>NC_140987.1:460982962-461177026 GCF_052327205.1 Somniosus microcephalus
GGAAGAAGATGCCCAGATCCTTAAAGTCATAGAGGCCTACTGCACGAGTGCAAACCTACAACAGACTCATAGTTCGGGCAAGTGACAACACAGTGCCGTGCAGTGATTAATAACTTCTAATTATATTTATGGGTTGCCCAAGCAGTTGGTTTTTGCGGAGTTGGGTGTTTTTTTTTTAGTTGCACTGATGCATTTTTTTAAAACTTATGAATGACTTGTTTTTAATTACAGTACAAATGTGAAGTGTGAATAAAATTACACTTGGGAGCTGTGATGTAAGAGGCTTTAAACCCACTCAGCCATTGAACTCGTTCCATCGTTAGACCATCGCTGCTGCAAAAATTATATATCATAAGCAGCGCTGAATGTTATCAATGATGGTAATTAATGGGGGATGCAGGGATACAGAATTTTACCAATTCTTTATAGAATCATAGAAATTTACAGCACAGAAGGAGGCCATTCGGCCCATCGTGTCCGTGCCGGCCGAAAAAGAGCTCTCCAGCCTAATCCCGCTCTCCAGCCTAATCCCGCTCTCCAGCTCTTGGTCCGTAGCCCTGTGGGTTACGGCACTTCAAGCGCATCTCCAAGTACTTTTTAAATGTGGTGAGGGTTCCTGCCTCTACCACCCTTCCAGGCAGTGCATTCCAGACCCCCACCACCCTCTGGGTGAAGAAATTTCCCCTCAAATCCCCTCTAATCCTCCGACCAATTACTTTAAATCTGTGCACCCTGGTTATTGACCCTTCTGCTAAGGGAAATAGGTCCTTCCTATCCACTCTATCTAGGCCCCTCGTAATTTTATACACCTCAATTAAATCTCCCCTCAGCCTCCTCTGTTCCAAAGAAAACAACCCCAGCCTCTCCAATCTTTCCTCCTAGCTAAAATTCCCCAACCCAGGCAACATCCTGGTAAATCTCCTCTGTACCCTCTCTAGTGCAATCACATCCTTCCTGTAATGTGGTGACCAGAACTTTCTTGCTGTAAACCTCGGGGGGTATACCAATATAATTTGACAGCAGTAAGTGGTTCCTCATTTTTTTTTGGCCAGGCCAAACAGCAACAAAGACTCCCGTTGCCTCAGTTCCTCACTAGCTATGGACATGGTGCCAGTAAGTGTTGCATTTACACGGAGTTACTGGTGTGCGTTTGAGCAGAACACTGATTGAAGCTGTCTCCTGTTTCAGGGTGAGTTCTGTACATGGGGTACAAGTATGGACAGTGCTCCCCTCCTACATAGAAACATAGAAGATAGGAGCAGGAGTAGGCCATTCGGTCTGTCCAGTCCTGCCAGAATTTTATAAGTTTCAATGAGATCCCCTCTCATTCTTCTAAACTCCAGCGAGTACAAGCCAATCGACCCAATCTCTCCTCATACGTCATTCCTGCCATCCCAGGTATCAGCCTGGTGAACCTTCGCTGAACTCCTTCCATGGCAAGAATATCTTTCCTCAGATAAGGCGACCAAAACTGCACACAATACTCAAGGTGTGGTCTCACCAAGGCCCTGTACAACTGCAGCAAGACATCCTTGTTCCTGTACGATTGGATGCATACTGGAGCGTTCACGATGCTCAGGACATCGTGAATAGCACGTTTACGGAGTTGGACACACCGCAGGTAGAGGTTGGACAGGAAGAAAGGGAACGGGTGACCAACAGGCAGAGTACTAGGCGCAGGCAGGTAGTGCAGGGGTCCCCTGTGGCCATCCCCCTCTCCAACAGATACGCCACTTTGGGTACTGTTGGGGGGGATGGCTTATCAGAGGAAGGCAGCAGCAGCCAACTTCCTGGCACCAGGTGTGGCTCTGCTGCACAGAATGGGAGGAAAAAGAGGTGTAGAGCTATAGTAATAGGGGATTCTATTGTAAGGGGAATAGATAGGCGTTTCTGCGGCCGCAAACGAGACTCCAGGATGGTGTGTTGCCTCCCTGGTACAAGGGTCAAGGATGTCTCCAAACGGCTGCAGAACATCTTGGAAGGGGAGGGTGAACAGCCAGTTGTTGTGGTGCATATAGGCACCAACGATATAGGTAAAAAGCGGGGTGAGGTCCTAAAAGCGGAATATAAGGAGTTAGGAGATAAATTAAAAAACAGGACCTCAAAGGTAGTAATCTCAGGATTGCTACCAGTGCCACGTGCTAGTCAGAGTAGAAAGAGAAGGATACTTCAGATGAATACGTGGCTAGAGGAATGGTGCCGGGGGAGGGATTCAAGTTCCTGGGACATTGGAACCGGTTCTGGGGAGGTGGGACCAGTTCAAACCGGACGGTCTGCACCTGGGCAGGGCCGGGACCGATGTCCTAGGGGGAGTGTTTGCTAGTGCTGTGGGGGAGGGTTTAAACTAAAATGGCAGGGGGTTGGGAGCCTGAGCAGGGAGACAGAGGAAAGGGAAACAAGGATAAAAGCAAAAGATAGGAAGGAGAAAAACAAAAGTGGCAGTCAGAGAAATCAACGGTTTAAATCAAACATGGCCACAGTAAATAATAATTCTAATAGGTCTAAGAGCGTTAAAAAAACAAGCCTGAAGACTTTGTGTCTTAATGCGAGGAGCATTTGTAATAAGGTGGATGAATTGGCTGCGCAAATAGAAGTAAACAAATACGATTTGGTTGGGATTACGGAAACGTGGCTCAAGGAAGGCCAGGACTGGGAACTCAACATCCAGGGGTATTCGATATTCAGGAAAGATAGGCAAAAAGGAAAGGGAGGAGGGCTAGCATTACTGGTTAAAGAAGGGATTAACACAATTGTAATGAAGGATATTAGCTCTGATGAGGTGGAATCTGTATGGGTAGAATTGAGAAATACTAAGGGGGAAAAAACGTTAGTGGTATAGAGACCTCCAAACAGTAAGGCGGAGGTTGGGGATGGCATTAAAAGGGAAATTAAAGAAGCGTGCAATAAGGGCACAGTAGTCATCATGGGTGACTTTAATCTACATATAGATTGGGCCAACCAAATTAGTAACAATACTGTGGAGGAGGAATTCCTGGAGTGTTTACGGGATGGTTTCCTGGACCAATATGTCGAGGAACCAACCAGAGATCAGGCCATCTTAGACTGGGTATTATGTAACGAGAAAGGATTAATTAGCAATCTTGTTGTACGAGGCCCCTTGGGTCGGAAGCGATCATAATATGATCGAATTCTTCATTAAGATGGAGAATGAAGTAGTTGACTCAGAAACTAGGGTCCTCAATTTAAATAAAGGAAACTACGATGGTCTGAGGAGCGAGTTGGGTAGGATTGATTGGGGAATGGCACTCAAAGGGTTGATGGTGGATAGGCAATGGCAAGCATTCAAAGACCGAATGGATGAGCTACAGAATTTGTTCATCCCAGTTTGGCATAAAAATAGAACAAAAAAGGTGACTCTACCGTGGCTAACAAGGGAAATTAGGGATAGCATAAGATCCAAGGAGAGGACATATAAATTGGCGAGAAAAAGCAATAATCCTGAGGATTGGGAGCAGTTTAGGATTCAACAAAGGAGGACAAAGGGATTAATTAAGAAAGGGAAAATAGAATATGAGAGTAAGCTTGCTGGGATCGTAAAAACTGACTAAAAGCTTTTATAGATATGTGAAGAGAAAAAGATTGGTGAAGTCAAGCGTAGGTCCCTTGCAGTCAGAATCAGGGGAATTTATAATGGGGAACAAAGAAATGGCAGACCAACTAAATACATATTTTGGTTCTGTCTTCACAAAGGAGGACACAAATAACCTCCCAGAGATGCCGGGGAACATAGGGTCTGATGAAAGGGTGGAACTGAAAGAAATCAGTATTTTTAGGGAAATGGTGTTAGGAAATTTGACGGGACTGAAGGCCGATAAATCCCCAGGGCCTGATAATCTACATCCCAGGGTACTTAAGGAAGTGGCCCTAGAAATAGTAGATGCATTGCTGGTCATCTTCCAGAACTCGATAGACTCTGGAACAGTACCCATGGATTGGAGGGTAGCTAATGTTACCCCACTATTCAAAAAAGGTGGTAGAGAAAAAGCGGGGAATTATAGACCGGTAAGCCTGACATCGGTAGTGGGGAAAATGCTAGAGTCCATTATAAAAGATGTAATAGCAGAGCACTTGGAAAGCAGTGACAGGATCGGACGAAGTCAACATGGATTTACAAAAGGTAAATCATGCTTGACTAATCTACTTGAATTTTTTGAGGATGTAACTGGTAAAATAGATAAGGGAGAACCAGTGGATGTGGTGTATTTGGACTTTTAGAAGGCTTTCGATAAGGTCCCGCATAAGAGATTAGCGTGCAAAATTAAGGCACATGGGATTAGGGGCAAGGTATTGACTTGGATGGAGAACTGGTTGGCGGACAGAAAGCAAAGAGTTGGAATAAACGGGTCATTTTCCGAGTGGCAGGCAATGACTAGTGGGATACCGCAAGGATCGGTCCTAGGACCCCAGCTGTTCACAATATATATTAATGATCTGGACGAGGGAATTGGATGTAATATCTCCAAATTTGCAGACGACACAAAGCTGGGTGGGAGGGTATGCTGTGAGGAGGATGTCGTGAAACTCCAGTACGATTTGGACAGGTTGGGTGATTGGGCAGAAACATGGCAAATGCACTATAATGTGGATAAATGTGAGGTTATCCACTTTGGTGGCAAAAACAGGAAGGCAGATTATTATTTGAATGGCAATAGATTGGGAGAAGGGGAAGTGCAAAGAGACCTGGGTGTTCGTGTGCACCAGTCGCTGAAGGTAAGCATGCAGGTGCAGCAGGTGGTTAAGAAGGCAAATGGTATGTTGGCCTTTACAGTAGAGGACACTAAGAATATCCCAACACTGGACAAACAGGGGGCTATGGGGGGGAGGAGCTAAACACGATCAAAATCACTAAGGAAGTGGTACTCGGTAAAATAATGGGACTCAAGGCGGATAAATCACCTGGACCTGATGGCTTACATCCTAGGGTCTTGAGGGAAGTGACGGTAGGGATTGTGGATGCATTGGTAATAATTTTCCAAAACTCCCTGGACTCAGCAAAGGTCCCGGCAGACTGGAAAACTGCTAATGTAACACCCTTATTTAGAAAGGGCAGTAGACAGAAGGCTGGAAACTATAGACCGGTTAGCCTAACATCTGTGGTAGGTAAAATTTTGGAGTCCATTATTAAGGAGACAGTAACAGGACATTTGGATAATCATAATTTAATAGGACAAAGTCAGCATGGTTTTATGAAGGGGAAGTCATGTTTGACAAATTTGCTGGAGTTCTTTGAGGAAGTAACATATAGGGTGGATAAAGGAGAACCAGTGGACGTAGTGTATTTAGACTTCCAAAAGGCATTTGACAAGGTGCCACACAAAAGATTATTGCTTAAGATAAAAAATCACGGGATTGGGGGTGATATTCTGGCATGGATAGAGGATTGGCTATCTAACAGAAGGCAGAGAGTTGGGATAAATGGTTCATTCTCAGACTGGCAATCAGTAACTGGTGGTGTTCCGCAGGGGTCAGTGCTGGGTCCCCAACTCTTTACAATCTATATTAACGATTTGGAGGAGGGGACCGAGTGTAACATATCAAAGTTTGCAGATGATACAAAGATGGGAGGGAAAGTAGTGAGTGAGGAGGACATAAAAAACCTGCAAGGCGACATAGACAGGCTAAGTAAGTGGGCAGAGATTTGGCAGATGGAATACAATACTGGAAAGTGTGAGGTTATGCACTTTGGCAGGAAAAATCGTAGAGCAAGTTATTATCTTAATGGCAAGAAACTGGAAAGTACTGAAGTACAAAGGGATCTGGGGGTCCTGGTGCACGAAACTCAAAAGGTTAGTATGCAGGTGCAGCAAGTGATTAAGAAGGCCAATGGAATGTTGGCTTTCATTGCTAGGGGGATAGAATATAAAAATAGGGAGGTATTGCTTCAGTTGTACAAGGTATTGGTGAGACCGCACCTGGAATACTGCATACAGTTTTGGTGTCCATACTTAAGAAAAGACATACTTGCTCTCGAGTCAGTACAAAGAAGGTTCACTCGGTTAATCCCGGGGATGAGGGGATGGACATGTGAGGAGAGGTTGAGTAGATTGGGACTCTACTCATTGGAGTTCAGAAGAATGAAAGGCGATCTTATTGAAACATATAAGATTGTGAAGGGGTTGGATCGGGTGGATGCGGGGAGGATGTTCCCGATGATGGGTGAAACTAGAACTAGGGGGCATAGTCTTAGAATAAGGGGCTGCTCTTTCAAAACTGAGATGAGGAGGAACTACTTCACTCAGAGGGTGGTATGTCCATGGAATATGCTGCCCCAAAAAGCTGTAGAAGCTACATCATTACATAAATTTAAAACAGAAATAGACAGTTTCCTAGAAGTAAAGGGAATTAAGGGTTACGGGGAGTGGGCAGGAATTTGGACATGAGTCTTGGTTCGGATCGGACATGGCCCTGTGGGTAGCGGAGCGGGCCCAGGGGCCGTGTAGCCTGATCCTGCTCCTATTTCGTGTGTCTAATTCTGTTAGATTCAGGAGATGGTTCTGTGATAGTAGATTGGCGGTTAGGATCAGATCAGCCATGATCTTATTGAATGGCGGAGCAGGCTCGAGGGGCCGATTGGCCTACTCCTGCTCCTATTTCTTATGTTCTTATGTAGCGAGAGGGTTTGAGTACAGGAACAAGGATGTCTTGCTGCAGTTGTACAGGGCCTTGGTGAGACCGCACCTTGAGTATTGTGTGCAGTTTTGGTCGCCTTACCTGAGGAAGTACGTTCTTGCCATGGAAGGAGTGCAGCGAAGATCCACCAGGCCGATACCTGGGATGGCAGGAATGACGTATGAGGAGAGATTGTGTCGATTGGGCTTATACTCACTGGAGTTTAGAAGATTACGAGGGGATCTCATCGAAACCTATAAAATTCTGTCAGGCCTGGACAGACTAGATGCAGGAAGGATGTTTCTGATGGCCGGGGAGTCCAGAACCAGGGGTCATAGTCTAAGGATAAGGGGTAAGCCATTTAGGACTGAAATGAGGAGGAATTTCTTCACCCAGAGAGTGGTGAACCTGTGGAATTCTCTGCCACAGAAGGCAGTTGAGGCCAGTTCATTAAATATATTCAAGAAAGAGTTGGATATATTTCTTAAGGCTAAAGGGATCAAGGGACATGGGGAGAAGGCAGTGACAGGGTACTGAATTTGTATGATCAGCCATGATCTCATTCAATGGCGCAGCAGGCTCGAATGGCCTACTCCTGCTCCTATCTTCTATGTTTCTATGTACTCAAACCCTCTCGCTACGAAGGCCAACATACCATTTGCCTTCTTAACCGCCTGCTGCACCTGCATGCTTACCTTCAGCGACTGGTGCACAAGGACACCTAGGTTAGAAATGGAACTGTGTCAGAGAGAGGAGCGAGGGGAGAGCATCTCTGCTCCCGAAACATTAACATTCAGTTTAGGCAATTACAGAACGTTGAGCACACTGCCACCTGGGTTTCACAGCGTGCTGGATTAACACTCCGTGTGAAGACTGCCTACTCCTGGACACTCTCTCTTTCACTCCTGAATCGAGGCCAGCTCTGGCTCCAGATTTGCACTGAAGTTTAGTGTTTTTGCAAAGCTGAAATTGCTTCATACCGACGCTAGACTTTGTATAAATCTTCCAGCTCACCCGAAGTGAAGTCTCGACCTTCCTTAATACAATCCCAGCGTGCTCCATTTCACAAATTCTGATAAATATTCCACACTTGCTACATAATAGTCAATATTTAGCGTATGAAACCTCGCTATCTTCAAATTAATCATAGTTACAGGTAGGGCTACAAAATTCCGGGAATTTTTAAAAGAGGAAACTTTCCATTGGAATTTTGAGTTTTTTTGCACACTGATGGTTTTTGTCTCTGACCCTTATTATCTTTGTCGTCAAAATAGACATACTGTTCCATACAAATAAAAACAGGCTTTCAAAACTTTAATAACAACAAGAAGACGCTGGAAAAACCCAGCAGGCCAGGCAACATCCGTGGAGAGCGAAACGGAGTCAACGTTTCAGGTCGAAGACCTTTCGTCAGAACCTGAAACGTTAACTCTTTCTCTCTCCACGGACGCTGCCCTGGCCTGCTGAGCTTTTCCAGCGTCTTCCGTTGTTATTTCGGATTTCCAGCATCCGCAGTATTTTGCTATCATTTCAAAACTTTATTTAGGTTATAATTTTGAACTTTATTGAACCCCCACAAAAAAGACCCATCTAAAAAGAGCGTCAGCTTATTTAGCCTGTAATTTGTCCTTATTTTGTCCCTTTGAGTCTTCTACTCAAGAGTCTTCTGAGTCTTCTACTCCTCATTGCTCCTCCTGATTCTCTGGCTCTGACGTGTCCATTTCCTCCTCTGTGTCACTGTCTAGCTGTGTGGTGGACACTTCTGTATCTGGCTCAATAAGTTGTAGGTTCGCCCGGATAGCCACCAGTTTCTCCACTCTCTTGTTAGTCAGCCTGTTGCGCACCTTTGTATGCGTATTCCCAAAAAGTGACCAGTTTCGTTCAGAGGCCGCTGATGAAGGTGGGATTTGGAGTATCACAGATGCAATGGGTGACAGGCCTCAGATGCACAAAGTCCCTTCCACCAGGTATGTGCACTGATATGCTTGCATGATTCCCATATCCCGTTATGGAGATACCCTGTTGGTTGCCCTATTCACTCGGGTCCCAGATGCCCGGTTTCCCTCGCTGCCCCATTATCAGATCACACTTTCAGCAACTTGGTGGGCAAAATGTTTTGAGCTGAGGGACGCAGGGGCTAGCCTGGCTGAGGGCAGACGCTGTTAGATGACATACTTCAGTAAAATCTGACCCATTGTAGTCACCCGGTTAGTCCCTATTCCATATTTCAGCTGGGAACAAAAGCAAGGTCTTTTCTCTCTTGAAAAGGGAAGACTGAGAGAGGATATAATAGAAATTATTTCAATTATGAAAGATTTTGGACAAATTGGATCCAAGTAAACCGTTCTGCCATGCACTGAATTTAAGCCCAAGGGGTCATGTTTCCAAATTAAGGACAACAAAAAAAAATAGCAAATGCAGGAGGAACTTTTTTACTAAAAGGGCGGTGAGTTTGCGGAACAGATTACTGACACGGTGGGGCGGGGGCGGGGCGGGGGGGTGGGGCGGGTGGGGCGGGGGGCGGGTGGGGGGCGGGTGGGGCGGGGGGCGGGTGGGGGGCGGGGGGGGCGGGGGTCGGGGGGGGCGGGGGTGGGGTGGGGCGGGGGGGCGGGGGTGGGGGGGGGCGGGGGTGGGGTGGGGCGGGGGGGCGAGGGGCGGGGGGGTGGGGCGGGGGTGGGCGGGGGGGTGGGGCGGGGTGGGTGGGGCGGGGTGGGGGGGATGGGGCGGGGGGGGTGGGGTGGAGCATGAAACCCATTAAAAGTTTCAAGAAGGAACCAGACAGGTTCTTGTCAACAAATGCTTTCAGGGTTATTAGAAATGTACCAAGGACCGCTGTGGATAGGAGGGTTAGATGGGCCGAAGGGAACAGTGGATAGGCGGGGTAGATGGGCCGAAGGGAATGTGTGGATAGGAGGGGTAGATGGGCCGAAGGGAACAGTGGATAGGCGGGGTAGATGGGCTGAAGGGAACAGTGGATAGGAGGGTTAGATGGGCCGAAGGGAACAGTGGATAGGAGGGGTAGATGGGCCGAAGGGAACAGTGGATAGGAGGGTTAGATGGGCCGAAGGGAACAGTGGATAGGAGGAGTAGATGGGCCGAAGGGAACAGTGGATAGGAGGGGTAGATGGGCTGAAGGGAACAGTGGATAGGAGGGGTAGATGGGCCGAAGGGAACAGTGGATAGGAGGGGTAGATGGGCCGAAGGGAACAGTGGATAGGAGGGGTAGATGGGCCGAAGGGAACAGTGGATAGGCGGGGTAGATGGGCCGAAGGGAACAGTGGATAGGAGGAGTAGATGGGCCGAAGGGAACAGTGGATAGGAGGGGTAGATGGGCCGAAGGGAACAGTGGATAGGAGGGGTAGATGGGCCGAAGGGAACTGTGGATAGGAGGGGTAGATGGGCCGAAGGGAACTGTGGATAGGAGGGGTAGATGGGCCGAAGATCTAGAACCTGAAACTGTTACCGTGTAAGTTTACAGCAAGGTGTCCTTGTCTTTTGATTTTATGGGACATGTATAAGGTGTAAATCCCAGTTCCCAGGAATTCTCGATATTGCAAGCTGCTGATACTAACCAATCTTGGTGCTGTAGTTCACATTTTTCCATCAGTGAAACAGCGGCACTAAGAACAGCCCTTTCCAAACCCCCAGGCCCACATTATTAACAAAAAGGACAAACCAGCACTTGAGAAATATGAGCCTGATTGTGACCCGTCTGCCTGGGCTGTGGGGGATGCACAAGGCTCTATTTGGCAGGAGAGCCAAGCTGCCTGCTGCCTGGACACACACATTGTCACTCAACAGGGCTGTGGCTTCACGCTTGTTCTGAGATTCAGCAAAACATTAGTCGCACAAACTCGATTCCTGAATCTGACCTACTTACTGGAGCAGAGAATGTGACCTTCAGCACACAGGTCCCACTTGTCAAACACAACAACAATAACTTGTATATAGCACCTTTAACATAGTAAAACATCTGCACTTGAGGTGCCGTAACCCACAGGGCTACGGACCAAGAGCTGGAAAGTGGGATAAGGCTGGAGAGCTCTTTTACATCTGGCACAGACACGATGGGCCGAATGGCCTCCTGTGCTGTAAATTTCTATGATTCTACGAAGGTGCTTCACGGGAGTGATTGTCAGACAACATTTGATGCCGAGCCACATGAGATATTAGGGCAGGTGTCTGGCCAGCAACATGTGGGAAACAAAACCCATTCTACTATTCTGAAACTAAAGCTCTGAACTACATTGGAAGACGAACAGGATCACAAAGGAAAGCTAAATATTGTCCAGCTTACTTCACTTTGCAAAGGCCTGTAGTCTCATTCAAACCCTCTTACAGTTCGTGACTCTGTCATATTACTGACCGTAATTAGTCAGAATAAACAAACACAAACGCACTGTTCAAACCGTGTTCCGCATAACACTCGCCGCAAGTCTGCAACTCCCAGCATAAAGGTTTAGACCGCACCGTGTCCCCTGAGGGTATTGCGTCCCCAAAAATCAATAACTATAGCACATTGAACGTAGTAAACTGTCCCAAGACACCGAGCCACAGAAGGAGATATTGAGGCCGGACCAGTGTTTTATAAAGTAGCAAAATTCTGCGGATGCTGGAAATCTGAAATAACAACAGAAAATGCTGGAAATACTCAGCAGGCTAGGCAGCATCCGTGGAGAGAGAAACAGAGTTAACGTTTCAGGTCTGGGACCCTTCATCAGAACTGGAAAAAGCTGGAGATGTAACAGATATTAAACAGGTGCAGAGACAGGGTTGACACGGCCCTTGACCGTGTCCGTTCCATTTCCCGCACTTCTGCTCTCACCCCTTCCCCTCTCTCCCGGAACCATGATAGGGTTCCCCTTGTCCTCACCTTTCACCCCACCAGCCTCCACATTCAACGGATCATCCTCCGCCATTTCTGCCACCTCCAACGTGATCCCACCACCAAACACATCTTCCCCTCACCTCCCCTTTCAGCATTCCGAAGGCACCGCTCACTCCGAGACACCCTGGTCCACTCCTCAATCACCCCCAACAGCCCTTCCCCTTCGCCCGGCACCTGCCTGTGCAAGCGCAGGAGATGCAACACCTGCCCTTTTACCTCCTCCCTTCCCACTCTCCAGGGCCCCAAACACCCCTTCCAGGTGAAACAGTGATTTACTTGTACTTCTCGCAATTTAATATACTGTATTCGCTGCTCACGATGCGGTCTCCTCTACATTGGGGAGACCAAACGCAGATTGGGCGACCGCTTTACGGAACACCTCCGTTCAGTCCGTAAGGGTGACCCTGAGCTTCCGGTCGCCTGTCACTTTAATTCTCCGCTTCACTCCCACTCTGATCTCTGTCCTCGGCCTATTGCATTGTTCCAATACAGCTCAACGTAAGCTCGAGGAACAGCACCTCATCTTTCGATTGGGCACTTTGCAGCCTGCCGGACTCAACATTGAGTTCAACAATTTCAAACTATAACCCCTGCCCCCATTTATCATGCAGTATTATTTTGCCACTCCCATTTGCAACATTTTATCTTTCCTGCCTCTTACAAAAGTACAGGATGTTCTTTCTACTCCTTCCTCCCCTCCTAAACCGCACCCCCCCTGTCTCTGCACCTGTTTAATATCGGTTACATCTCCAGCTTTTTCCAGTTCTGATGAAGGGTCCCAGACCTGAAACGTTAACTCTGTTTCTCTCTCCACGGATGCTGCCTGGCCTGCTGAGTATTTCCAGCATTTTCTGTTGTTATTTCAGTGTTTTATACAGGTTCATCATAACTTCCTTACTTTTGTACTCCATGCCTCTATTTATGAAGCCCAGGATCCCGTGTGGTTTTTTAACTGCTTTTTCAACCTGCCCTGCCACCTTCAACAATTTGTGCACATATACCCCCAGGTCTCTCTGTTCCTGCACCCCCTTTAGGATTGTACCCTTTAGTTTATATTTCCTCTCCTCGTTCTTCCTACCAAAATGTTTCACTTCGCACTTTTCTGCATTAAATTTCATCTGCCGTGTGTCCGCCCATTCCACCAGCCTGTCTGTGTCCCCTTGAAGTCTATCACTATCCTCCTCGCTGTTCACTATATTTCCAAGTTTTTCTCACGGGATAAACTCGAGAGAATTTTAAACTTCTATCCTGCACTTACAGTTTGTCGGAAAGAATCGGCGCCACAAGTTTTGCTTCCGGAAGAGGAGAAAATAATTGTGGAAGAAACAAAGAGTAATGGGCAAACCGTGATTGAGGAAAAGTAAGAGGCCTTTCCTTTCACACTCGCAATTCATTTCAATGTCAACTTTCTCCTTAAAAGTAGTTTTGTCAAATTACTTCATGTTTCCCTTTGTATTGGCACAAAATGCCTATTAAAGAGTGTAAAATGCAAGAGGCGAGTGGGTGAAACGGGTCCACCAGCGTCGGCCTGTATCTGTGCTGACAGTGGACGGACGTCAGTCCCAGTGTCTGGGAACAGGCTACTGTTTTATTGATGACACCCGGGAGCTGGGGAGGAAGAGAGAGAGATTCTTGTTAGTGTTGGCCACGCAACCTCAGGTCCTGATTTTAACGCTCACAGAACAAAAGTGTTGTCTGCACAAAGGGTGATGTTTTAACAGCAGCAACTTGTCAGCAGCAACTTGTATTTATATAGCGCCTTTAACGTAGTAAAATGTCCCAAGCAATGTTCCCTTTAAGCTGCACGGTACTCTGCAGCTCCCGCGCAGCCAGCTCGCTTTAAATGGGAAAAACTGTGCATCTGCGGTGTTTCGAATGGGCCGCGTAGCCCCTTAAAGGGGCCACACACCCAAGAAAACGAAAGGGAACATTGGTCACAAGGCACGCGACAGGAGCGATTATCAAACAAAAATTGACACCGAGCCACATAAAGAGATATTAGGCCAGGTGACCAAAAGCTTGGTCAAAGAGGCAGGTTTTAAGGAGCGTCTTAAAGGAGGAAAAAGAGACGGAGAGGTTTAGGGAGGGAATTCCAGAGCTTGGGGCCCAGGCAGCTGAAGGCACGGCCGCCAATGGTGCAGCGATGGAAATCGGGGATGTGCAAGAGGCCAGAATTGGAGGAGCTCAGAGATCTCGTGGGGTTGTGGGGCTGGAGGAGATTAGAGAGATGGGGAGGGGCGAGGCCACGGAGGGATGAGAATGTAGCTGATTATTCTTTACGTTTCAGCTTCCTGTTTGCAGATGGTTCAGTGTTCGAGTTAAAGCTCCGCAGTGTGGAGAGACAGAGCGATGCAGGGCACGGGCACATACATGTGGGAGTGGAAAGGAGACAAGAAAAGGCAAATGGGAGCCGAGGTTTCTAAATGGAAGATTAGCTGTGGGAGATACTTGAATATGAGGTGGATTAGTTGCAGGTTAAATCCATTCTGATAAGGAGCAGAGAAGCTGTGTCAAAGGCAAGGATTCCGAGAGGTTAGAGCAGAAATAGGCTTTGAAAATGAGACCTACAATATATATACAGGGATAATACAGGGGAAACTGTTAGCGATATAAGATATGGAAGAATAGCAGAAAGGGGGATTGAGATGATGAAGTATCAAAAAAGATTGGTCAACTTAAAAGGGGAATAATTAGTGATTTTACGAGTATGAAAGGAATGAAGGAGGATCACCTTGTTCAGAGTCAGAGTGACACATACTGTACCTCGCATTTCAGCTCCGTGCTCACCGAGAGAGGGGACACTGGGATTGAAGTTGTGGCGTGTTTAGGCCTGCTCTGGTCAAGCTCATTGTTCCTGTTCTGATTCTGGGGAGAGTGGCCTCTGCCTTGTTCTCTGAGATTTACACAACTCTGCTAAATGTCCAAGGGAAATATTCATCACTGTTTTAAACTTTGTGGCTCCGCGATCATTTCTCTGAATGACCTAATAATTGTTTATGCTACTTGCCAGGAGTCTGGTCGACACCGTGTATGCATTGAAAGACGAGGTCCAGGAGCTGAAACAGGTCAGGATCACAATGGAACAGACACTTTCTGGTACAGATGGCATAACCCTGTGAGCCAGGGGTCAGAGTCCCGGGCAAGTTGTGATGAGCTGTTGTCTTTTTGTAGGAAAATAAACGGATGAAACAAAGCCTGGAGGAGGAGCAGAAATCCAGGAAAGAATTAGAAAAAATGATCCGGAAAGTGTTGAAGCAGTTAAACGAATCTGCATGGGACGAGAGCAATCACTGAGGCTCCCGGCGTCCTGCCTTCTCGACGCGCACTGGAGCAAAGGCCACGCTGCAAGGATTCTTCAGAAATTCTCAGTCACATTGGGCTGCTTTTCTGGTTTTCTGACTGTTGATTTCTGTGGACGAGCAGGCGACTGAGCAACAGTGGAGCTGACACTGCTGGGGAAGGACTAGAGAGGGAGGGAGGGAGGGGGGGAACACGCACAGGTCTGGGGAGAGACACCTGAGATGGTGCAGCCTCCAACACATACCTCGCTCTGCTGTGGCAATCGGTGCTAAGATCTGTTCGCAACTCCGGCAGGATCAGGCAAATGAGTTCTTCATTTTCGATGAATAAGCGTTCCTGTGTAGTCCAATCAGCAGAGTGCCATTCGACTCCTGCCCTGGCACACGGCTGCTCATTCTCGGGGCAGTACTTGACTGAACCTCAAGAACTCCTTTTATATTTCCTGTGTTGTTGTAACAGGACAGAACCTGTCCTTCCCTTCTCCTGCACCAATCGCTGGACCTTAAGCGGCGTTCTTGCCTTTCCAGGTATAACTCGGGTTTTAGAGCAGGGTCCAGGCTCTTGCTGGTCTATTTATGTGTTGCTGTGTTAAACTACTCCCCACTGCCCCCATTAACATTGTGCTGTGCTGAATCGTTGTATAGGAGGTGGCCTCTGTCATGACATCGCATCTAATGCATGCGACCTGCCTGTGCCCAGTTGCCCCTCTAAGTACAGTGTGTGTACATATTCAGCTCTCCTTTTTATAAACTGGTTATAGCTTAAGTGCGTTCCTGTATATTACAGGATTGTGTTTAATAATATATAAAGGATACAGGCAGCTTACAGTCACTATTTCTGTGGTGGTGCAGAGCACCTGTGTTATTGGCCAGTGTTGACTGATGATCACGGTGCATTTACAGAGAAATTCTAATTCAAATTGACAGACTTTATAAACTGTAGGAGTTATTTGTGTAACCACAAACAACATTTCTAATCCGTTACGTGACGCCTGGGAATGGATACAGGATGAATCGGGGATTGCCTGGGAATAACTGCAGGATAATGAGCATCCCATCGCAGGCTGTGTCCGCACTGTAACTGGAGCACTGGTGCAAAGCGGCGCTGCCCTTAGTGTGTAAACCCAGCCTGAACCCAGAGTCCGAGCCTGGACAGAGTGGGGCAGCAAGAGGAACTCAGCTCGCCTCACCTCACATCACTTCACTTCAGAGTCAGGTCGAGCCTTGATTTAACACCCGGTTCATGTTGGTAGAGAATCAGATCCGCTTCACTCCAGACCACTTCTAAACCCGCTCTGGCTCCAGCTGGGAACACATCCACACATTTACTCTCCAGACTTTATTTTGGAATTGTCGGTTAGCGGGGCTTGGATTAAACAGCAGGAAGGAGCAGCTTGGAAAGTGTCAGTGCTGCTTTGTCCAGCCTGTGTGTGGAGATCCTTACACCTAGCACACACACACCCCACCGAGGAAATCCTTTTGTAAATGGAGTCTTTTTATAAAGCCTGAAATCCAACCCTTTCCCTCGGCTGTACCCTGTAAATAAATAGCTCTGATATTGTGACAGGATTTCGCACCGACCCGTGATTCTATCAAACTCTTGTACTGTTGACTGAATTTTTTTTTTGCTGTTGGCTTCAATACAATTAAATTGATTTTCTGAATGCGTTGGGAGTGTTTCCTCTTAATGTTTTGTGTTTTTTTTTTAAATTGCTGGCTAGTTGATCAAAAGCATAAGAATTTAGCGATCCCTTTACACCGCACATTACCCACACACTGAGCCTGTATCGGGGGTCGGAGAGCGGGTGAGGTAGGGGCAGATCCCCTGGAAAAGGCTCTGCTTGTGTGGACTGTTCAACATTTTCAAGTTCTTCAATTGAACTGAATTTTAGTTTGTAAAAAAATCACATTACTTTTCTTCCAGCAATGATTGTATTATTTCTGATTTATACACACTTACAATTATAGAATCATACAGCACAGGAGGAGGCCATTCGGCCCATCGTGCCTGTGCCGACTCTTTGAACGACCTCTCCAATTAGTCCCACTCCCCCCTGCTCTTTCCCCAGAGCCCTGTGAATTTTTCCCCTTCAAGTATTTATCCAATTCTCCTTTTGAAAGTCACTATTGAATCTGCTTCCACCGCCCTTTCAGGCAGCGCATTCCCGATCACAACAACTCGCTGCGTAAAAAAATAATCCACATCTCCCCTCTGGTTCTTTTGCCGATTATCTTCACTCTGTGTCCTCTGGTTACTGACCCTCCTGCCACTGGAAACAGTTTCTCTTTATTTACTCGATCAAAACCCTTCATGATTTTGAACACCTCGATCAAATCTGTCCTTCAGCTTCTCCGCTCTAAGGAGAACAATCCCACCTCTTCCAGTCTGCACATAACTGAAGTCCCTCATCCCTGATACCATTCTGGTAAATCTCTAGGGATGGGCAATAAATGCTGGCCTTGCCAGCGACGCCCACATCCCATAAACAAATTTAAAATAAAACCCTCTCCAAGGCCTTGACATCCTTCCTAAAGTGTGGTGCCCAGAATTGGACACAATACTCCAGCTGAGGCCGAACCAGTGATTTATAAAGGTTTAGTATAATTTCCTTGCTCTTGTACTCTCTGCCTCTATTTATTAAGCCAAGTTCCCATCTGCTTTTAGCAGCTTTTTCAACTTGTCCTGCCGCTTCCAAAGATTAGTGTACGGACACGCCCAGGTCTTTCTGTTCCTGCACCCCTTCAAAATTGCACCATTTAGCTTATATTGCCTCTCCTGCACTAGTACCTTTTATTGTTGGTTCAGGATTTTACACTTTTTTTCTTTCTCAAACTTAACTGTCACTTTCTCACTCGCACTCTCCCACTTGCTTTCACGCCATCAGTCACAGCCTCTCATATGGTCAGTCACACTTTCACTCATACATATGTACACACACACACGCACTCATTCTTTCAAGCACACACACCGTCCCACAAGCTGACTCGCACATGTTACTCTCGCACACACTCAACTCATAAACACACTCATGCCTGCACACACTCACCCTCAGTCTACTGTCACACTGCCTCACATCACACTGTCATACACGCACACTCACTTCCTTTCTCATCCTGTTCCATGCTGTCAGTTTTTTCCATTTTCACCTGCACGTGTTAAAGGATCCTTGCCATTATTCCAAGCAGAGAAGAGCGATCCCCTCCGTGTCCTGGACACCATTCCTCCCTCAAGCAACAGACACTCTGGCCATTCACCTGATTACTGTTTGTGTGACCCAAGTAGCAACATTGACCACATTTCAAAGTACTTCATTGCATGTGAAGTGCTACTGGATGTCCTGAAAGATGTTCTAAGATGCTATATAAATGTAAGCTCTTTGTTAGGCTATTTAGCATATTTAGGCTTTTATCCTGTTTGTATCAGTCACTAATCCCACTTCTTATCACCAAGTAATGAGATAACCACATTTAAAATAGAGAGGAGATATATTAAATAAACTAATCAAACAAAGAGGATAAAACCCTAGGTCCATACGGATGGATGGATAACAGAGGTATTACTACACATATTTAATAATTTGTTAGAAAAAGGTATAGTGCCAGAGGACTGGCAGACAGCTAACGCAATACCTAGATTTAAGAAGGAGGATAGAACATGTCCAGGGAACTATAGACCAATCAGCTTAACATCGGTGGTAGGAAAAATAATGGAATCCCTACTAAAAGATAAAATAGAAGAACATCTAGAAACCAAAAATATAATGAATAGTCAGCATGGATTTCAAAAGGGAAAGTCTTGCTTGACCAACCTCACTGAATTTTTTGAAGAGGTATCAGAGAGAGTAGACAAGGGGAATGCAGTAGATGTAATTTATCTGGATTTTCAAAAGGCCTTCGATAAGGTAGCCCATAATAGATTAATGAATAAGGTCAGAGAATGCGGAGGGGACAAGTAGCAGAATGGATAACTAGCTGGCTTCAAGACAAAGCAGAGAGTGGGAGTAAAGGGTAGCTAATCAGTGGCAGAAGGTGGGTAGTGGTGTTCCCCAAGGATCAGTGCTGGGACCACTGCTGTTCACAATTTATATTAATGATTTAGACTTAGGAATCAAAACACAATTTCTAAATTTGCAGATGACACCAAATTGGGGGGAATAGTCAATACTGAGGAGGACTGCAAAAAGTTACAGGAGGACATTAATAAACTTGCAGAATGGGCAAATAATTGACAAATGAATTTCAACACAGATAAATGTGAGTTATTACATTTTGGTAGGAAGAATAGGGAGGTCACATCACTTGGAGGATGAGAGTCTAGGTGGGGTAGAGGAACAAAGGGATCTCGGAGTACAAATACACAAATCACTAAAAGTTGCGACACAGGTTAGCAAGGCTATAAATAAAAAAGACAAACCAAGCACTTGAGTTTATTTCTAGAGGGATGGAATTGAAAAGTAGGGAAGTTATTCTAAACCTGTATCGAACCTTGGTTAGACCACACTTGGAGTACTGCGTACAGTTCTGGTCACCATATTATAAAAAGGATATAGAGGCACTGGAGAGGGTGCAGAGAAGATTTACAAGGATGATACCAGAAATGCGAGTGTATACATATCAGGAAAGGATGAACAGGCTGGGTCTCTTTTCTCTTGAAAAGAGAAGGCTGAGGGGTGACCTAATAGAGGTCTTTAAAATTATGAAAGGTTTTGATAGAGTGGATACAGAGAGAATGTTTCCACTTGTGGGAAAGAACATAACTAGAGGCCATCAATATAAGATAGTCACCAAGAAATCCAATAGGGAATTCAGAAGAAACTTCTTTACCCAGAGAGTGGTGAGAATGTGGAACTCGCTACCACAGGGAGTGGTTGAAGTGAATAGTATAGATGGATTTAAGGGGAGGCTGGACAAGCATATGAGGGAGAAGGGAATAGAGGGTTATGCTGATAGGGTTAGATGAGGAAAGACGGGAGGAGGCTCGAATGGAGCATAAACACCGGCATGGACTGGTTGGGCCGAATGGCCTGTTTCTGGGCTGTGTATCCAGTGTAATCCTATTATGGAGGGAATGTTATTCTGTCCTAGTGAATACTAGGAGGACATCATTCACTATTCTCCGCTTCAGTTCCGTTAACATCGTTAGTGGAACATGGAATGCTTTACAACAATTGCCTATTGAGGCAGAGACTATAACATCATTTAAATGGTAATGGGATAAGTATTTGAAAAGGAACAACTTAAAAGCTTACAGGGAAAGGGCAGGGAGATGGGATTGGGCTAACACTGGCACTGGTCTCTTGTGTTGTAAATGTTGTGATTCTCTGAATGGCGAAGGTCTCGGGCATGAAAGCAAACAAGTGGAGGGATGGAGAATGCTGCTGTTTTGCTCCATGAGAGCGTTGGCGATAATGAGGTGCCTGGCCATTGATTAGCGCTGTTGCCTGATTCTGGAGTATAGAGGGGCACCAGTCTGATATCAGCCGTTCCCAGTCTCTCCAATGCTTCTTCAAAAGACCCATTTCCACTTTGTTCAACACTCTTTCGGGACTCAAAGCTGTGGCCACACCATGTGATTGATATTCACAGCTAATTGGACATTACTGAGTGTCCTCCCACTCTGATTGGATGTTACTGACTGTTATGTCTTCTAGCGCTCGTAGTGCTTTGTAAAGACGACTCTGGACTCGGTAGTTTGTAATTATAAACTACTGTTTTATTTGAGTTGTAATGGCTGCCTGCCGCATGGTGCGGGGTCATATTTTCAAGTGTACTGTGCAGCGCCTGCAGCACTACTTTCCCAGCATCGTAGTGCTGCTACACTTGATTTGAGTGTTAGTACACTTGTACAATGTAGTCCCACCATAACTATGTAACACTGACATTGTCATGTATCAAGTTTGCCAATGACAAAGGCTAGTTGACACAGTAAGTCGTGTAGACAGTGTTAGATCCGTGATTCTGAGAGTATGATGTTTTTCAATAACCACACGGATGCTGTAACTGAACAATCAACAGGTATTTACTGGAGTAGGGTAGTCTCAAGACTGGGGTACAGAGGCATGCTCAAGGCTTATATACAGGTGTGGTCACTGCCGGTACTACAGTATACAGGAGCTGTAAAAGTAGTTCTCTCTTAAAGGTACATACACTACAATTCCTCCCTTTTTAGATTAGTAGTACCCATAATATTCAAATAACAATTAACACTTTAACATGTACATTAACCAACAATAGTCCATTTATAGATTCAGTCTTTGGGGCGGCTTCCTGATCCTTTCGGGATAGCGCCTTTCCTGAGGTTCTTGTTCTTGGTGCGGAGGCGATTCTGGCCCCTTTTCATTGGTTAGTTCATCGGGTTCCACTGCTACTGGTTCGGAGGTAGATGCTACCGGTATGTCGGGTTCATCCCCAGGTACGCAAGACATGGGGTTGACTCGTTCCTGTGACGCTAAGATCTGATCAACGTGGCGTCTCACAATGTTCTCCCCGACATCCACTGTGTACATTAATGGCCCCTGCCTTGTGCATATCGTTCCGGGTTGCCATTTCTCTGTTGGGTAGTCACGGACCAAGACTGGTTGTCCTACATTGAAGCTCCTTGTCGGCTTCTCATTGATGTGCTGGAATTGTTTATCCTGAACATTTCTTCGCACATTTGGTCTAAGCAAGTCCAGACGAGATCGCAACCTTCGGTTAAAGAACATCATGGCCGGGGTCTGGTTGGTAACTGCATGTGTCGCGTTTCGGTAGGCTAATAAGAAATTGTCCACCTTATGCTGTAGTGGAATTTCATCATCGCACATGGCCCTTATCGCCTTCTTAAAGGTTTGTACGAACCTCTCAGCCAATCCATTTGTGGCTGGATGATAAGGGGCGGATGTGTAATGCCTTACCCCATTCCTTCTCATAAATTTTCGAAACTCTTCGGACACAAACTGTGGTCCATTATCAGAGCAAATCTGCTCTGGCAAGCCATTTCTGGCAAATATGGTCTGTAGGACTGCAATCGTTTTCTCTGTAGTGGTTGAGGACATTTTTATCACCTCAGGCCACTTCGAATGAGCATCCACTGCTATTAAGAACATTGAGTCCATGAATGGACCAGCAAAATCAATATGCACCTGTTGCCATGGAGAGGAGGGCCACTTCCATGGGTGTAGAGGGGCATGTGGTGGTGCATTTTGGACCTTCTGGCATCCTGAGCAGCTCTTGGTTAGGTCTTCGATTTGTTGATTGATTCCCGGCCACCACATAAGCCCGAGCAAGGCTTTTTATTTTCACTCCCCCCAGATGACCTTCATGTAGCTCATTTAGCACTCTCTCCCTTAACTTGGGTGGAATCACCACTCTGGATCCACACATCACTGTCCCCTGGCATACTGACAGCTGTTCTCTTCTGGATGAGAATGCTGGCAACAGTGAGTCGCCATGTGTTGGCCATCCCCTCACCGTCAAATCATATACCCGAGACAGCGTCGGATCATTGCGGGTTTCCTTCTCTATATCCGCGTTCGTTACTGGCAATCGTTCAATTATTGACGAATAAAATATCTCGATAGGGTCCACTGCTGGTGCTTCCTCCACAGTAGGCAGTAGCAGGGTTGTGCAGTCATCACTGGAACGCGCTTCTTAGGATTAAAGATGGAGACAAGTGGTTGGTGGTCAGTCAGCAAGGTGAACTTCTGCCCATGCAGATAGTGGTTGAATTTTTTTACTCCCCATACTAGGCTGCGGGCCTCCCTGTCAATCTGGGCGTAGTTGCGCTCGGCTGAGGTTAGTGACCGAGACGCAAAGGCTACTGGCCTCTCCAACCCGTCTGGGAATTTGTGCGACAGCACCGCTGCAATACCATGGGGTGATGCATCACATGCCAAACGAATTGGTAGTGCTGGGTTGAAATGGGCCAACACCTCTTTTGATGTGATCAATTCTTTACACTTCTGGAAAGCTCATCTACGTTCGTCATTCCACTTCCATGGTACCCCTGTTTGCAGTAGGGTGTTCAGTGGGTGTAATACCGTGGACAAATTTGGTAAGAACTTATGGTAGTAGTTTACCAGCCCGAGGAACGACCTCAGTTGTGACACATTTTCCGGTGCTGGAGCCTTGACTACTGCCTCAATCTTTTCAGGGGACTTATGTAACCCCTCTTCATCGATGACGTGGCCACAATACGAGATCTGCTTCTGGAAAAACTCGCACTTGTGGCGGTTAGCTCGTAGCCCATATTCCTTTAATCTGGTGAGCACCTTCTCCAAGTTGGCGAGGTGATCACTGTCATTTTCGCCCGTGACCAGGATGTCGTCCAAATAACACTGGATCCCTGGAATCCCTTGCAGGACTTGATCCATCGCCCTTTGCCAAATAGCCGGAGCCGATGCTACCCCGAACACCAGCCGGTTGTATTGATAAAGACCTTTATGAGTGTTAATCGTAAGGTATTGTTTCGAGGCTTCTTCTACCTCCATTTGCAAGTACGCCTGGGCTAGATCAATTTTGGTGACGCGTTTACCTCCAGATAGCGAGGCGAAAATATCCTCAATTCGTGGAAGTGGATATTGTACCGTGTGAAGGACTGGGTTCACTGTCACCTTAAAATCCCCACAGATGCGGACCTTCTTTGGTTCCCCAGGCGTATTATTCAACGACCTCTTCATTACAGGAACAATGGGTGTAGCCCACTCGCTCCAGTCTACTTTGGACAGTACTCCTGAACGTTCCAACCCTTCCAGCTCTGCTTCGACAGCTGGTCTGATCGCATAAGGCGCTGGTCTGGCCTTAAGAAACTTTGGGCTTGCATTTTCCTCTATTTTAATCGTTGCTGTTATGGCTTTTAGTGTTCCGAGTCCCTCCTGGAACACTTCTTTTGCGTCAGTTAGCATTTTTGACTGTCGTCCAGGTGTGACGTCGTCATCCTTTTTGGCCTCAACCTTCAGTGCCTGTATGGAATGCCAATCTAATTGTATCTTCCGGATCCATTCACGTCCTAGCAGTGGTGGTCCTCCATCTGGCAATACATATATATCCATTTTAGGTATTTCCTGGCCTTTATATATCACTTTCACCCTTATTTTTCCTTTGGGGTAGACTTTTTGCCCCGTGTACGTCTTCAAGACAATCTCTGTAGCTTTCAAGGGTATATGTGAAAATAGCCGCTTGTAGTCCCTTTGGTTTATGACTGTTAGGGCTGATCCTGTGTCCAATTCCATTTTCACTTGGACTCCGTCTATCTTGAGTGTAACACAGATAGTCTGCTGATCCTCCATCTTGGTTACCTTATGTCGTTTCAGACAACCCAGCTCCTTGCTTCCGGAGTCTGTGTCACTTTTCTGTTCGTCTGAACTACTGTCCATCACCCTGTGTACCTTTTTGTACTTCTCCTGTGGAGATTTCTTACTGTTGGTTTTCTTCCCAGACCTGCAGACTCTTGCTATGTGTCCTGCTTTCCCACACTGTCTGCACACTTGGTCCTTGAACCAACAATCCTTCTGGCCATGTGTTGTTCTGCCGCAGCGATAGCACTTCCCTGTTCCATAGGACATTTCATTGGTGCCATATTCTTGCGGTCTCTGTTGTATCTCTGCAGCGCCCCTTGCGGCTGCTTCGTGTGATACTGCCATACTGAAAGCCTTGTCCAGCATAAGATCCTTTTCTGATAGAAGCTGTTTCTAGGTTCCTTCACTTTGCAGCCCACACACAAACTTGTCCCTTAATGTATCTGCTAGTCCCGCTCCAAACTGGCAGTGTTTCGATAGCTTGCGCAGTTCCGTTAGGTACTCAGCATTGCTTTCATCTTTGTGTTGGTTCCTTTTATGGAACTTAAATCGTTCTGATATCAGCAGCGGTGTGGGGTTTAAGTGGTCCTGTAGGATTTCTACTATGCTTTCGAAATTCTTGTTCACAGGCTTCTCTGGGGTTATTAGGTTTCGCAGTAACCCATAAGTTTTTACACCCATGGAATTTAACAAAACCAGTGCTTTCCTAGCATCTGGCACTTTATTCGCCCTGCAGTACACCTCAATACGTTCCACATATGTCGCCCAATCTTCAACTTCATTGTCGAACGTAGAGATACTGCCACTCTTCGGTATCCCTGGGTGTGACTTAACTGTCAAAAATGGCGTCTCCCGCGCTTCCCCTTCTTCTCCGCTGGCACAAAATGGCGTCTCCCGCGCTTTCCTTCCTTCCCGCGCTCACCCTTCTTCTCCGCTGCGGCTTCTAAAAATGGCGTCTCCCGCGCTCTTCCTTCTCTGCGGCTCAATGGCGTCTCCCGCGCTCTCCCTTCTTCTCCCCGCGGACACTGTTCAGCCCTTGAGCCCTGGCTGTGCTCTGTGTGTTCTTTTTTTTTGTGCGCCTTTCCCGTTTCCGCCGCTCGGTCCTGAACCCGGCTGTTGCTTTACCCTCTCTCCGTTTTGTTTTTCCTCGACGCCGCTCGGTTTTCAACCCCCGGCTGTGCCCTGTGCGCTTCACCCTCTGTCTTACCCCGTCAACGCTGCTCGGCTTTCTCTCCGCCGTTGGTTGGCTCCAGCCGCCGCTGTCCAGGAAGGGTCTGCGCTGTACCTGTCGTCAGTCTATTGCTGATCATCGTGGCTGGGGAACCAAGCCCGGCTCTCCACAGCCTCCCCTGCGATGTTCACTCTCTGCCGGACGACTGGGCGGTTGCTCGTGGTCGACGCCCGTGCTTCTGGCCTCGACTTTCTTACACCGCCCTCCCGGAGCGAATCCTCGAAGAGAAATGCAGAGTTGCAGGTAGATTCGAATCGACACTCGTCGCCACTGTTAGATCCGTGATTCTGAGAGTATGATGTTTTTCAATAACCACACGGATGCTGTAACTGAACAATCAACAGGTATTTACTGGAGTAGGGTAATCTCAAGACTGGGGTACAGAGGCATGCTCAAGGCTTATATACAGGTGTGGTCACTGCCGGTACTACAGTATACAGGAGCTGTAAAAGTAGTTCTCTCTTAAAGGTACATACACTACAGACAGGAGCAGAAAGTTGCAGAGTCATTGATAGATTGAGTGAGTGGGAGAAACTGGCAGACGATTTCAACACAGGTAAGTGTGAGGTCATCCATTTTGGACCAAAAATGGATCGATCCGAGTATTATTTAAATGGTGAAAAGCTCGGAACAACAGAG
Source organism: Somniosus microcephalus (assembly GCF_052327205.1). Classification (NCBI taxonomy): domain Eukaryota; kingdom Metazoa; phylum Chordata; class Chondrichthyes; order Squaliformes; family Somniosidae; genus Somniosus; species Somniosus microcephalus. Next base: position 461,008,925 of record NC_140987.1, read on the forward strand.
CTCCAGAGAGGTTTAGGGGGAGAAATTCGGTGTCGCCCATTTTGAGGCGCGAATATCGGCCGGGCGCAAAGTTTAGCGCCCGGCGCAAATTATCGCCGCCGCCGACTGCAAAATTCGCCTCTCTCGCCCCTGGAGGTGATTGGAGCCTACACTTCGTTGTACTGCACTTGTGCACTAACAACGACAATAAAGTTGATTATTATTATTATTATTAAATCAGGTGCTTCACACCTGTCTTAAGGCGCAAAGGCCGAGGAGCGAGGCGCTACCTCAGAGCGCGGGTGAAGCTCATGTGATGTCAGTCAGCAATGGAACACAGACACACTGGCGCCGGCCAGTTCTTAAAGGGGAGTTCTGATGAATGGTCATCGACCTGAAACGTTAACTCTGTTTCTCTCTTCACAGATGCTGCTTGACCTGCTGAGTTTCTCTGGCATTTTCTGTTTTTATCTTAAAGGGGAGGGTTTATCTTGGTCTCCATCCACACCCTGCTCATTGCAGCCTTGAGTCTCGGCCTGGAGAGACCTGTACATCAAATCTGCTGGAAAGAACAATGGAGGCCCAGGGAAAGAGCTCAGAGTGCAGCCCCCACAGTCGCTTCTAAATCGATGCAAGGAAGGTCAAATCAAAATGAACCTGCAAAGTGCTGCTCAGTACCCAAAACTCCTTCACACAGCGTTGAATCTCTCCAGAAGTCTCTCTCTCTCAGAATCCGTGGTGCAAAAATGTCACCAACAAAAAAAGGCAGGAAGCGGTCGCCTTTAAATAGCGCTCCCCCAGTCCCTTCCCGACCGCAAAACGCTTCCCTCAACCTGTCGTTGCTAGCGGCAGGCGGAAAGGCAGGGGGCGCCACTCAATTTCCAGTACGGGGCATTGCGCACTCGACTGGCGTCACGATCTGCCGGCGCAGGAGATCATGGCGGTAGTGTTTAGCGCCACCGCAAAATGTCCGGTCAATTTCGCGAGAGGTGCAGATATCGCCGCGCCCGGGTGCTAGTTGGTTTGCGCCCCACTTAGCTCCCTCTTAAGGCGCTAATGGGTGGTGTTACCAACTGAATTTTTCCCCATTAGGGTCCATGTACACAGATTAGTAAAATGTAGTGGTCAGGTACAAAACAATAATCAAAAAGGCTAATGGAATGTTAGCCTTTCTATCTAGAGGGCCAGAATATACAGGGGAGGAAGTTTCGCTGCAGCGATACAAAGCCCTGGTTAGGCCACACCTGGAGCACTGTGTTCAGTTCTGGGCACCACACCTTAGGGAGGATCTATTGGCCTTGGAAGGAGGGCAGCGTAGATTCACCAGAATGTTATCAGGGCTCCAAGGGTTAGATTATGAGGAGAGATTACATAAACTAGGCTTGTATTCACTGGAATATAGAAAGTCAAGGGGTGGTTTGATTGAGGTTTTTATGATTTAGAAAGGAATTGATAGGCAGATAGAGAGAAACATTTTCCGCTGGTGGGAGAGTCGAGGACAAGGGGAGATAACTTAAAATCAGAGCCAGGCCGTTCAGAAGAGAAGTTAGGAAACACTTCACACAAAGGGTGGTAGAAGTGTGGAACTCTCTCCCATAAAATGCAGTAGATGCTAACTCAATTAATCATTTTAAATCTGAGATCAATAGATTATTGCTAGACAAGGGTATGAAGGCTATGGAGCCAAGGCAGGTGGATGGGCTTACGATACAGATCAGCCGTGATATCATTGAATGGCCGAACAGGCTCGAGAGGCTGGATGGCCTCCTTCTGTTCCTATGTACCTTAATATTTGAATCACAATTCAATATCGAGATTTTCTTGCAGGAATCACCACTTTGGTCTTTTAGGAAATGTTCTCCCCACGCTTTTTGAATGGACCTCATTTCAGTCACTTGACCAAAGAAATCAAAAAACATCAGCACAAATTCGGAAGGAAACCGACTGTGGGATTAAACATCGGGCCCAGCGACCTTGCCCATTTGAATGGAACTGATAGTTCGCATGACCTCTGACCTGGAACTATCATTGGTGAGAGCAGGGGATTCAGAGAATCCTAAATTTGCTCCACAGTCGAGATAAACTGGAGCTGCTTACTGCCAGGTGTTCCTTGACCAGCACACTGCACCTATAATGGATCATCAGAATAGTCTTTCCACAAGAACATAAGAAATAGGAACAGGAGGAGGCCATTCGCCCCTCGAACCATTCAATAAGATCATGGCTGATCTTCGACCTCATCCCCACTTTCCTGCACTATCCCCATATCCCTTGATTCCCTTAATATTCAAAAATCTATCGATCTCTTTTTTTATGGTTGCTCTTACCTAAAATTTAACATTGCAGGGTTAGTGCAAGTAAGTTGTGAGGAGGATGCAAAGGGATATGGACAGGCTAAGTGAGTGGGCAAGAATGTAGCAGATGGAATATAGTGTGGAGAAATGTGAGGTTATCGACATTGGTAGGAAAAATAGAAAAGCAGAGTATTTTTTAAATGGTGAGAGATTGGGAAATGTTGGTGTTCAGAGGGACCTGGGTGTCCTTGTACACGAATCACGGAAAGTTAACATGCAGGTACAGCAAGCAATTAGGAAAGCAAATGATATGTTGGCCTTTATTACAAGAGGATTTGAGTATAAGAGTAAAGACGTCTTACTGCAATTATATAGGGCCCTGGTGAGACCACACCTGGAGTATTGTGGACAGTTTTGGTCTCCTTACCTAAGGAAGGATATACTTGCCATAGAGGGAGTGCAACGAAGGTTCACCAGACTGGTTCCTGGGATGGGGGGATTGTCCTTTGAGGAGAGATTGAGTAGACTAGGCCTATATTCACTAGAATTTAGAAGAATGAGAGGTGATCTCATTGAAACATATAACATTCCTACTGGGCTTGACAGGGTAGATGCAGGGAGGATGTTTCCCTTGGCTGGGGAGTCTAGAACCAGGGGTCACAGTCTCAGAATAAGGGTTCGGCCATTTAGGACTGAGATGAGGAGAAATGTCTTCACTCAGAGGGTGGTGAATCTTTGGAATTCTCTCCCCCAGAGGGCTGTGGAGGCTCAGTCGTTGAGTATATTCAAGACAGAGATCGATAGATTTTTGAATATTAAGGGAATCAAGGATATGGGGATAGTGCAGGAAAGTGGAGATGAGGTAGAAGATCAGCCATGATCTTATTGAATGGCGGAGCAGGCTGGAAGGGCCGGAAAGCCTACTCCTGCTTCTAATTCTTATGTGCTTATTCCTCTTTACACTGTTGTTTTGTGTGAAGCCTGGGTTAAGTAGCTAGCCTGTCCTAATAGGATGCTCAGGATACCAATTGGTTGGATGCCGCCTAACTCACTACTTGTTCTCTGCAAGCTTTCCTGCTACCCAGAGCAACATGGACATTCAATGGCAATTCTTGGGTTGTGAACCTTTCCTCCAGGCACCATCAGAAAGTGAGCGCTTTCCTTTCTTCCAGGGTTGTTCATGCTGTGTCTCCTCCAGAGGTGTGATTAGTTTAAAGGAATGAGGGCTGGTCATTTGTGTAGAAGGATTAGGATTTAAGATTCTCAGTAGGGAGGTCCAGAACTCCCATTGTGTTGATCGCTGCGGCAATCCTGATAGATTCAGGTGAGCCTCCATCTGTGCAATGGAACCTGCCCAGCATTTGATAACCAATTATAGAACATAAGAACATAAGAATTGGAGCAGGATTAGGCCATACGGCCCCTTGAGCCTGCTCCGCCATGCAATAAGATCATGGCTGATCATCGACCTCACTCCACCTTCCCCACTAATCCCCATATCCCTTAATTCCCCGAGAGTCCAAACATAGAAACATAGAAGATAGGAGCAGGAGTAGGCCATTCGGCCCCTCGAGCCTGCTCCGCCATTCAATGAGATCATGGCTGATCATCCAAATTCAGTACCCGGTCCTTGCCTTCTCCCCATATCCCTTGATCCCTTTGGCCTTAAGAAATATATCTAACTCCTTCTTGAATATATTTAATGAACTGGCCTCAACTGCCTTCTGTGGTAGAGAATTCCACAGGTTCACCACTCTGGGTGAAGAAATTCCTCCTCATCTCAGTCCTAAATGGCTTACCCCTTATCCTTAGACTATGACCCCTAGTTCTGGACTCCCCGGCCATCGGGAACATCCTTCCTGCATCTAGTCTGTCCACGCCTGACAGAATTTTATAGGTTTCGATGAGATCCCCTCTCAATCTTCTAAACTCCAGTGAGTACAAGCCCAATCGACCCAATCTCTCCTCATATCTCATTCCTGCCATCCCAGGTATCAGCCTGGTGAAACTTCGCTGCACTCCTTCCATGGCAAGAACATCCTTCCTCAGATAAGGCGACCAAAACTGCACACAATACTCAAGGTGCGGTCTCACCAAGGCCTTGTACAACTTCAACAAGACATCCTTGTTCCTGTACTCGAACCCTCTTGCTACGAAGGCCAACATACCATTTGCCTTCTTAACCGCCTGCTGCACCTGCATGCTTACTTTCAGCGACTGGTGCACAAGAACACCCAGGTCTCTTTGCACTTCCCCTTCTCCCAATCTATTGCCATTCAAATAATAATCTGCCTTCCTGTTTTTGCCACCAAAGTGGATAACCTCACATTTATCCACATTATAGTGCATTTGCCATGTTTCTGCCCAATCACCCAACCTGTCCAAATCGCACTGGAGTTTCATGACATCCTCCTCACAGCATACCCCCCCGCCCAGCTTTGTGTCGTCTGCAAATTTGGAGATACTACATCCAATTCCCTCGTCCAGATCATTAATATATATTGTGAACAGCTGGGGTCCTAGGACCGATCCTTGCGGTACCCCACTAGTCACTGCCTGCCACTTGGAAAACGACCCGTTTATTCCAACTCTTTGCTTTCTATCTGCCAACCAGTTCTCTATCCAAGTCAATACCTTGCCCCCAATCCCATGTGCCTTAATTTTGCATGCTAATCTCTTATGCGGGACCTTATTGAAAGCCTTCTGAAAGTCTATCAATCTCAGTCTTGAATATACTCAAAGATTCAGCATCCACAGCCTTCTGGGGCAGAGAATTCCAAAGATTCACAACCCTCTGAGTGAAGAAATTCCTCCTCATCTCGGTCTTAAATGACCAGCCGCTTATCCTGAGACTATGCCCTCTAGTTATAGACACTCCAGCCAGGGGGAAACAGCCTCTCAGCATCTACCCTGTCAATCCCCCTCAGAATCTTGTATGTTTCAATGAGATCACCTCTCATTCTTCTAAACTCCAGAGAGTATCGGCCCATTCTACACAATCTCTCCTCATAGGACAGCCCTCTCGTCCCAAGGATCAATCCAGTGAACCTTCATTTCACCGCCCCTAAGACATGTATGTCCTTTCTCAAATAAGGAGACCAAAACTGTGCCCAGTACTCCAGGTGTGGTCTGACCAAGGCCCTGTACAATTGTAGCAAGACTTCCTCACTCTTATACTCCAACCCCCTTGCAATAAAGGCCAACATGCCATTTGCCTTCCTTATTGCTTGCTGTACCTGCATGCTAACTCTGTGTTTCTTGCATGAGGACACCCAAATCTCTCTGAACACCAACATTTGAAAGTTTCTCACCATTTAAAAACTATTCTGTTTTTCTATTCTTCCTACCAAAGTGACTAACCTCCCATTTCCCCACATTACACGCCACTCACTGAACCTGTCTATATCTCGTTGCAGACTTTTTGGGGTCGATTTTCATTGACCCGTGGAGTCGGGATTGGAGGCGTGCGGGGGGTTAAAGTCCCAAATTCGGGGGTCCCGACACCATCCCGCACCCAACCCGCCTCCATGTAAGTTTCAAAGGAGGCGGGTACCCGCCCCACACTGGGACCCGTCGACCCGAGGCGGGAAGGGATTAGTGCCAATTAACTGCCTGTTAACAGGCAGTTTTTAGCCTAATCCCTATTTTTAATGTTGAAGTGTGGGATTCCCGACGGCTCCAAACCACGCTAAGTTAGAGGAGTCGGGCCGACAGGTTGAAGGGCTTGGAGGGGGTCGAGATGTCGGTGTTCAGGTGAGTGATGGGTGCATGAGTGCAAAGGTGATGCGCTATCAATTACTCAAAAGACTGAGGTTAAGCGAGTAACTAACAGGCTTTTATTAACAAGAGAATGAAGGTGTGCCTCGAGTGGTCGACCAGTCCAGAATACAGAGGGACTGTGGAGCAGTCACCTTTATACCTGGACTCGTGGGAGGAGTCAGCCGAGGCATGTACAGACATGTACACAGTGGAATACAAACACCCACACAGGCAGGCATAACAGTGGTTTACCACATTCACCCCTTGTTTAAAATGAGTCCGGCGGGGTGAAGTGTATTAAAAGTTTGTGTATTGGAGTCTCTCCGGAGGTCTTGTCTGCCGCTGTGATCGGCGTGGCGACGGCAGGGGTAGTGAAGCTTCCGGCGTCGAGTCCCGCTGGGGCACTGGTGTGTAGTCCTCGTGGGTGTCGAGCGGGTCGCGGGGCCCAGGTGTGCCGTCTGTTGGGGTTGGATATTGGATCGTGGGGGGGGGTGGTAGTGGGTAGTGGGTTACTGGGGCCCCCGAGGGTGCGAGGTCTCGTATGGAGACTGTATCCTCCCGCCCGTCCGGGTACGCAATGTAAGCGTACTGGGGGTTGGCGTGGAGGAGGTCGACCCTCTCGACCAGGGGGTCCATTTTATGGGTCCTCACGTGCCTTCTCAGTAGGACCGGCCCTGGGGACGTCAGCCATGGTGGTAGCGATGTCCCCGATGTGGACTTCCTTGGGAAGACAAACATTTTCTCATGAGGGGTGGCGTTAGTGGCAGTGCAGAGCAGTGACCGAATAGAGTGGAGTGCATCGGGGAGCACATCCTGCCAGCGGGAGGTCGGAAGGCCCCTAGACTTTAAGGCTAGCAGGGCGGCCTTCCAAACTGTCGCATTCTCTCTTTCCACCTGTCCGTTCCCCCGGGGGTTGTATCTGGTGGTCCTGCTTGTGGCAATACCTCTAGCGAGCAGGTACTGGCGGAGTTCGTCGCTCATAAACGATGAGCCCCGGTCGCTATGGATATAGCTGGGGAAACTGAACAGGGTGAAGAGGTCGTTCAGACATTTAATGACCGTGGCACTGGTCATGTCCGGGCAGGGGATGGCGAACGGGAAACGGGAGTACTCATCAATAATGTTGAGGAAGTACACATTACGGTCAGAGGAGGGGAGAGGCCCTTTAAAATCAACGCTCAGGCGCTTGAAGGGGCGAGTGGCTTTTATCAGGTGAGCCCTGTCTGGTCTATAAAAGTGCGGTTTGCACTCAGCGCAGACTTGGCAGTTCCTGGTCATGGTCCTGACCTCCTCAATGGAGTAAGGCAGGTTGCGGGCCTTGATGAAGTGGAAGAACCTGGTGACCCCCGGGTGGCAGAGGTCATTGTGGAGGGCCCGCAGTCTATCGATCTGCGCGCTGGCGCAGGTGCCACGCGATAGAGCATCCGGGGGTTCATTGAGCTTCCCGGGCCGGTACAAGATCTCGTAATTGTAGGTGGAAAGTTCGATTCTCCACCTCAAGATCTTGTCGTTTTTGATTTTGCCCCTCTGCTTGTTGTTAAACATAAAAGCAACTGAACGCTGGTCAGTGAGCAGGGTAAATCGTTTTCCGGCCAGGTAGTGCCTCCAATGACACACAGCCTCCACAATAGCCTGGGCCTCCTTCTCAACAGCGGAGTGTCTGGTCTCCGGGCCCTGGAGGGTTCGTGAAAAGAAGGCCACGGGTCTCCCCGCCTGATTAAGGGTAGCGGCCAGGGCAAAGTCGGACGCGTCGCTTTCCACCTGGAAGGGGATGGATTCGTCCACTGCGTGCATGGTGGCTTTGGCAATGTCTTCCTTGATACGGTGGAAGGCTAAGCTGGCCTCCGCCGTCAAGGGAAAAGAGGTGGACTTGATCAGCGGACGGGCCTTGTCCGCATAGTAGGGGACCCACTGGGCGTAATAGGAGAAAAACCCTAGGCACCTCTTCAGGGCCTTGAGGCAGTGGGGCAGTGGGAGTTCCATAAGGGGACGCATCCGGTCGGGGTCGGGACCGATGACTCCGTGTTCCACAACACAGCCAAGGATGGCGAGGCGGGTTGTGCGGAATATGCACTTCTCCTTGTTATACGTCAGGTTCAGGAGTTGGGCGGTGCAGAGGAATTTTTCGAGGTTTGCGTCATGGTCCTGCAAGTCATGGCCGCAGATGGTCACATTGTCCAGATATGGGAAAGTGGCCTGCAACACATTTTGATCGACCATCCGGTCCATCTCCCTTTGGAAGACGGAGACCCCGTTGGTGACGCCAAAGGGAACCCTAAGGAAGTGATAGAGGCGGCCGTTTGCCTCAAAGGCAGTATACTGGCGGTCCTCAGGGCGGATAGGGAGCTGGTGGTACGCTGATTTCAGGTCAATGGTCGAGAAGACGCGGTACTGCGCGATCTGGTTGACCATATCAGCTATGCGGGGGAGTGGGTAAGCGTCCAGCAGGGTGTAGCGATTTATTGTCTGGCTGTAGTCGATGACCAGGCACTGCTTCTCGCCGGTCTTAACGACCACAACCTGGGCTCGCCAGGGGCTGGTGCTGCCCTCAATAATCCCCTCCTTCAGGAGCCGCTCCACTTCGGTTTTAATGAAAACCCTGTCCCCGGCACTGTATCGCCTGCTCTTTGTGGCGATGGGCTTACAGTCGGGGGTGAGGTTAGCAAACAGTGGGGGGGGGTGACTCTGAGTGTGGAGAGGTTGCACCTGGTGCGCGGCGGGCAGTTTAGAAGCTGCTGGCTGCGGACTGTGAGTGGGGGGAGGGGTCCACCGTACGCCATCGTAACACTTTTAAGGTGGCACTGAAAATCTAACCCCAGTAGAACGGCAGCGCAGAGGTGGGGCAGGACCAGAAGTTTAAAATTATCGTACACAGTCCCGTCTATGAAGAGTGTCACCACGCAGTAGCCGCCAATGTCCACCGACTGGGACTCGGAGGCCATAGAAATCCGCTGGTGCGCAGGCAGGACTGGGAGAGCGCAACGCCGCACCGTGTCGGGGTGGATGAAGCTCTCCGTGCTCCCAGAGTCAAAAAGGCAGGTTGTTTCGTGACCATTTACCTTAATGTCCATTGTGGACCGGGCCAGTTGGTGCGGTCTCGCTTGGTCCAGCGTAACGGAGGTCAGCGTAGGGGTCGGTGTGTCGCTGCGGGTATCAGATGAGGCGGTGTTGGGGGCCTGCTGCGTCCCGGCTAGCGTCCAAGATGGCGGCGTCCATGATCCCCATGTGGCTGGAGGCGTCCAAAATGGCTGCTGTTCCGGTGGTTCGCACATAGCTGGGGAGGCCCAAGATGGCGGCCCGCACGGCCCACACGTGGCGCTGCTGGGGTTCGGGGTGGCTTTGGACCTGCAGACGCTGGCGTAGTGTCCCTTCTTCCCGCAGCCCGAGCAGATCGCATTTTCGCCGGGCAGCGCGCTCTGGGGTGTTTGGCCTGGCCACAGAAGTAGCATTTCTGGCCTTGGGACACTGCTGCGGTAGTTGGGCCATTGCTGGGATGTGGCTGGGGTGGCACGGTGCTATGAGACGGTCCTACCGTGTCCCAGGCTGCCGTTCCCCGCGGCGTCCACGGTGCAGAGGAGTTGGCATCCATGCCCCGGTAGGCTGCGTCCAATGAAAGTGCGAGTTCAGAGGCCTTGTTGAGGTCGAGGTCACTCTGCTCCAACAGTCGCTGTCGGGTGTAATTGGACCTGTGGCCCGCTACAAAAGCGTCCCGGATAAGTTCCTCTGTGTACACGGCGGCCTTTACATCCTTACAACCACAGGCCCGGCCAAGCACAGACAGTGCCTGAAGGTATTCCTCGGTCGATTCCCCAGGTTGTTGTTTACGACTCCCCAGGAGGTGCCTGGCGTACACCTCGTTCACTGGGCGCATGTACTGGTCCTTGAGGAGCTGGAGAGCAGCCGTCAACGAGATCGCGTCCTGGATGACCGAGTATGCTCGGTGGTTCACTTTGGAGGTCAGGACATCCAGTTTGTCCTCATCCGATTTGACTGTTGCAGCGGAGGCGATCAGGAATCTTTCAAAGCACCTAAGCCAGTGAGCAAACTTGGTGGATGCGTCCGCCTACCGATGGTCTAAGTCCAGGCATGCTGGTGTGAGGATCTTCTCCATTATAAAAAAATCTTGTTAATAAAATTGATGCGCTATCAATTACTCAAAAGACTGAGGTTAAGCGAGTAACTAACAGGCTTTTATTAACAAGAGAATGAAGGTGTGCCTCGAGTGGTCGACCAGTCCAGAATACAGAGGGACTGTGGAGCAGTCACCTTTATACCTGGACTCGTGGGGGGAGTCAGCCGAGGCATGTACAGACATGTACACAGTGGAATACAAACACCCACACAGGCAGGCATAACAGTGGTTTACCACAAAAGGTAAGTGTGTTTGGTGTGTCTAAAATGTATAAAGAAGTGTAAATGACCTTTTCTCACCTTTTCAGCCTTCCTTCCTTTAGGTTCGGGGAGTCCCTCATCTCACCGGCACAGAAAGCAGAATGGCTGCGATCTGTCAAAAGTGACAGCCTTCAGCTTTCTGTGCAGGAGAGATTTCTAACTGAGTCTGTGGAGAAGGACTCAGGTTAGAAGTAAGACTCAGTGTTTGACAGCTTCAAACAGCTGTGAAACGCTGATATTTCATCTGTCAAAACGTCTTGACATGAAATTTCAGTCTGTGACGTCACCTGTTGCCGGGTGGCCCTTAATTGGCCTGCTGAGCCTGCTGGGTGGGCTCAACAAGGTCAATCAAGTTAAAATCGCGTGGATTGGCCGCATCTCGATGGAGGCGGGACTACAACCCCGAAAGTTGTAGTCCCGCCTCCAACCCGACTTCTGAATGAAAATCAGCCCCTTTGCATTCTCCTCACAGCTTACTGTCCCACCTAGCTTTGTATCATCAGCAAACTTGGATACATTACACTCGGTCCCTTCATCTAGGTCATTAATATAGATTGTAAATAGCTGAGGCCCCAACACTGACCCTTGCGGCACCCCCTAGTTACAGCCTGGCAACCTGAAAATGGTCCGTTTATTCCTACTCTCTGTTTTGTGTCCGTTAACCAAGCCTCTATCCATGCTAATATATTACCCCCAACCCATATAGGAGGGATTTAGGGTGAGAGGGACATGGGAGTTAATGTGCACCGGTCCCTGAAGGTGGCAGGACATATTGAGAGAGTGGTTAACAAAGCATATGGGATCTTGGGCTTCATAAATAGAGGTATTGAGTACAAAAGTAGAGAAGTTATGCTGAACCTTTATAAAGCGCTGGTTAGGCCACAACTGGAGTATTGCGTCCAGTTCTGGTCACCACACTTGAGGAAGGATGTGAAGGCCCTTGAGAGGGTGCAGAGGAGATTTGCCAGAATGGTTCCGGGGATGGGGGATCTTAGCTCCAAGGACAGGTTGGAGAAGCTGGATTTGTTTTCATTAGAGCAAAGGAGGTTGCGGGGTGATTTGATAGAGGTGTACAAGATTCTGATGGGTTTGGATAGGCTAGACGGGGAAAGGCTGTTGCCTCTAGTTGATGGCACAAGGACTAGGGGACACAGATTTAAGGTTTTGGGCAGGAGATACAGGGGGGAACGTGAGGAAAAACTTTTTAACGCAGCGAGTGGTGATGACCGGGAACTCGCTGCCGACGGAAGTGGTGGAAGTGGAGACACTCGGTGTTTTCAAGGGGAGACTGGATAGGTACTTGAGAGAAATAAACTTGCAGGGCTACAGGGATAGAGCGGGGGAATGGGACTGACTGGATTGGTCTACAGAGAGCTGGCATGGACTCGATGGGTGAAGTGGCCTCCTTCTGTGCCGTTATGACTCTATGGGCTGGATTTTAAATCAGGGGTGGGCTGGGGTCATGTAATCCGCATTTCGTGTTAACCACCCGATTCTAAATCGATGTGGGAGAATGATGCGATTTTAACTTAATTGGCCAATTGAGTTCCAACGTGTGGGAACCCATGCCAATGAGTTTTTCCAGACTGAAAGTCGTCTCCGATGACATCATCATTGCTGGTGCATTTAAGGTCTGCAACAAGCCTTGCTTCTTCTACAGACTGCCAACCTTTTGGCCTTTCATGCTACAGGGACCTGGAGGAAGAATGACCAGCCAGAGAGCTAGGGCTGCTCCGAGGTTTGATGACGTTGCCCTGCAGGCTTTAGTTGAGGGAGCAAGAGCTCATAAGGAGGTGCTCTTCCCTTCTTCAGGGAGGAAGAAGCCTCCCCAGCAAACCAAGGCTGTGTGGGTCCAAGTGGCCGAGGAGGTCAACTCATTATCAGTACCCCGCAGAACCTGGATTCAGTGCAGGAAGAGGTTTCATGACCTTCTGCGCACTGGAAAAGTGAGTATGAATTTCCCATCACCCTCAATCTGATCCCCATTGCCTCTCCTCACCAACACTCAGCTTTAGCAATCTCTTCCTTCACATCCCACTTGACACTGACATCCATGCACCCTTACCCATTCCCTCTCTCTGTATGGTCACATTCACCTAACTATCGACTATGCAGCCCTCACACTCCCTATCACTGTGATGCAATTACAACTTACAACACACAGGGAGGGTTCTTGGTCTTGCCACCTCACTCCATCTTTGTCCCCTTCTAAGTATCTATGCTATGGATTCTCTACACTCACTCCTTCATTCTCACTCAACCTCCACTTGTTTTCCTCATTGCAGGAAAAGAGAGCTCACAATAAGCGAGAAAGAGCGAGGACAGGAGAAGGGCCACCCTCAGTAGCCCAGCTCACCCCCTGGGAGGAGGCGATCCTGGAGATTGTAGGAGCGGAGGACGATGCACAAGTGGGGGACGGACAGACGGGCGCATCACAGCAAGCTGGTGACAGAATAGTTTTCCATCTCTCTCATTGACATTGCATGAGTCGCTGATAATGATTCTGAAGCTCTAACAGATGGACTTATGATCATCTGCAATATGCAATGTGCATGTAACCTTGGCATCACATCTCTGACTCTTTCCTTTGCTCCCCTACAGGACCATCGCAAGCACCCGTCCCCACTAGCCAGGAGGAAGAGCCTGAGCATCCAGACTCCTCAGAGGAAGCTGCAACCTCTGAGGGCGCAGCGTCAGCAGAATTCAGCACACCCAGCACCAGCGCAGACACTTACACCTCAGTGGGACCTTCGCGAGATAGAGTAGTGTTGTCACCTGGTGTATCACAGCTCACAAGTGAGCATCAGCAGATTGTGGAGACAGGGACAGCAGTGGAGAGTTCTAGTTGGAGGGCGCAGGACTCTGCCAGCTCGGCTCAGCTGCATGTCGACCCTCTGCCTTTGGGTCCATCCATAAGATCAGCGGTACTGGAACTCCAGGAACAGATGCAGGAGTCTCTGGCAGGTTTTGTCTCCAGGGTCGCGGCGAGTGTGGAGCGAATGGAGGAGTCCATTGCAAACATGAGCAGAGCCTTTGTGGAGTCATTGGCGCATGAATGCATCACCATGGAAAGGATGGCAACCTCTATGGAGGTGATAAGTCGCCAGAGTGCAGAAAACATGGTGAGTGTTCCGAATAGAATGACATCTCTGGAGGAGCAATGGTCATCTATTAAACAGAGAAACCAGACCTTCATGGAAGTCCTTCTGAGTAGGACTGCCAGTGCAGATACGGGTCCCCATGGCCCCCCTGATGTGCAGCAAGGTGCTCTCAAGCCACTTGCAAGCGCTGAGGGGGACCTGACCCATGAGAGGGAAGTTGGTGGCAGACATCAAGGAAGTGGGGGCTCCTCTCCAAGTGCTCACACTTCCATGCCACTGCAGAGCCCTCGGTCAGAGCCCCACCAGAGTCCCCACCCAACTGAGATCGGAGTGTCAACCCCTGCACAGCCGCAGGAGCAGCAGACTGTTGGCGAGCCCTCACAGTTTCGCAACCCCAGAGGACGCCCGCCAAAGGTGTTGAGACAGGAGCAGCAATAAAGTGAGCAAGGGGCCTCCACATCTGCTGAAGCCACAGGGGAAGCACCACGTAGGAGCACGCGTAAGAGAAAGATACTGCACAAATAGTCACAAGGGTAGTCACTTGGGTGAAATTTGATGTTTAATATTAAAAAGCCATCATAGTAACATAGAGATAGGAACAGGAGTAGGCCATTCGGCCCTTCGAGCCTGCTCCGCCATTCAATGAGATCATGGCTGATCCTCGTCTGAGATCATAGCTGATCTTACCAGTTCAGTACCCCGTCCCCGCCTTTTCTCCGTAACCCTTAATCCCCTTAGCCTTCAGAAATATATCCAATTCTCTCTCGAAAATATTTATTGAATTAGCCTTCACAGCCCTCTGTGGCAGGGAATTCCACAGGCTCACCACTCTTTGAGTGAAGAAATTCTTCCTCATCTCTGTTTTAAATGATTTGCCCGCTATTTTTAGACTGTGGCCCCTGGTTCTGTGCTCCCTGGCCATTGGAAACATTCTCTCTGAATTCAGCCTGTCCAGGCCTGCCATAATTTTATATGTTTCGATGAGATCCCCTCTCAATCTTCTAAACTCCAGTGAGTACAAGCCCAAACTATTTAATCCCTCTTCGTAGGTCATTCCCGCCATTCCAGGTATCAGCCTGGTGAATCGCCGTTGCACTCTTTCCATGGCAAGAACATCCTTCCGCAGATGGGGCGACCAAAACTGTACACAATACTCCAGATGCGGTCTCACCAGCACCTTGTACAGCTGTAGTAAGGTATCCCTATTCCTATACTCGAACCCCCTTGATATGAAGGCCAACATACCATTTGCCTTCTTAATCGCCTGTTGCACCTGCATGCTCTCCTTCAGTGACTGGTGCACAAGAACACCCAGGTCCCTCTGCACTTCCCCATCTCCCAATCTATTGCCATTTAGATAATAATCTACCCTCCTGTTTTTACCCCCAAAGTGGATAACCTCGCATTTATCCACATTATAGTGCATCTGCCACGTATCCGCCCATTCCCCCAACCTGTCCAAATCGCACTGTAGCCTCCTGACATCCTCATCAGAGCCCACCCCTCCTCCTAGTTTAGTGTCGTCAGCGAATTTGGAAATATTGCATCCAATTCCCTGATCCAGATCATTTATATATATTGTGAACAGCTGGGGTCCCAGGACAGATCCTTGCGGCACCCCGCTGGTCACTGCCTGCCACTCTGAAAACGAGCCGTTTATTCCAACTCTCTGTTTTCTATCCGCCAGCCAGTTCTCTATCCACGTTAATACTTTGCCCCCAATCCCATGAGCCTTAATTTTGCATGACAATCTTTTGTGTGGAACCTTATCGAAGGCTTTCTGGAAGTCAAGGTACACCACATCCACTGGCTCTCCCCCATCTATTTTACCAGTTACTTCCTCAAAAAATTCCAGCAGATTAGTCAAACACGATTTACCCTTTGTAAATCCATGTTGACTCTGTCCGATCCTTTCCCCATTTGTCAAGTGCTCCGCTATTTTATCCTTAATAATGGACTCTAGCATTTTGCCCACAACCGATGTAAGGCTTACTGGTCTATAATTCCCTGCTTTCTCTCTACCCCCCTTTTTAAATATTGGGGTAACATTAGCTACCCTCCAATCCACGGGTACTGTTCCCGAGTCAATGGAGTTCCGGAAGATGATCCTTAGAGCATCTGCTATCTCCAGGGCCACCTCCTTAAGTACCCTAGGATGTAGTTTATCAGGCCCCGGGGATTTGTCGGCCTTCAGTCCCCTCAACTTACCCAACACCATATCCCTAGAGATACTAATTTCTGTCAGCTCCTCCCTCTCATTAGTCCCTATGTTTGCCGATATTCCTGGGAGGTTATTTGTGTCCTCCTTTGTGAATACAGAACCAAAGTATGAGTTTAATTGGTCTGCCATTTCCTTATTCTCCATTATATATTCTCCCGAATCGGACTGCAGGGGACCGACTTGGGATTTTACCAGTCTTTTCCTCCTGATATACCGATAAAAGCTTTTGCAGTCTGTCTTTATTTTTGCTGCAAGTTTACTTTCGTATTCTATTTTCCCCTTCCTGATTAATCCCTTTGTCCTCTTCTGCTGTATCCTGTACTGCCCCCAATCTTCCGGTCTGGTGCTTTTTTTTGCCAGTTGATATGCCCTTTTTTTTGATTTTATGCTGTCCCTAATTTCCCTCGTTATCCACGGTTGAGTCACCTTTTTAGGTTTATTTTTATGCCAAACCGGTATAAACATGTTCTGGAATTCTTCCATTCTATCTTTGAATGCTTGCCATTGTCTATCCACTGTCAATCCCCCCAGAAACACCACCCAATCAATCTTACCCAATTCCCGTCTCATACCCTCGTAATTCCCTTTATTTAAGTTCTGGACCTTAGTCTCTGATTCAATTTCCTCACTCTCCATCTCGACTGAGAGCTCGATCATATTATGATCGCTCTGACCCAAGGGGCCTCGTACAAGAAGATTGGTGATAAGTCCCTTCTCATTGCACAATACCCAGTCTAAAATGGCCTGATCTCGAGTCGGCTCCTCGACATATTGGTCCAGATAACCGTCCCGAAAACATTCCAGGAATTCCTCCTCCTCAGAATTTTTACTAATTTGGGTAGTCCAATCAATATGTAAATTAAAGTCACCCATGATGACAGCTGTGCTCTTATCGCACGCTTCTCTAATTTCCCTTTTTATGCCTTCCCTCACCTCCATATTACTAAATAAAAAAATCTGATGGCTACTGCTATAGTTGCGGCGTGTGCCATTTTGCTAATGGGACTTCCACATTGAGGGCTTAGGATTACTTGGTATGTGCCTCAGTTGAGGAAGCGCTCAGTGAAGGTGGCGAGAGGGGTTTCCCAGGAGGTCACACTGGAGATGGATGTCAGGCTCCAAACTTTCACAGCTGTGGTTATGCCTTCTAAAAGTTCCCCCAGACCTGAGAAAACAAAGTCCTGCCACCTGCAAATGATGGCTGATCAAATATCCTCTTTAATGGTGGAGCTGCAGCTAATAATCATAATCAACTTTATTGTCATTGTTAGTGCACAAGTGCAGTACAACGAAATGTAGGCTTGCGGCTCCCGAGAGTGTACATTTTGATTAAGACATTTAACATTCAACATTCATTTGGCTTGTAATACATAAACATAAACATAATAAAGTGCATTGGCAGATGTGCAGGCTTTAGAGTTTATTTGTGGAGTTCAGTAGGATGACAGCCCTGGGAAAGAAGCTGTTCCTAAATCTGGTCGTTCGGGTGCGAATGCATCTGTAGCGTCTCCCAGATGGCAGGAGGGCGAACAGACTGTGGCTGGGGTGGGTAGGGTCTTTGATGATGGTCAGTGACCTCCGTAAACAACGTTTCTGGTAGATGTTCTCTATGGTCGGTAGTCAGCAATCCAATTGTGCTCTCGCCAGGTTTCACCGTCGTGTTTCAGAACAGGCGTGCTTCACGTCGGAAAAGGGTTAAAATCACCAAGGCCTTTCAAAATGGGATAATAGAGGCAATTTAGAGCTTGTTAAGGGCCTTAACGGCCTACCCTGCCTCTTGGAGGTGGGATGGAGGTGGCACCAGTAGACACGATTTAATGAAAATTGCTTGGAGGCGGGATGGAGGCGGGGTTGGGCCTGACCACCAGTTTTTGCAATTTTAACCCCCCACACGCATCCAATCCCGCCTCCACGGCCCGATGAAAATCGAGCCCATATGACTCTATGAGAAGGAACTAAGCATCTGGAGTAGAATAGCAAATGAATTGGTGCAACACGGCGCTGCAGCAGGACTAAGACCTGTAATGAAATCTGTTTGTCTTGCCTGTATTCGTTTTGCACTCATGTATATTACCCTCCCCCACAGGGTGTATAGTTTCACTTCCTCTTCCCTGACTAACCTGGAAGGTTCCAGGTCTTGGCTCTTGGCTCCGCCCCTGACTTCTCTTACTTAAAGATCCCTGGATCTGTATGACTCATTCCTGTGAGCCAGTCGGTGTGTTGAGATGTAAGCTCTGATCTTAGTGATTAAAAGCCAACTTGTTTAAGTTTATAACTTCTAGTTTTGTGGTTATTGAAGGCACATCAATTTTAATCACTAAAGAATACTAGGATGGATCGACTCCTAAAACCAGAGCGTCTGGACTTGGATCCACATTCTGCTGAAGCATCAAATCAATTTGGACACTGGCTCAAATTCTTCTAACTCTTCGCGGGGGCCTCATCCGCTAGCGAGGTAGATAAACTGAGTCTACTGACTACTCGCGTTAGTCATCGGATTTATTCGTTCATCCGGGACACCACCTCTTACACGGAGGCCATCACTATCCTGAAGGCCCAATACCAGAGGCCGGTAAACGAAGTGTACGCCAGACATCTGCTGGCTACACGCAGGCAGTAACCTGAGGAATCAATGGACGATTTCTTACAGGGCCTAAAGGACTTGGTCCGGGACTGTAACTGCAAGGCCGTGATGGCCAACGCGTACTCTGACGAATTGGTCCGCGATTCCTTCATCACGGGCCTCAAATCGAATTATATCCGGCAGAGACTGCTGGAGAAGGAGGTCCTGGACTTAAAAAAGGCAGTGGCCACTGCGCGATCGCTGGACGTGGCCCAGAAAAACTCTGACTCTTATTCTTCCGGACATGCGGCCCTCACCGCCTCGTGCGCGCCGAGCGGGCCGCCATCTTGGAATCAGCCATCTTCCCCTCCAGGTCTCAGACCAGCTCTACACCGCCGGAGTCCCCACACAGAAGTTCACCCAGGAGTCCTACTACAGCGGCAATGTCTCGAGGCCCGAAATGCTACTTCTGCGGCCAGGCCAAGCACCCCAGACAACGATGCCCAGCGAAGGACGCTACACGCCTCAAATGTAAGAAAAAGGGGCATTTTAGCAAAGTCTGCAGGGGGAATCCGATTTCCAACTCCGTCACCGCCTCGTGCGTGCCGTGCGGGCCGCCATCTTGGGATCCGCCATCTTTTCCCGACTCAACGGCCGCCCAGGGCCCAACAGTGGCTTCGATCACGGTGGATCAATCCAGGCCACACCCGTTGACAAAATCTATGATGGACATACAGGTAAACGGGAATTTAACGAAATGTTTAATTGACTGTGGGAGTACCGAGAGTTTTATCCACCCTAGCCTGGTACGGCGGCACTCATTAACGGTAACCCCTACACGGAGCAGAATTGCTATGGCTGCTAAGCCCCAAACTTCGGACATTTTGGGCTACTGTGTGGTAACACTGACTGTAAAAGGCATGGACTACAAGGATTTTAAACTCCTCGTGATGCCAGAACTCTGTGTTAATGTAATCTTGGGCCTGGACTTCCAGTGCCACCACGAAAGTGTCACGCTAGCATATGGCGGGTCCCAGCCGCCACTCACAGTCTGTGGCCTATCAACCTTAAAAATCAGCCCACCCTCTTTATTCGCTAATCTCGCTCCGAACTGTAGGCCCATAGCGACCAAAAGTAGACGGTACAGTCTGGAAGACAGACACTTTATCAAGGCGGAAGTGGACAGACTCCTGCGGGAAGGCATTATTGAATGCAGTACCAGTCCGTGGCGTGCCCAAGTAGTCATAGTTAAAAATAGCGAAAAGAAACGGATGGTAATTGACTACAACCAGACTGTTAATATTTATACCCAGCTGGACGCCTACCCTTTACCCCGCATATCAGAAATGGTCAACCAGATTGCGCAATACCGAGTCTTCTCGACTATCGACCTCAAATCCGCGTATCACCAGCTGCCCATTAGAACGGAGGACCGCCCATACACCGCCTTTGAGGCAAACGGACGCCTCTACCATTTTCTCAGAGTGCCCTTCGGGGTAACAAATGGGGTCTCGGTCTTCCAATGCGAGATGGACCGCATGGTTGACGAAAATAAACTACAAGCTACCTACCCCTATCTGGACAATGTCACTATCTGCGGGCACAACCAGCAAGACCACGATCTAAATCTTGCGAGATTTTTAAAAACTGCCCTAAAGCTGAATCTAACCTACAACGAAGACAAATGTGTCTTCAACACAACCCGTCTCTGTATCCTCGGCTGTGTGGTGGAAGATGGGGTAATTGGACCGGACCCTGACCGATTACACCCCCTAAAGGAACTGCCCCTGCCACACAATCCCAAAGCTTTAAAAAGGTGCCTGGGATTTTTTTCGTATTATGCCCAATGGGTGCCCAATTAATCTGATAAGGCCCGACCCCTCATTAAATCAACGTCCTTCCCACTATCAGCTGAAGCTCGGGAGGCTTTCACCAGTATCAAACAGGACATTGAAAGGGCTGCACTGTGCGCAGTGGACGAAAGCATTCCCTTTCAAGTCGAAAGCGATGCGTCAGACTTTGCCTTAGCTGCGACCCTCAATCAGGCTGGGAGACCTGTGGCCTTCTTCTCCCGAACCCTTCAGGGACCTGAAATCAGGCACTCTTCTGTCGAGAAGGAGGCACAGGCTATAGTGGAGGCAGTGCGGCACTGGAGACACTACCTAGCCGGCAAACGTTTCACCCTGCTCACCGACCAGCGGTCGGTGGCTTTCATGTTTAATAACAAACAAAGGGGGAAAATCAAGAATGACAAAATACTCAGGTGGAGGATCGAACTATCCACGTTCGACTATGATATTATGTACAGGCCGGGAGCCCTTAATGAACCCCCAGACGCCCTATCGCGGGGAATGTGTGCCAGCATTCATACGGACAAATTACAGGGTCTCCACAACGACCTCTGTCACCCAGGGGTCACCCGACTATACCATTTTATAAAATCCCGCAATCTGCCCCACTCCATCGAGGAGGTCAGGACAATGACCAGAGCCTGCCGCATCTGTGCGGAATGCAAGCCTCGTTTCTACAGGCCTGACCATGGACACCTTATCAAAGCCACACGGCCATTCGAGCGCCTAAGTCTGGACTTCAAGGGACCCCTTCCCTCTGCTGACCGTAACGTATACTTCCTCAATATCATCGATGAATATTCCCGCTTCCCCTTCGCCATTCCCTGCCCAGACATGACCAGTGCCACGGTCATCAAGTGTCTCTGTAATCTATTCTGCATGTTTGGCATGCCGAACTACATACACAGCGATAGGGGGACGTCATTCATGAGTGACGAACTGCGCCAGTTCTTGCTCTCAAAGGGGATAGCCACTAGCAGAACCACTAGCTACAACCCCCGGGGTAATGGGCAAGTGGAAAGGGAGAATGCTACTGTTTGGAAGGCTGTCACGTTAGCCTTAAAGTCAAAAGGCCTTCCGACCTCCCGCTGGCAGGAAGTCCTCCCAGACGTGCTCCACTCCATAAGGTCTCTGTTATGTACTGCCACTAACGCTACCCCTCATGAAAAGATGTTCGTTTTCCCCCGGAAATCCACCTCGGGCATATCTCTACCCGCGTGGCTGACGTCTCCGGGGACAGTACTATTGCGGAAGCACGTGAGAGGCCATAAAACGGACCCCCTTGTAGAAAAGGTACAGCCCCTCCATGCAAACCCTCAGTACGCCTATATCGAATACTCTGACGGGCGAGAGGACACTGTTTCCAAAAAAGACCTCGCTCCCTCGGGGAGCGGAGAGAACGATGAGAGACTACCCGAGGAAGACCTACACCAAAAAGAGACAGGACGCCCAGAGGTATCAATACCCAACTTTAACCTGGAGGACACTGCAGATAACCTGGAAGACACTGCGGAGGCCCGGACAGCGGAGGAACCAGAATCCACTCCCCTAGAGGCACCCCAACCGGCTTTGCGCCGATCACTGAGAACCGCAAAACCTCCTGACAGACTCACTTATACCAACTTTTAAGAAACATCACCCCGATGGACTAAATCTAAAGAAGGGGTGAACGTAATGAAATCTGTTTGTCTTGCCTGTATTTGTTTTACACTCATGTATATTACCCTCCCCCACACGGTGTATAGTTTCACTTCCTCTTTCCTGACTAACCTGGAAGGTTCCAGGTATTGGCTCTTGGCTCCGCCCCTGACTTCTCTTACTTAAAGATCCCAGGATCTGTATGACTCATTCCTGTGAGCCGGTCGGTGTGTTGAGATGTAAGCTCTGATCTTAGTGATTAAAAGCCAACTTGTTTAAGTTTATAACTTCTAGTTTTGTGGTTATTGAAGGCACATCAACCTCCCAGTGATAGAAGGCAGTCTCAGCTATCATTGACTGAGAGGCTAAGGTAGATAGACACTTACCCACCTGAGGAGAACAGGTCCCTCCCACAGGGTTATCCTTGTGGGACACATTGATGTGTACCATGGAGCCTTGGGGGCCACATAGAAAATTTAATGAAGGGTCCTCGACCTGAAACGTTAACTCTGTTTCTCTCTCCACAGATGCTGCCTGACCTGCTGAGTATTTCCAGCATTTTCTGTTTTTATTTCAGATTTCCAGCATCCATTTTAACAGGACTGGACAGACTAGATGCAGGAAGGATGTTCCCGATGGTGGGGAGTCCAGAACCAGGGGTCACAGTCTAAGGATAAGGGGTAAGCCATTTAGGACTGAGATGAGGAGGAATTTCTTCACCCAGAGAGTGGTGAACCTGTGGAATTCTCTACCACAGAAGGCAGTAGAGGCCAATTCATTAAATATATTCAAGAAGGAGTTGGATATATTTCTTAAGGCTAAAGGGATCAAGGGATATGGGGAGAAAGGCAGGGACAGGGTACTGAATTTGGATGATCAGCCATGATCTCATTGAATGGCGGAGCAGGCTCGAGGGTCCGAATGGCCTACTCCTGCTCCTATCTTCTATGTTTCTATCCACAGTATTTTGCTTTTGTATTAGAAAATTTAAATCCTTGTCCCAATTATTTTGCATTCGATCTCATGTGCCTGATGCTAACAGGTCTGATTGAGGATTTGTCAACCATAAGAGAAGCAGGATTAAGAACGGCTCTTTCCAAAACTCCAGGCTCACGATGTTCAAACAGAACAAACCAGCGAGTGAGAAGTGTAAACACAAATAGGACTGAGTTGCCTGGACACTGTGGACAGATTGCCAGGGCTGATTGTATGTGGCCCACGAGGTGTCAGTCGTGGCTCAGTGGGTAACACTCTCGCCGCAGAGTCAGGTTATGGCTTGAAGTTCCACGCCAGAGACTTGAGTACATAATCCAGGCCGACACTCCCGGTGCAGTATGGAGACAATACTGGACTGCTGGGGTTGCCGTCTGTTAAACCGAGGCCCCCGTCTGCCCTCTCAGGTGGATGTAAAAGATCCCACGGCCACTATTCGAAGAAGTTCTCCCCGGTGTCCTGGGGCCAATATTTATCCCTCAAACCAACATCATTGAAACAGATGATCGGGTCATTGTCACATTGCTGTTTGTGGGAGCTTGCTGTGCGCAAATTGGCTGATGCATTTTCTACATTACAACAGTGACTACACTTCACAAGTACTTCATTGGCTGTAAAGGGCTTTGGGACGTCCTGAGGCACTGTGAAAATGCAAGTCTTTCTTAATTGAACAACCGCCTTGTGTAACATTATCACTGTTAATCATGGAGCCGACACCAGGCTGTGTCTATCACCAGGCTGTGTCTATCACCAGGCTGTGTCTATCACCAGGCTGTGTCTCACCAGGCTGTGTCTATCACCAGGGTGTGTCTATCACCAGGGTGTGTCTATCACCAGGCAGTGTCTATCACCAGGGTGTGTCTATCACCAGGCTGTGTCTATCACCAGGGTGTGTCTATCACCAGGCTGTGTCTATCACCAGGCTGTGTCTATCACCAGGCTGTGTCTATCACCAGGGTGTGTCTATCACCAGGCTGTGTCTATCACCAGGCTGTGTCTATCACCAGGCTGTGTCTATCACTAGGCTGTGTCTATCACCAGGCTGTGTCTATCACCAGGCTGTGTCTATCACCAGGCTGTGTCTATCACCAGGGTGTGTCTATCACCAGGGTGTGTCTATCACCAGGCTGTGTCTATCACCAGGGTGTGTCTATCACCAGGCTGTGCCTATCACCAGGGTGTGTCTATCACCAGGCTGTGTCTATCACCAGGGTGTGTCTATCACCAGGCTGTGTCTATCACCAGGCTGTGTCTATCACCAGGGTGTGTCTATCACCGGGCTGTGTCTATCACCACGGTGTGTCTATCACCAGGCTGTGTCTATCACCAGGCTGTGCCTATCACCAGGGTGTGTCTATCACCAGGGTGTGTCTATCACCAGGCTGTGCCTATCACCAGGGTGTGTCTATCACCAGGCTGTGTCTCACCAGGGTGTGTCTATCACCAGGCTGTGTCTCACCAGGCTGTGTCTCACCAGGCTGTGTCTATCACCAGGGTGTGTCTATCACCAGGGTGTGTCTATCACCAGGCAGTGTCTATCACCAGGGTGTGTCTATCACCAGGCTGTGTCTATCACCAGGCTGTGTCTATCACCAGGCTGTGTCTATCACCAGGGTGTGTCTATCACCAGGGTGTGTCTATCACCAGGGTGTGTCTATCACCAGGCAGTGTCTATCACCAGGGTGTGTCTATCACCAGGCTGTGTCTATCACCAGGCTGTGTCTGTCACCAGGCTGTGTCTATCACCAGGGTGTGTCTATCACCAGGGTGTGTCTATCACCAGGCTGTGCCTATCACCAGGGTGTGTCTATCACCAGGGTGTGTCTATCACCAGGCTGTGTCTATCACCAGGCTGTGTCTATCACCAGGGTGTGTCTATCACCAGGCTGTGTCTATCACCAGGGTGTGTCTATCACCAGGCTGTGTCTATCACCAGGCTGTGTCTATCACCAGGGTGTGTCTATCACCAGGCTGTGCCTATCACCAGGGTGTGTCTATCACCAGGCTGTGTCTATCACCAGGCTGTGTCTATCACCAGGGTGTGTCTATCACCAGGCTGTGTCTATCACCAGGCTGTGTCTATCACCAGGCTGTGTCTATCACCAGGCTGTGTCTATCACTACTGCAGGAGAGTCTGAGTTGGGAGCAGATGTCATGGGTGAAGGGGATTAGGTACATTGAACTTCTAGTATGAGCCTCGTGACTTCTAATGTACAATTTGCCGAGCATGGCAGTATGTATTATCTTCCTTTACCGTCTCCCTTTATATCAGTTGGGCACAGAAGTCAAACGGGTGTGATTTAAAAGCAACTTTTATATAATTGACCAGACAGAATCATAGAAAATGGGGATTTTCTCGGATTCACAGATGAAATAATCTGCCTTTAAATTACCATATTTCCTAAATGCTAGAGGTACAAAATATTATATTCGGAACAAAATTAATACAAATTATAAAGCTATTCGGAAAGAGAGAATAGCTTTACCTAAATAACAAAATAAATAAGGACATAGAGGCACTGGAGAAAGTGCAAAAAAGATTAATAAGGATGATACCAGAACAGAGAGGTTATAACTGTCAGGAAAGACTGAGCAGTCTGGGGCTCGTTTCTCACCTGATGGAGGTCTTCAAAATGATGAAAGGGTTTGATAGGGTAAACACAGAGAGAAGATGTTTCCACTTGTGGGGGAGACCAGAACTAGGGGCCATCAATATAAGAGAGTCACTAATAAATCCAATGGGGAATTCAGGAGAAACGTCTTTACCCAGAGAGTGGTGAGAATGTGGAACTCACTACCACAGGGAGTGGTTGAGGTGAATCGTATCGATGGATTTAATGGGAAGCTGGATAAACACGTGAGGGAGAAAGGAATACTGTAGAAGGATATGGTGATGGGGTGAGATAAAGAGGGTGGGAGGAGGCTGGTGTGGAGCAGAAACACCGGCACGGACCAGTTGGGCCGAATGGCCTGTTTCTGTGCTGTAAATTCAATGTAAACAAACATGAGTTCAAAGGTGATTTATGTTGAAAATCAATCAGACAAAACCTTTTCTAAACATTTAACTGACGGACAGATTTCCTTCTTCACCAACCTTGGTCCAACTGGGTTTGTTATTTTAATGAACTCCTTTTTTACACCACATCCAAATGCTGAACGTCTTATATGGACGTCCCTCCAGATTTGAATGATGACCGGACCCTTCCAGGATTTCCCTCGTCCGAGCGAACCCTTTATCTGCTGCTCTTGTGTCTTTGTGTTCTTCTGTTACAAACAAATAAAAGATGCAACTCCTCAAACACTCAGAACTCACACAATAAAGGTGCCAGCCGCGGCTCAGTGGGCAGCTCACTCACCTCCAAGACACAAGATTCTGGTTAACAGTCCCACTCTAGAGACTTGGGCACGTAATCCAGGCCGACACTCCCAGTGCTATCGGAGGGGCAGTACTGAGGGAGCGCTGCACTGTCGGAGGGGCAGTACTGAGGGAGCGCCGCACTGTTGGAGGGGCAGTACTGAGGGAGTGCTGCACTGTTGGAGGGGCAATGCTGAGGGAGTGCCGCACTATCGAAAGGGCAGTACTGAGGGAGTGCTGCACTGTCGGAGTGTCAGTACTGAGGGAGTGCTACACTGTCGGAGGGACAGTACTGAGAGAGTGCTACACTGTCGGAGGGGCAGTACTGAGGGAGTGCTGCACTGTCGGAGGGGCAGTACTTGTCAGGGTGGCTGTCACGGGGCTGTGTAGACACGGGGCCGTGCTGTCCGGGCGAGGCTGATTCTGGACCCAAGTGCAGACAGACGAGGCGAGAAGCAGATATGCAGTCTTAAATAACAGTACTTTACTAGAATCACACAGGTAAACAGTACAAACATAGGAACTCAAGACAAGCTACCACATAGGCAAACGGCTAGTCAAGATAGGACCTCAAGACAAGCTACCATGAGGCAACCGGCTTGTCAAGACTGAGCTCAAGACAAGCTACCACAGGGTAACCGGCTTGTCGAGATAAGAACTCAAGACAAGCTACCATGAGGTAACCGGCTTGTCAAAATTGAGCTCAAGACAAGCTACCACAGAGCAACCAGCTTGTCCAAACAGAGCACCTTGTCAAGACTGAGAACAAAGGAAAGAACCACAGAACTTAAATACAAGCAGAAACATAACACAGATAAACAGTTATAGACATAGGAGCTCAAGACAAGCAACCACTAAGGCAACTGGCTTGTCAAGGCAAGCTACCACATTGGCAAATGGCTTGTCGAGACTGAGCACCTAGTCGAGACTGAGCACCTAGTCGAGACTGAGCACCTAGTCGAGACTGAGCACCTAGTCAAGACTAACTCCCTTGTCAGGACTGAGCCCAGAGGGAAGAAACCACAGAACTTAAATACAAGCAAAACCAGGTGAAACCAATGAACCTGATAAAAGGCAGTTAAGTAAACAAGTAACAATTTCGCAAAAGGAAACCAACCAGTGAAGGTGCCATCTAGGGGTTACTGAAGGAACTGACCAGCACCCTCACAGTACTGAGGGAGTGCTACACTGTCAGAGGGTCAGTACTGAGGGAGCGCTGCACTGTCGGAGGGGCAGTAATGAGGGAGTGCTACACTGTTGGAGGGGCATTACTGAGGGAGTGCTGCACTGTCGGAGGGGCAGTACTGAGGGAATGCTGCACTGTCGGAGGTGCCGTCTTTCAGATGAGATGTTAAACCAAGGCCCCGTCTGCCCTCTCAGCTCGACATTAAAGATCCCAAGGCAGTATTTCGAAGAAGAGCAGAGGTTCTCTCCCCGGTGTCCTGGCCAATATTTATCTCTCAACCAACATCAATAAAAAAACAGATCATCTGATCTTTATCAGATTGCTGTTTTGGGGATCTTGCTGTGCGCAAATTGGCTGACAGATTTCCTACATTACAGCAATTGAAAAGTAATTGATTGGCTGTAAAGCACTTTGCGATGTCCTGAGCTTGTGGAAGGCGCTCTAGAAATGCAAGTCTTTCCTTTCAACGTGCAATGTAAAATTTGGAATCAAACTTTCACTTGCGTCCCCCCCCCCACAATTAGCCAGGGGCTTGTGTCCCTGATATCTGACAGAGTGCTGTGGCATTTGAGTTGAGAGAGAGTGTGGTAAATGGGAGAAAAGTCATTTAAGTGTATTTTGTGAATTTTAGTGTGTTAAAAAGTTAATTATTTGAAGTGAGTTTAATTTTTTAAGTGTAAATTAAACTGCTGGGGAGTTTGAACCGGCAGTAGAATCCGAGTATAAAAGGGGCGGGACTAGTGCGGCTGCACAGAGTGTGGTGCATTGAGTGTAAGCAGAGTTTGGTAAGTGGGAGAGTTCAGGCAGCTGGGAGGTGAGGGGGTGTTTTTGCTCTGTTTTGTTCCCCACTCCCAGGCTTAGACAGCACTGCAGAAGTGGAGCAGCGAGACAAGTCAACCAAACAGGCCCCACAGACAGTATTCAAAGAGGAGGTTGGTGATCAGCTGGTTGGTAGGTTTTCTTCCTTCTCTTTTATATACCTTTAAGTTGGTAAGTCCTATTGAATAGTGGTGTGATATTATCATCTATATCCGGGCAGGGTCTTCATAACTAATAACTAATAATAAGAAATTTAATTAATTATATAGAATGGAGCAGGTGATGTGTTACTGTTGCGAGATGTGGGAGCCGGTGGACCCCATTGAGGCTCACGGTGATTACATCTGCGACAAGTGTTTGCTGCTAGAGGAACTCCGGCTCCATATTGAGGTGCTTGAGACCGAGCTTCAGACACTGTGACACATCAGGGAGGGGGAGAAGTTCCTGGACTCTATGTTTCAGGAGGTAGTCACACCTATGAAATTAATTAATTAATTCAGATGTAGTCCGTGGTCAGGGACAGGACGGTGTGACTATGAGTGAGGCAGGTACAGGGATCCAGGAGGTAGTGTTGAAGGAGACGCAGCCCTTGCTCTTGTCAAACAGTTTTGAGATTCTTTCTCCCTGTGAGGGCGGGAGCGGGAACTGCAGGGAGGATGAGCAACCTGGCCACAGCACCATGGAACAGGGGGCCATTCAAGTGGGGGGAGTAAAAAGAAATGTTGTAGTGGTAGGGGATAGTATCGTTAGGGGGATAGATAGGGTTCTCTGCAGTCAAGAGCGGGAGTCCCGAAGGCTGTGTTGTCTGCCCGGTGCCAGGGTTAAGGACATCTCTTCTGGGCTGGAAAGAAACTTGGAGTGTGAGGGGGAGGATCCAGTTGTCGTGGTCCATGGTGGTACAAATGACGTAGATAGGACAAGGAAGAAGACTCTGTTAAAGGAGAATGAACAGCTAGGGGTCAAATTAAAAAACAGAACCTCAAGGGTAATAATCTCTGAATTATTACCGGAGCCACGAGCAAATTTGGCTAGGATAAATAGAATTAGAGAGTTAAATGCGTGGCTCCAAGACTGGTGTGGGAAAAATGGGTTTTGCTTCTTGGGACACTGGCACCAGTACTGGGACAAGAGGGAGCTGTTCCGTTGGGATGGACTTCACTTGGCCAGTGCTGGGACTAGAATCCTGGCGAATCATATAACTAGGGCTGTAGAGAGGGCTTTAAACTAATTAGTGGGGGGGAGGTTTCTCGAGAGCAAATAATAAAAATGACTACGGAGAAGGTCATAGACTTAGGTAGCAGTGGGGGAATTAAAAAACAGAGCGTGTCAGGAAGGGATAGAAGGTATGGAGTAAAAGGTAAAGTAGTAAAAGGGGAAAAAGCAGGAACTAAGTGTCACAAAACATATTTGAAAGTTCTTTATCTGAATGCACGTAGCATTCGTAACAAAATGGACGAGTTAACGGCACAAATAACTGCATATGGGTATGATCTTGTGGCCATTACAGAAACATGGCTGCAGGGTGACCATGACTGGGAATTAAATATACCAGGTTATTTAACAATCAGGAAGGACAGGCAGGAAGGAAGGGGAGGTGGGGTGGCTATGTTAATAAAGGAAGAAATCACTGTAATACAGAGAAATGATATTAGGTCAAAGGATCAGGATAGTGAAACAGTTTGGGTGGAGATACGGAATAATAAGGGGAAAAAAACACTAGTGGGCATAGTCTATAGGCCTCCGAACAGTTGCAATTCTGTTGGACGGAGTATTAATCAGGAAATAGTTGAGGCTTGTAATAAGGGAACACCTATAATTATGGGGGATTTTAAATATCATGTTAACTGGACAAATTAAATTGGGCAGGGCAGCCTTGAGGATGAGTTCATTGAGTGTATTAGGGATGGGTTTCTTGAGCAGTATGTAACTGAACCGACCAGGGGGCAAGCAACCTTAGATTTGGTCCTGTGTAATGAGACAGGATTAATTAAAAATGTCCTAGTAAAGGATCCCCTTGGAATGAGTGACCATAACATGGTTGAATTCCATATTCAATTAGAGGGTGAGAAGGTTGGCTCTCAAACAAGCGTGCTGAGCTTGAATAAAGGAGACTATGAAGGTATGAGAGCGAAATTGATTAGAGTGGACTGGGAAAATAGATTAAAGGGTAAGACGGTACATGATCAGTGGTGTACATTTAAGGAGTTATTTTACAACTTCCAAAAAATATATATTCCACTGAGGAAAAAAGGGTGTAAAAGAAAAGATAGCCATCCGTGGCTAAGTAAAGTAATTAAGGATAGTATCCGACTAAAAACAAGGACATATAAGGTAGCCAAATCTAGTGGGAGGATAGAAGATTGGGAAGTCTTTAAAAGACAGCAAAAAATAACTAAAAGATTGATTAAGAAAGGGAAGATAGATTATGAAAGTAAATTAGCAAAAAATATAAAAACAGATAGCAAAAGTTTCTATAGTTATATAAAAAGAAAAAGGGTGGCTAAAGTAAATATTGGTCCCTTAGAGGATGAGACCGGGAAATTAATGGTGGGAAAAATGGAGATGGCAAAAACGCTGAACAATTATTTTGTATCAGTCTTTACGGTAGAGGACACTAAGAATATCCCAACACTGGACAAACAGGGGGCTATGGGGGGGAGGAGCTAAATATGATTAAAATCACTAAGGAAGTGGTACTTGGTAAAATAATGTGGCTCAAGGCAGATAAATCCCCTGGACCTGATGGCTTACATCCTAGGGTCTTGAGGGAAGCGACGGTAGGGATTGTGGATGCATTGGTAATAAATTTCCTAAACTCCCTGGACTCAGCAAAGGTCCCGGCAGATTGGAAAACTGCTAATGTAACACCCTTATTTAAAAAGGGTAGTAGGCAGAAGGCTGTTAACTGTAGACCTGTTAGCCTAACATCTGTGGTTGGTAAAATTTTAGAGTCCATTATTAAGGAGACAGTAACGGGACATTTGGATAAACATAATTTAACAGGACAAACTCAGCATGGTTTCATGAAGGGGAAGTCATGTTTGACAAATTTGCTTGAGTTCTTTGAGGAAGTAACATACAGGGTGGATAAAGAGGAACCAGTGGACGTAGTGTATTTAGACTTCCAAAAGGCATTTGACAAGGTGCCACACAAAAGATTATTGCTCAAGATAAAAAATCACGGGATTGGGGGTAATATTCTGGCATGGGTGGACGATTGGCTCTCTAACAGAAAGCAGAGAGTTGGGATAAATGGTTCATTCTCAGACTGGTAATCAGTAACTAGTGGTGTTCCGCAGGGGTCAGTGTTGGGTCCCCAACTCTTTACAATCTATATTAATGATTTGGAGGAGGGGACCGAGTGTAACATATCAAAGTTTGCAGATGATACAAAGATGGGAAGGAAAGTAGTGAGTGAGGAGGACATAAAAAACCTGCAAAGGGACATAGACAGGCTAAGTAAGTGGGCAGAGATTTGGCAGATGGAATACAATACTGGAAAGTGTGAGGTTATGCACTTTGACAGGAAAAATCATAGAGCAAGTTATTGTCTTAATGGCAAGAAACTGGAAAGTACTGTAGTACAAAGGGACCTGGGGGTCCTGGTGCACGAAACTCAAAAAGTTAGTATGCAGGTGCAGCAAGTGATCAAGAAGGCCAATGAAATGTTGGCTTTTATTGCTAGGGGGATAGAATATAAAAACAGGGAGGTATTGTTGCAGTTGTACAAGGTATTGGTGAGACCGCACCTGGAATACTGCATACAGTTTTGGTGTCCATACTTAAGAAAATACATACTTGCTCTCGAGTCAGTACAAAGAAGGTTCACTCGGTTAATCCCGGGGATGAGGGGATTGACATATGAGGAGAGGTTGAGTAGATTGGGACTCTACTCATTGGAGTTCAGAAGAATGAGAGGCAATCTTATTGAAACATATAAGATTGTGAAGGGGCTTGATCGGGTGGATGCGGTGAGGATGTTCCCAATGATGGGTGAAACTAGAACTAGGGGGCATAATCTTAGAATAAGGGGCTGCTCTTTCAAAACTGAGATGAGGAGAAACTTCTTCACTCAGAGGGTGGTAGGTCTGTGGAATTTGCTGCCCCAGAAAGCTGTGGAAGCTACATCATTAAATAAATTTAAAACAAAAATAGACAGTTTCTTAGAAGTAAAGGGAATTAGGGGTTATGGGGAGCGGGCAGGAAATCGGACATGAGTCTATGTTCGGAATGGTCATGGCCCTGTGGGTAACGGAGCGGGCCCAGGGGCCGTGTAGCCTGGTTCTGCTCCTACTTCTTGTGTTCTAATTATGTGTTAGATTTCAGGAGATGGTTCTATTCCTGTTCCTGGCTGGGGTGGAGATCACCTTTTACAGAAGGTAAGTACTGTAGAAAATATAGGGACAGAGTGATCTCCTGGACGAGTTTCGATCGCCTAGATGGGTCGGAGAGGAATTTCCCAGATTTTTTTTTCTCCCAAATTGGCCATTGGGTTTTTTAACTGGTTTTTCACCTCTCCCAGGAGATCACATGGGTTCGGGAGCGATGTAGGGTGATAGTAGATTTAAGGTTAGGATCAGATCAGCCATGATCTTATTGAATGGTGGAGCAGGCTTGAGGGGCCGATTGGCCTACTCCTGCTCCTATTTCTTATGTTCTTATGTTCTTATTATTCCGACAATCTCACTCGGATGTCATCACTCAATCCGCCTGCAATGTGAGTTCGGTTTGTCTTCGGTTGTGGAGTTCCTTATTTCCACGTTATGATTGAGTCCTCGATCTTGCTTACACCAGGTGCCGTTGCAGCATTGAGCTGAAATCAAGCTGTGGTTTACCACGAGCCATACGGTGATAGTTACCATCAGATTGCTCAGTGTTTGTGGGGGTGCCTGTACCAATACCTGTACCAAGAGCAGGAGGGGTCAGGGGGTGGGGGAAGACCCTGCTTAGTCGTAGTCACGGCATTTGTGGTTGTTCCCCCTTGTGAGCGCTGTGGTGGGCATTTTGTGAGGAGTGACGTCCCCAAACTGCCCCCTTGGCTCGATATTTCTCCAGTGGCTGACGTGCTCCTGACACGCGTTTGTTGCCGAGAGGATCGCTCTTTGACACAGAGGGGAACTTGCACCTCCTTGCAGCTCACAGCTCGAGTCATGCTAACTTGCTCACTGCAGAGAGGCCCTCTGGGATTGCAAGACCAGTCATGGCCCTAGTGATCTCCAGAATGCTGCCCCAGAATGGTTGGATACGCAGAGGTAGAATTTCCACAGACCCGTGAGGTTTGAAGGTGGGGTCAGAGTCAGCATTTCTGCTCCTCCCAGCGCCATGCTCAGGCAAGTATATTTTTAAGCACTTGCTTTGTTGTTGGCGGACTGCAGTGGTCCCTTTAAGGACCGCCTGTTACGCCACATGTAGACCTGATTTTCCTGAACGCATTCGTCTGTAAAAATCAGGCGTTGTATGGTCGAATTTCCAGGCCAACGCGTCGCTGAAATCCTTAAAGATGAGAGAAAAGTGATTAAAATGCCCTGCCTCAGCTTATCTGTTGCTGAAACCCTCAGCAATGCCTTTGTTCCCTCCGGACTCGACTATTTCAACACTCTCCAGGCCGGCCTCCCATCTCCCACCTTCCATAAACTTCAGCTCATCCAAAACTGTGCTGCCCTGTGTCCTAATTCGCACCAAGTCCCGTTCACCCATCACCCCCCTGTGCTCACTGCCCCATGTCCTAACTCACACCCAGTCCCGTTCACCCATCACCCCCTGTGCTCAATGCCCCGTGTCCTAACTCACACCCAGTCCCGTTCAC
Source organism: Somniosus microcephalus (assembly GCF_052327205.1). Taxonomy (NCBI): domain Eukaryota; kingdom Metazoa; phylum Chordata; class Chondrichthyes; order Squaliformes; family Somniosidae; genus Somniosus; species Somniosus microcephalus. The sequence goes on from NC_140987.1 coordinate 461,042,881, forward strand.
CCATCACCCCCTGTGCTCACTGCCCTGTGTCCTAACTCACACCCAGTCCCGTTCACCCATCACCCCCTGTGCTCACTGCTCCGTGCCCTAACTCGCACCCAGTCCCGTTCACCCATCACCCCTGTGCTCACTGCCCCGTGTCCTAACTCACACCCAGTCCCGTTCACCCATCACCCCCTGTGCTCACTGCCCCGTGTCCTAACTCACACCCAGTCCCGTTCACCCATCACCCCCTGTGCTCACTGCCCCGTGTCCTAACTCACACCCAGTCCCGTTCACCCATCACCCCCTGTGCTCACTGCCCCGTGTCCTAACTCACACCCAGTCCCGTCCACCCATCACCCCCTGTGCTCACTACCCCGTGTCCTAACTCACACCCAGTCCCGTTCACCCATCACCCCCTGTGCTCACTGCCCCATGTCCTAACTCACACCCAGTCCCGTTCACCCATCACCCCCTGTGCTCACTGTTTTGATTTCTTTTTGGGTTCAATAAAGACTCATTTCTGAAAGAGAATGTTGTTTAATCTAAGGTCTTGTTCAAGACTTTCTACAACTTTTTACAGAACACACTATGCTGTGATGCATCTAGAATGAAACTGAAAGTAAAACTCCTCTGGACTGCTTGTCTCTCACATGACCTCTGCTGGTCAGGCACAAGTAATCAAAAACACAGACAAATATGCTGTAAGGCATAAGTAATCAAACACAGACAAATATCATCACTATTTGCTGATATCATTACATCTCCCTTTCTTAAAACCAAAGTATTTTACTTTTAACCAACAACATTTAATGAACTTACATTATCATTATCATGATCAAGGTTTTTTACCCTTGCTTTGTGTGTTCACATGAAATATGTCAATACACTAGAACTTGAAGAAAGAATAAGATAACATTACTTCCTTCTTTAACAATAGTCCTTAAATTTGCTCAATGAGTCTCTCGGGAGGCTTCACGTGTCTTGAGGATTTTCTGATTGATTGTCCTTGAATCTGAGTTGTTGCCTCAGATGATTGGTTCTCAGCTGTGTGATCAGGTTGTTCACCAGTATCAGTCTCTTGACCTGCTGTGGCTGGTCCCATGAGAAGATCTCGACGATTTCTTCTCAGAACAGCACCCTCATCTGTCTGAATGGTGTATGATCTTGGTTGAACTTCACTCAGGACAGTTCCCTTCTGAGTCCATGTGTTTGTTTTGTCTTTCAACCTTACTTGGTCACCAGTGTGGAGTTCAGGTAGGTTTTGTGTTCCTCTGTCATAGTAGTACTTTTGCTTTTCTTTCTGTTGTTCTTTGAACTTCCTCACTTTCTCCCCCTCTTTTGTTTTCAGGAGGTTCTCCGGGATGGGTAGGTTTGACCTTAGCCGACGTCCCATCAGGAGTTGGGCTGGTGACATACCACACTCGAGTGGCGTTGTGCGGTATACAAACATGCTTTGGTAGAAGTCAGTTCCACTGTCTTTTGCCTTGTACATCAGTCTTTTCACTGTCTGGACCGATTTTTCCACTAGTCCATTGGACTGTGGATAGTGAGGACTTGACGTTGTGTGGACAAAGTCCCACTCTTTGGCAAAGTGTCGGAAATTTGCATTGTTAAACTGGAGTCCGTTGTCTGTGAAGACCTCGCTTGCCACGCCATGTCTGGAGAATATGGCTTTCATACTTCTTATCACAGCTTCTGCAGTGGTGGTGTACAGTCTACAAACCTCTGGATACAGGGAGTAATAGTCTGTGACGACAAGATAGTCCTTCCCTTGACATACGAATAGGTCAGCGCCTACCTTCTGGTAAGGTCTGTCTGGTGCTGGGTGTGGCTTTAGTGGTTCTACCGGATTGCTTGCTCGATATTTCAGGCATATTGTGCAGTTTGACACCTCATTTGTCACATCTTGGTTGATTCGTGGCCAGTACATCACCTCTCGTGCTCTTTTCTTACACTTTTCGATTCCCAGATGTCCTCCATGGATCTTTTTTAGCATCTCTCTTCTCAGACTCTTTGGGATAACTATTTTACTTCCTTTGTAGATGATGTCTTCGACCACTGATAGTTCCGCCCTGCAGTTCCAGTACTCTGCTATATCAGGTGAGCAGTCTTGCTTCATGTTGGGCCATCCATTCAAGATGCTTTTTCTCAGTCATCTCATTGTTTCATCTTTGTTTGTCTCAGTCTTTATGAGCTCCATTTTTGCATCTGCTATGGGCAGTGCACTTGTGATCATGTCCACGTAGGCGTTCACTTTTTCATCCATTGTGGTGTTTGCGGGCTCACTTGGGTCAACAGCTCTGGACAACGTGTCTGCTGTATACATCAGCTTACCCGGTGTGTACGCAACATTCAGTTCATCATAGACTGTCTCTCCTTCGCTTTCCACAACGAGGACTCTCTTTACCAGGTTCAGTCTCTCACAGGCTTTTAACCCTAGTATGGCTTGCACATCCTTTGGCACCACGACTAATGCTAGCGTGTGCTCTCTGTCCTTGTGTGTTACTTTGACAATGCATTTTCCTTTCACTGGTATATCAGTACCTGAGTATCCGGTCACTTTCACTTGTATTCCATGTAACTTTGGTCTGGGTCTAATTCTCTTAAAATCGGTCTCTGATATCACATTAACTTGTGCTCCAGTATCCAATTTAAATGGAATGTGTATGTCGTTCACTTTTAGTGTCAACATCCAGTCTCTTTCTTCTCTTTTGTTTTCAGACACAACATCTACATAGAATTCCATTATGTCGCTTTCATCTACTGCATGAACCTTGCTTTGTTGCACTTGGTTCTTGCAGCGATGGGCATAATGGTTGTTCTTGTTGCAACTATTGCAAGTTTTACCATATGCTGGACACTTTCTTGGTGGATGCTGTGTACCGCATCGACTACATGACTTCCGATTGTCTCTTTCATTTTCGTTTGCTGGCCACGTCTCTTTTTTCATATTGGCGCTCTCTTTGTGAAACGGTTTGTATCCGTTCTTTCTCACTGCATCCACGTTGCAGCTACTGTCACTGAACAGCTCCTTTGCCTGCAACTTCACAGTCTCTGTAACCCTACACAGTGCTATGGCTTTTCCCATGTCTAGATCTTGCTCTCTTAGCAGTCTTTCCCTTAGACCATTATCTCGAATACCACACACCAGTCTGTCTTTTATCAGCGAGTCTGTGAGTCCCCCAAATTCCCACGATTTGCTCCGGTTTCTCAGTTCAGTCACATACTGATCAATAGTCTCGCCGATTTTCTGTACACATGTGAAAAATTTGTGCCTCTCAAAGGTCACGTTGCGTTTAGGTATGCAGTAGGCCTCAAACTGTTCCATTATTTTATCTAGCTTCATTTTGTCTCCATCAACAGCAAATATGAAATTATTATATACCTCCAGCGCTGCATCACCCACGACATGTAAGAACACGGACGATTTTTGTTTATCACTTTTCTCGTCAGCTCCGATTGCCGCTAAATACAACTCTAAACGTTGTTTGAACCTTCTCCAATTTTCAGCCACATTACCTGTCAATTGAAGCGTCGCCGGTGGGAGTAAACCTTCCATTTTTTCACTTCGTTAGCTATTCTCTAATGGTAAGCAACGATGTTGTCTTCTGGCTTGCTAATATGTGGAGAGCTGATTTCGCTTACTTGCCACAACTGCTTTCACTGTCCCATCAAGTTGCTAACTTCAGATTTTTTCTCTTTCAGCCACTTCTGACATCATGTTTTGATTTCTTTTTGGTTTCAATAAAGACTCATTTCTGAAAGAGAATGTTGTTTAATCTAAAGTCTTGTTCAAGACTTTCTACAGCTTTTTACAGAACACACTATGCTGTGATGCATCTAGAATGAAACTGAAAGTAAAACTCCTCTGGACTGCTTGTCTCTCACATGACCTCTGCTGGTCAGGCACAAGTAATCGAAAACACAGACAAATATGCTGTAAGGCATAAGTAATCAAACACAGACAAATATTATCACTATTTGCTGATATCATTACACTCACTGCCCCGTGTCCTAACTCACACCCAGTCCCGTTCACCCATCACCCCCTGTGCTCACTGCCCCGTGTCCTAACTCACACCAAGTCCCGTTCACCCATCACCCATGTGCTCACTGCCCTGTGTCCTAACTCACACCCAGTCCCGTTCACCCATCACCCCCTGTGCTCACTGCCCCATGTCCTAACTCACACCCAGTCCCATTCACCCATCACCCCCTGTGCTCACTGCCCCGTGTCCTAACTCACACCCAGTCCCATTCACCCATCACCCCCTGTGCTCACTGCCCCGTGTCCTAACTCACACCCAGTCCCGTTCACCCATCACCCCCTGTGCTCACTGCCCCGTGTCCTAACTCACACCCAGTCCCGTTCACCCATCACCCCCTGTGCTCACTGCCCCGTGTCCTAACTCACACCCAGTCCCGTTCACCCATCACCCCCTGTGCTCACTGCCCCGTGTCCTAACTCACACCCAGTCCCTTTCAACCATCACCCCCTGTGCTCACTGCCCCGTGTCCTAACTCGCACCCAGTCCCGTTCACCCGTCACCCCCTGTGCTCACTGCCCCGTGTCCTAACTCACACCCAGTCCCGTTCACCCATCACCCCTGTGCTCACTGCCCCGTGTCCTAACTCACACCCAGTCCCGTTCACCCATCACCCCCTGTGCTCACTGCCCCGTGTCCTAACTCACACCGAGTCCCGTTCACCCATCACCCCCTGTGCTCACTGCCCCGTGTCCTAACTCACACCCAGTCCCGTTCACCCATCACCCACTGCTCACTGCCCCGTGTCCTAACTCACACCCAGTCCCATTCACCCATCACCCCCTGTGCTCACTGCCCCGTGTCCTAACTCACACCCAGTCCCGTTCACGCATCACCCCCTGTGCTCACTGCCCCGTGTCCTAAAACACACCAAGTCCCGTTTACCCATCACCCGTGTGCTCACTGCCCCGTGTCCTAACTCACACCCAGTCCCGTTCACCCATCACCCCCTGTGCTCACTGCCCCGTGTCCTAACTCACACCCAGTCCCGTTCACCCATCACCTGTGTGCTCACTGCCCCGTGTCCTAACTCACACCCAGTCCCGTTCACCCATCACCCCCTGTGCTCACTGCCCCGTGTCCTAACTCACACCCAGTCCCGTTCACCCATCACCCCGTGCTCACTGCCCCGTGTCCTACCTCACACCCAGTCCCGTTTACCCATCACCCCCTGTGCTCACTGCCCCGTGTCCTAACTCACACCCAGTCCCGTTCACCCATCACCCCCTGTGCTCACTGCCCCGTGTCCTAACTCACACCCATTCCCGTTCACCCATCACCCGTATGCTCACTGCCCCGTGTCCTAACTCACACCCAGTCCCGTTCACCCATCACCCCCCGTGCTCACTGCCCCGTGTCCTAACTCGCACCCAGTCCTGTTCACCCATCACCCACTGTGTTCACTGCCCCGTGTCCTAACTCACACCCAATCCCGTTCACCCATCACCCCCTGTGCTCACTGCCCCGTGTCCTAACTCACACCCAGTCCCGTTCACCCATCACCCCCTGTGCTCACTGCCCCGTGTCCTAACTCACACCCAGTCCCGTTCACCCATCGCCCCCTGTGCTCACTGCCCCGTGTCCTAACTCACACCCAGTCCCGTTCACCCATCACCCCCCGTGCTCACTGCCCCTTGTCCTAACTCGCACCCAGTCCTGTTCACCCATCACCCCATGTGCTCACTGCCCCGTGTCCTAACTCACACCCAGTCCCGTTCACCCATCACCCCCTGTGCTCACTGCCCCGTGTCCTAACTCACACCCAGTCCCGTTCACCCATCACCCCCTGTGCTCACTGCCCCGTGTCCTAACTCACACCCAGTCCCGTTCACCCATCACCCCCCGTGCTCACTGCCCCGTGTCCTAACTCGCACCCAGTCCCGTTCACCCATCACCCCTGTGCTCACTGCCCCGTGTCCTAACTCACACCCAGTCCCGTTCACCCATCACCCCCTGTGCTCACTGCCCCGTGTCCTAACTCGCACCCAGTCCCGTTCACCCATCACTCCTGTGCTCACTGCCCCATGTCCTAACTCACACCCAGTCCCGTTCACCCATCACCCCCTGTGCTCGCTGCCCCGTGTCCTAACTCGCACCCAGTCCCGTTCACCCATCACCCGTGTGCTCACTGCCCCGTGTCCTAACTCACACCCACTCCCGTTCACCCATCACCCCCTGTGCTCACTGCCCCGTGTCCTAACTCACACCCAGTCCCGTTCACCCATCACCCCCTGTGCTCACTGCCCCGTGTCCTAACTCACACCCAATCCCGTTCACCCATCACCCCCTGTGCTCACTGCCCCGTGTCCTAACTCACACCCAGTCCCGTTCACCCATCACCCCCTGTGCTCACTGCCCCATGTCCTAACTCACACCCAGTCCCGTTCACCCATCACCCGTGTGCTCACTGCCCCGTGTCCTAACTCACACCCAGTCCCGTTCACCCATCACCCCTGTGCTCACTGCCCCGTGTCCTAACTTGTTAAGTCTGTGAATTATTTAGTTAATTAAAACACAGACTAATGAGTAACAATAAAAACAGGTCTTTACTGGTTGGAGGTAGGGACTATACTGAATACAAGATTACTGCACAGTGCTTATATACCGGTGTGTTCACCCCCGGTATTACGTCTACAGCAGCCTGAGAAAGTAGTACATCTCTTAAGGTGGAACAGGCTTAAGCTCTCTTAAGGTGGAACAGGTTACATACACAACACTCCTCCCTTCTTAGCTTTATAGTCATCCCCCCATTTAACATAACGTAATAACATATATACATATATAACTTCATGTTTAACGTAACATATCACAGATTCAGTCTCTGCGGAAAACAGTTCACAGATTCAATCTCTGTGGTGTAGTCGGTTCACGTTACTCATTCAATAGTCCTTTCATGGATTTAACAGCTTGAACTTCCGAACTGATTTGGCTCCGTTCGGAGGGACCACGTGTGTGATCTGGTAGAGGTGATAATGGTTCAGATGGGTCATCTTCTGTTTTTACTTTTCCTTTTCTGCTTCTTGGAGACTCTCTGGGCTCCATTGTCAGCTGCTACAGCTGCCAGCTGCATGCGCAGTTCCTCCTTCTCTTCCTCCTGTTTCCGTCATAGAGCCAGCTTCTCCCGATGTTCCGTAGACTTTTGGTGCTCCTCCATGATTTCTGCACTTTGGGAGTCGAAGTTACAAGCTGGGCAGGACAGGACATCGTAATATTCGGTGTCGTCCACCAGGTCATAGTAATATTCGGTGTCGTCCTGAGCTAGACCAGTGAGAGGGTCGTCTATTTCCTCCATACCCAGCTGGACGTTAGCCAGCTCTTGTTCCAAATCCAGACATCTTTCCTGAAGAGACTTCTTCATGTGTACCTCTGCATCCAGCTTTTTCTGGGCTTTCAGCAAGTCGTTTACTAGTGACCTCATTTGTGATTTTAATACTTCAACTTCCTTTGGAGATTGATTGCTCGGACTATGCAATCCCTCTACCGGAGCAGCTGTTTCAGCAGTCTGTTGTTCTACATTGACGTGAGTCAGCGTACTTTTGGCATCCAATGGCTGCTCTGTTGCAGTCGTTTCAGTCTGTGTCGTCACATCAGCCATCTCAATGACTTTTGAGAGCTCCGAACCCTTTTCCTTTGAAGATCGCAGCTCGTGTTCAAGTTTTTCCCATTTCAGAGTCTTGTCCCTCAGCATATGAAGGAGTTGGCTGACCGTTAATTCTTCTGACACCAGATTATGGCACGCACCTTCAGAACCTGAATCAGCTTTGATTCGTTCGGCCTCCTCGCGCAGATGGTTGGTGTGCTCCTGCTCCATTTTCTCCATCAGTTGCTTCTGTTGACTTTCCAGATTCTCCCATTCTGTAACAAAGAACTTTTTTATTTCATTCATCTCTTGCTCAAAACGGCGAATCATTTGTTCTAATTGCTGTTGTAGTTTGAAATGGAGTTGAGTTCGAGCCCAGTGTCCCTCAAAAATGTGCATATCAGTAGACTTGACAGACTCAGAATTCTCTGTTAAACTATGTTGTTGTTGCTCAGTGGAATTCTGTGCTGAAACTTTGTCTTTTGCACATGGGTTGGTCTTACCATCATCAGTTCTAGAGTCTGGGCTGATTATCTGCACCGAGTTCTCACTCTTTATGGCTTTTAGCGAATGCCAGTCCATATTTATGTTTCTAAACCACTCCCGGCCTAGTAGTGGTGGACCTCCCTCCGGTAGCACATATAAGTCCATTATTTGACTTCCTTCGCCCTTGTTGGCCACTGCAACCTTTATTGTCCCGATGGGGTACACTCTCTGCCCCGTGTAGGTTGTCAATATAATCTCCGTATCCTGTAGGGGAATATGTTGGAATAACCTTCTGTAATCTTTCTTATTCATGACCGACAATACCGATCCAGTGTCCAATTCCATTTTTACTTGGACTCCTTCTATCTGAAGAGTAACCCAAATTGTCTGGAGGTCTGCACCCTTACCAACGTTGAGTACCCTTAAGCTAGCCAGTTCAATACTGCTTGCGTCTGAATCGGACTCCTGTTCGGCCACCTTGTGTACCTTTGCGTATTTTCCTTGCGGTGACTTCTTGTTGCTGGTCTTCTTCGCTGACCTGCATACTCTAGCTATATGTCCAAGCCTACCACAAGTTCTACATTCTTGGTTTTTAAACCAACACTGGTTCTGATCATGCGTTGTCTTTCCACAACGATAACATTTGCCAGAACTCACACCCAATTTGTGTGCACTGAGCTCCGGTGACCGTAGCTGCATTACTGCCGTGCCTCTCGCTGCGGCTTCGTGTGCTGCTGCCATAGTGACCGCCTTCTCAAGCGTCAGCTCATTCTCCTCGAGCAGTCGCTTTTGTGTATCTTGTTTAAACAAACCACACAAAAATTTGTCTCGTAGTGCATCTGTCAGTCCCGTTCCAAACTGACAATATTTCGCTAATTTACGCAATTCCAGCAAATATTCAGCATTGCTTTCATGCTGTAGCTGCCTTCTGTCATAAAATTTAAATCGTTCCGCTAGCATCAGCGTCGTGGGGTTTAGATGATCTTTCAGGACAGTAACAATCTCATCGAACGTCTTATCCGCCGGTTCATCTGGTGATAACAGGTGTTTCAATTGCCCGTATGTCTTCGCACCCATTAAATATAATAATGTTAGAGCTTTATCTTGGTCACGAATTTTATTGGCCTTACAATAATTTTTTACTCTTTCAACATATATGGCCCAATCTTCGAGGTCACTATCAAAGGTGCTAATATTCCCGTGTTTAGGCATTGTAGATTTGCAATTTCTCAGATTTTATTTTCTTTACTTGTTATCAAAGATGGCGGCTTCCCGCTCTTGCCGTCGTCCTCCGCCCACAAAATGGCGGTTTTCCCGCGCTTGGCGGTCTTCACCCGTCCCCCCGACGCCGTCTCCCTTCAGCCCCCGAGTGCGGCCCTTATCTTCGCCGCGATCGATGGCCCGGCTGCGCCTCGCACTTGAAAGCGGCCCGGCCCTTATCAGTGCTTGCGATCGATGGCCCGGCTGCGCCCCTCACTTCAAAGCGGCCCGGCCCTTATCTGCCGATCGCTATCGCCCTGTACCTCTCTCTTCCCCAGTCCTGTCTTCTACTCCGGTTCACAAGCTGATGGAGGCTTCAGGGTCCTAATGCCTGTCACTTCCAGTGGGGTGGTGAGTGGTGAGGTTTGAAACCTCTCTTCAACCGCCGTGGAATAACTGCCGCAGGGTAAGAACCTGACTCGTCGCCAGTGTTAAGTCTGTGAATTATTTAGTTAATTAAAACACAGACTAATGAGTAACAATAAAAACAGGTCTTTACTGGTTGGAGGTAGGGACTATACTGAATACAAGATTACTGCACAGTGCTTATATACCGGTGTGTTCACCCCCGGTATTACGTCTACAGCAGCCTGAGAAAGTAGTACATCTCTTAAGGTGGAACAGGTTACATACACAACATAACTCACACCCAGTCCCGTTCACCCATCACCCCCTGTGCTCACTGCCCCGTGTCCTAACTCACACACAGTCCCGTTCACCCATCACCCCCTGTGCTCACTGCCCCGTGTCCTAACTCACACACAGTCCCGTTCACCCATCACCCCCTGTGCTCACTGCCCCGTGTCCTAACTCACACCCAGTCCCGTTCACCCATCACCCCCTGTGGTCACTGCCCCGTGTCCTAACTCACACCCAGTCCCGTTCACCCATCACCCCCTGTGCTCACTGCCCCGTGTCCTAACTCACACCCAGTCCCATTCACCCATCACCCCCTGTGCTCACTGCCCCGTGTCCTAACTCACACCCAGTCCCGTTCACCCATCACCACCTGTGCTCACTGCCCCGTGTCCTAACTCACACCCAGTCCCGTTCACCCATCACCCCCTGTGCTCACTGCCCTGTGTCCTAACTCACACCCAGTCCCATTCACCCATCACCCGTGTGCTCACTGCCCCGTGTCCTAACTCACACCCAGTCCCGTTCACCCATCACCCCCTGTGCTCACTGCCCTGTGTCCTAACTCACACCCAGTCCCATTCACCCATCACCCGTGTGCTCACTGCCCCGTGTCCTAACTCACACCCAGTCCCGTTCACCCATCATCCCCTGTGCTCACTGCCCTGTGTCCTAACTCACACCCAGTCCCGTTCACCCATCACCCCCCGTGCTCACTGCCCCGTGTCCTAACTCACACCCAGTCCCGTTCACCCATCACCCCCTGTGCTCACTGCCCTGTGTCCTAACTCACACCCAGTCCCATTCACCCATCACCCCCTGTGCTCACTGCCCTGTGTCCTAACTCACACCCAGTCCCGTTCACCCATCACCCCCCGTGCTCACTGCCCCGTGCCCTAACTCACACCCAGTCCCGTTCACCCATCACCCCCTGTGCTCACTGCCCTGTGTCCTAACTCACACCCAGTCCCATTCACCCATCACCTGTGTGCTCACTGCCCCGTGTCCTAACTCACACCCAGTCCCGTTCACCCATCACCCCCTGTGCTCACTGCCCCGTGTCCTAACTCACACCCAGTCCCGTTCACCCATCACCCTGTGCTCACTGCCCCGTGTCCTAACTCACACCCAGTCCCGTTCACCCATCACCCCTGTGCTCGCTGGCCTACATTGGCTCCCGGTCCAGCAACGCCTCAATTTTAAATTCTTGTCCTTGTTTTCAAATCCCTCCATGGCCTCGCCTCTCCCTATCTCTGTAACCTCCTCCATCCGTACACCCTCCGAGATCTCTGCGCTCCTCCAATTCTGGCCTCTTGAGCATCCCCCGATTTTAATCGCTCCACCATTGGTGGCCGTGCCTTCAGCTGCCTGGGCCCCGAGCTCTGGAATTCCCCCCCTAAACTTGACCGCCTCTCTCTCCTCTTTTAAGACACTTCTTAAAACCGACCTCTTTAACCAAGGTTTTGGTCACCTGTCCTAATATCTCCTTATGTGGCTCGGTGTCAAATTTTGTTTGATAATCGCTCCTTTGAAGTACCCTGGGACAGTTTACTGCATTTAAAGGCGCTATATAAATACATGTTGTTGTTGTCTGTGATGACCTCTTACCAAGGGCACAATTAGGAAAGGCCACTTTAAATATCGCCCCAGATTCGGGCAAACCCATGAGCCTCTGGTTGGAAGCTTTACAACTGGAATGTAAGAGGCTCCCAGGGAACGGCAGTTCAACATTCCTGGTCACATGGTTTTCAGACGAGATAGACAGGGGGTTAAAAAAGGATGGGGGGTTGCAATATAGATTAAAGAATCAATTACAGCTGTGAGGAGGGATGATATCTTAGAAGGATCATCAAATGAGGCCATATAGGTTGGACTGAAAAATAAAAAAGGGGAAATCACACTGCTGAGATTGTACTATAGACCCCTAAACATTCAGAGGGAGATAGAAGAAACATAGAAACATAGGAAAATAGGAGCAGGAGTAGGCCATTCGGCCCTTCGAGCCTGCTCCGCCATTCAATATGATCATGGCTGATCCTCTATCTCAATACCATATTCCTGCTCTCTCCCCATACCCCTTGATGCCTTTTGTGTCTAGAAATCTATCTATCGCCTTCTTAAATATATTCAGTGACTTGGCCTCCACAGCCTTCTGTGGTAGAGAATTCCACAGGTTCACCACCCTCTGAGTGAAGAAATTTCTCCTCATCTCAGTCCTAAATGTCCTACCCTGTATCCTGAGACTGTGACCCCTCGTTCTAGACCCCCCCAGCCAGGGGAAACATCCTTCCTGCATCCAGTCTGCCTAGCCCTGTCAGAATTTTATACGTTTCAATGAGATCCCCTCTCATTCTTCTAAACTCTAGTGAATACAGGCCTAGTCGACCCAATCTCTCCTCATACGACAGTCCTGCCATCCCAGGAATCAGTCTGGTGAACCTTCGCTGCACTCCCTCTATGGTAAGTATATCCTTTCTTAGGTAAGGAGACCAAAACTGCACACAGTACTCCAGGTGTGGTCTCACCAAGGCCCTGTATAACTGTAGTAAGACATCCTTGCTCCTGTACTCAAATCCTCTTGCAATGAAGGCCAACATACCATTTGCCTTCCTAACTGCTTGCTGCACCTGCATGTTTGCTTTCAGTGACTGGTGTACAAGGACACCCAGGTCCATCTGTACATCAACATTTCCCAATCTATCGTCATTTAAATAATACTCTGCCTTTCTGTTTTTCCTACCGAAGTGGATAACTTCACATTTATCCACGTTATACTGCATCTGCCATGTATTTGCCCGCTCACTCAACTTGGGCAGCACGGTGGCATAGTGGTTAGCACTGTTGCCTCACAGCGCCAGAGACCCGGGTTCGAATCCGGCCTCGGGCGACTGTCTGTGTGGAGTTTGCACATTCTCCCCGTGTTTGCGTGGGTTTTCTCCGGGTGCTCCGGTTTCCTCCCACAGTCCAAAGATGTGCGGGTTAGGTTGATTGGCTATGATAAATTGACCCTTAGTGTTAGGGGGATTAAATACGTGGGGTTACAGGGATAGGGTGGGATATGTGTTGGTGTAGGGGTTACGGGGATTGGGTGGGATATGTGTCGGTGCAGGCTCGATGGGCCGAAATGGCCTCTATCTGCACTGTGGGGTTTCTGTGATTTCTGTGATGATTGTCTAAATCGCCTTGAAGCCTCTTTGCATCCTCCTCACAGCTCACAATCTCACCTAGTTTCATGTCGTCAGCAAACTTGGAAATATTACATTTGGTTCCCTCATCCAAATCATTGATATATATTGTGAATAGCTGGGGCCCAAGCACTGATCCCTGCGGTACCCCACTAGTCACCGCCTGCCACCCCAAAAAAGACCCATTTATTCCTACTCTCTGTATCCTGTCTGTTAACCAATTTTCAATCCATGCCAGTATATTACCCCCAATCACATGGGCTTTAATTTTACACACTAACCAGTGGGATTGGGGGTAATATACTGGCATGGATTGAAAATTGGTTAACAGACAGGAAACAGAGAGTAGGAATAAATGGGTCTTTTTGGTTAAATATGCAGGCAAACTTCTGAGACGTGCAAAAATAGGGCAGTAATAGTAGGAGAATTCAACTTCTTTTTTACTTCTTTTGTTTCTTTTATTCTTTTGTCCGATCGCAGCCCTGCCTCCGATCTATCTTTTCTTTCCAGTTTTGAAGAAGGGTTCGACCCGAAACGTCAACACAAATTTCTGTCCACGGATGTTGCCTGACCTGCTGAGTTTTTCCAGCATTTTCTGTTGTTATTCCCTAACAATAACTGGGATAGAATCAGTGTAAAACATATAGAGAGCACAGAACTCTTAAAATGCATTCAGGAGAACTTTTTTAGCCAGTACGTAGCAAGCCCAACAAGAGAGGGGGCGGTTTTGGCGCTAGTGTTAGGGAATGAAGCTGGGCAGGTGGAAAGGGTATCAGTGGGAGAGCATACTGGTGGTAGTGATCATAATTCAGTTAGATTTAGGGTAGTTATGGAAAAGGACAAGGATAGACCAGGAATAAAAGTTCTCAATTGGGAAAAAGCTAATTTTACTGAGCTGAGAGGTGATTTAGGCAAAATGGACTGGAGACAGAAACCTGAAGGTAAATCAGTGTCAGAGCAGTGGGAGGCATTCAAGGAGGAGATAGTGAGGGTTCAGAGCAAGTATGTCCCCTTAAAGAAAAAGGGTGGGACTAACAAGTCTAGAGCCCCCTGGATGTCAAGGGGCATACAGGGTAGGATAAAGAAAAAAAGGGAAGCTTATGACAGATACCGAGGACTCAATACTGCAGAAAGCCGAGAGGAGTATAGAAAGTGCAGGGGGGAAATTAAAAAGGAAATTAGGAAAGCAAAGAGAGGGCGTGAAAAAATATTGGCAAGGAAAATCAAGGAAAACCCAAAGATGTTTTATAAGTACATTAAGAGCAAGAGGATAACTAAAGTAAGAGTAGGGCCTATTAGGGACCATAAAGGTAACCTGTGTGTGGAGGCGGAAGACATGGGTAGGGTTCTTAATGAATACTTTGCGTCTGTTCTCACAAAAGAGAGGGACGATGCAGACATTGCAATCAGGGAGGAGGGGTGTGAAATATTAGATGAAATAAACTGAGTGAAAGAGGAAGTATAGAAACATAGAAACATAGAAGATAGGAGCAGGAGTAGGCCATTCGGCCCCTCGAGCCTGCTCTGCCATTCAATGAGATCATGGCTGATCATCCAAATTCAGTACCCGGTCCCTGCCTTCTCCCCATATCCCTTGATCCCTTTAGCCTTAAGAAATATATCCAACTCCTTCTTGAATATATTTAATGAATTGGCCTCAACTGCCTTCTGTGGTAGAGAATTCCACAGGTTCACCACTCTCTGGGTGAAGAAATTCCTCATCTCTGTCCTAAATGGCTTACCCCTTATCCTTAGACTGTGACCCCTGGTTCTGGACTCCCCCGCCATCGGGAACAGCCTTCCTGCATCTAGTCTGTCCAGTCCTGTTAGAATTTTATAAGTTTCAATGAGATCCCCTCTCATTCTTCTAAACTCCAGTGAGTATAAGCCCAATCGACCCAATCTCTCTTCATACGTCATTCCTGCCATCCCAGGTATCAGTCTGGTGAATCTTCACTGCACTCCCTCCATGGCAAGAACATCCTTCCTCAGATAAGGCGACCAAAACTGCACACAATACTCAAGGTGCGGTCTCACCAAGGCCCTGTACAACTGCAGCAAGACATCCTTGTTCCTGTACTCGAACCCTTTCGCTATGAAGGCCAACATACCATTTGCCTTCTTAACCGCCTGCTGCACCTGCATGCTTACCTTCAGCGACTGGTGCACAAGGACACCCAGGTCTCGTTGCACTTCCCCTTTTCCCAATCTATTGCCATTCATATAATAACCTGCCTTCCTGTTTTTGCCACCAAAGTGGATAACCTCGCATTTATCCACATTATACTGCATCTGCCATGCATCTGCCCCATCGCCCAACCTGTCCAAATCGTACTGGAGTTCCTCTGCATCCTCGTCACAGCACACACACTCACCCAGCTTTGTGTCATCTGCAAACTTGGAGATATTACATCTAGTTCCCTCGTCTAGATCATTAATATATATTGTGAATAACTGGGGTCCTAGCACCGATCTCTGCGGTACCCCACTAGTCACTGCCTGCCACTCGGAAAAAGACCCATTTATTCCAACTCTTTGCTTCCTGTCTGCCAACCAGTTTTCTATCCAAGTCAGTACCTTACCCCCAATCCCATGTGCTTTAACTTTGCTCGCTAGTCTCCTTTGCGGGACCTTATCGAAAGCCTTCTGAAAGTCCAAAAACACCACATCCACTGGTTCTCCCTTATCTATTCTACCAATTACATCCCCAAAAAATTCCAGTAGATTAGTCAAGCATGGTTTACCTTTTGTAAATCCATGTTGACTTTGTCCGATCCTGTCACTGTTTTCCAAGTTGTCTGCTATTACATCTTTTATAATGGACTCTAGCATTTTCCCCACTACTGATGTCAGGCTTACCGGTCTATAATTCCCAGTTTTTTCTCTACCACCTTTTTTAAATAGTCTTCTTCTTCTTAGGCAGTCCCTCGGAACCGAGGATGACTTGCTTCCACCTTAAAAATGAGCTCGCAGGTGACTGATTGGTCCAATGTGGGACCTACAGTCTCTGTCACGGGTGGGGCAGACGGTGGTTGAAGGGGCGGGTGGGTGGGGTGCTTGGGTTGACGTGCGCTGCTTGCGCTGCCTGCGCTTGGCTTCCGCTTGCTCCCAGCGTAGAGACTCGAGGTGTTCGGCGCCTTCCCGGATGCTTCTCCTCCACTTTGTGCGGTCTTGGGCCAGGGATTCCTAGGTGTCGGAGGGGATGTTACACTTTTTCAAGGAGGCTTTGAGGGTGTCCTTGAAGCGTTTCCTCTGCCCACCTGGGGCTCTCTTGCCGTGTCGGAGCTCCGAGTAGAGCGCTTGTTTTGGGAGTCTCGTATCGGGCATGCGGACAATGTGACCCGTCCATCGGAGCTGATTGAGCGTGGTCAAAGGTTCAATGCTGGGGATGTTGGCCTGAGCAAGAACACTGACGTTGGTGCGCCTATCCTGCCAATGGATTTGCAGGATCTTGCGGAGGCAGCGTTGGTGGTACCTCTCCAGTGCTTTGAGGTGCCTGCTGTACATGGTCCATGTCTCAGAGGCATACAGCAGGGCAGGTATCACCTTTTTTAAATAGTGGGGTTACATTAGCTACCCTCCAATCCATGGGAACTGTTCCAGAGTCTAGAGAATTTTGGAAGATGACCAGCAATGCATCTACTATTTCTAGGGCCACTTCCTTAAGTACCCTAGGATGTAGAATATTAAGGGGTTTAGCATGTTTGAAAGTGGATAAATCTCCAGGCCCAGATGAAATGTATCCCAAGTAACAACAGAAAATGCTGGAAAAACTCAGCAGGCCAGACAACATCCGTGGAGAGAAATTAGAGTCAACGTTTCAGGTCGAAACCCTTCCTCAGGACTGAAAAAGCACAGGAAATGAAACAGATTAAAAGGCCAGTTTGGGGGCTGGGAAATGGGGATGAGAGAACAAAAGAAGTGAAGAGACATTAAGAGGTATTCAGAACGAGACGAGATGGTGAGAGGACTAGTGGAGACAAAAGACGGCTCTAGATTAGGTGTGAAATGCGCTGGCAGAATGGGAGACAGTGGAGAGAAAAAAAGGGTGGGAGGGCCAAAACAAAGGTGTGGATAAAAAATATAAGTAAAAATGTAATGGGGGCCGAGGTTATGATCTGAAATTTTTGATCTAATCTGTTTCATTTCCTGTGCTTTTTCAGTCTTGACGAAGGGTTTCGACCTGAAACGTTGGGGCCGATTTTCCCGCAGGTGTGGGGAATTGTCGGGTTCCCCAAATGTCGGGGTTCCCACACGAATGTAAATGGGTCAGCCAGATTGATGCAATTTACCCTCAATTGGCCAATTCATTTCCAGCATGTGGGCACCCTTGCTAATTGACTATTTCCAGTCAGAAAGCCCCACAGTATGATGTCATCATTCGTGCTGCTTTTAAAGTCTATAGCAAGCATTGCAACCTCTGCAGGCTTCCATATGAACCACACAGGATGGCAGAGGAGCCTGCAGCAGCTGTGGCCAGTGCCAGACCCCGAGCTGCCTGCAAATTCGACAAGACTTCACTGCAGGCATTATTGGATGGGGTGAGGGCCCACAGGGAGGTCCTCTTCCCTAGGTCAGGGAGGAAGAGGCCTCCCACTGAGACCAAGGCTGCAAGGATGCAGGTGGCAGCAGATGTCAACTCGCTGGGAGTCTCCAGAAGAACCTGGATACAGTGTCGGAAGCGATTCCATGACCTTCACCGTACAGGAAAAGTAAGTATGAAGTTTCCATCACCCTCAAACTGATCCCCATTGCCTTTCCCCACCAGCACTCAGCTTTAGCACTCTCTTCCTCCACATCCCACTTCACAGTCACATCCATGCACCTTACCCATTCCCTCTCTCTCAATGCTCACATTCACATAACTATTCCACCATACAGCCCTCACACTCCCTCTCACTCTGATGCTTTGAGCACAACTGACAACACACAATCTCTACACTCACTCCTTCATTCTCACTCAAACTCCACTTGTCTCCCTCATTGCAGGAAAAGAGAGCTCACAACAACAGAGAGCGAGCCAGGACTGTAGGAGGCCCACCCTCAATAGCCCACCTGACCCCCTGGGAGGAAGGAGTGCTGGAAATTGTCGGGGCTGATGTGGCTGCGGAAGCTGAGGAAGGAGAAACAGGGGCAGGCCCGCAAGCTGGTGGCAGAATAGTTTTCCATCTTTCTCATTGACATAGCATGAGTCACTGTTGTAATTCTGAAGCTACATCATTTGGACTTATGAGCATCTGCAAAATCCAATGTGCATGTAACCATGGCATCGCACCTCTAACTCTTTCCTTTACTCCCCCACAGGACCATCCGAAGCCCCCGTCCCCACCGCAGAGGAGGAAGAGGCTGAGCAGCCAGACGCCTCAGAGGAAGCTCCAACCTCTGAGGGCGCAGCATTAGCAGAATTCAGCGCACCCAGCACCAACGCAGACACTCACACCTCGGTGGGACCCTCGCGAGAGAGAGTAGTGTTGTCACCTGGTGTATCACAGCTCACAAGTGAGCATCAGCAGATGGTGGAGACAGGGACAGCAGTGGAGAGTCCTCGTCGGAGGGCGCAGGACTCTGCCAGCTCAGCTCTGCTGCATGTCGATCCTCTGCCTCTGGGTCCATCCGCAAGAGAAGAGGTGATGGATCTCCATGCACAGATGCAGGAGTAGCAGACTGCTGGCGAGCCCTCACAGGCTCACCACCCCAGAGGACGCCCGCCAAAGGTGTCGAGATAGGTACAGCAGGAAAGTGAGCAAGTGGCCTCCACATCTGCTGAAGCCACAGGGGAACCACTATGTAGGAGCACGTGTAAGAGAAAAATAAAGCACCACTAATCACAAGGGTAGTCACTTGGGTGAAATGTTGTGTTTATTTTAAAAATGCCATCAGTTGGTTATTGTGAATAAAATTTCTGATGGCAACTTCTGCAGTTGTGGCGTGTGTCATTTCGTGAATGGGGCTGGAGGTCCTCTAATGCCAAGAGGGGAAGGAAAAAAAAGCCTCCCATGCTTCTGGTAGATGCCTCCGTTGAGGAAGCGCTGAGTGAGGGTGGTGAGAGGGGCTTCCCAGGAGCTCACACTGGAGAAGTGTGTGAGGCTCCAACCTTCCACAGCTGTGCCTAAGCCTTGAACAAGTTGCCCCAAGACTGAAACAACAAGGTCCTGCAACCTACAAATGCTGTCTGATTAAATCTCTTTCCTGATTGACCTGCAGCCGAAAGTAAGCCAGCCAATATTGTTCACACCAGGTTTCACTACCGGGGTTCCCACCAGGCGTGTTTAGTGTGGGAAAAGGCTGAAAATAGCAAGGGCCCCTTAAAATGGCATTATAGATGCCAATTATTGGTGATTAGGCTCCCGACGACCAGTCCCGCCAGCTGCGGGCGGGACTGATTCGGGTCGGATTGAAACACCAGGGTGAAAGTCGGACGGGGTGGGGAATCAGGCGGGGGGGGGGTCGCGACCCCCTATTTTTACGATTTCCCCCCCCCACACGCCTGAAACCCCGCCTGACGGCTCCAGGAAAATCGACCCCGTTGACTCTATTTCTCTTAAGGGAAGGTTGTGTCTGACTAACTTGATTGAATTTTTTGAGGAGGTAACAAGGAAGGTCGATGAGGGTAGTCTTATGTTCATTAATAAATAGACATTCTTATTATGAACACAGCTAGCTTTTGCTAGACACTTTATTGAGCACATGTGGACTAGGTACAGTATCTGTAGAGGCATCCATCTTGACTGCTGCCTTGTGGGTAGCCTAGTGCCTCCTGGGTAATGTAGTCTTAATATACATGCAGCTGGGTAGTGTAGTCTTATATACATACAGCTATATACAGCTCTACACAGCTCTACGGCTCCACCTAGTGTCCACTATAGAATGACATGTTATTGATCATTACATCCCCCTTTCTTTGAGGTTTAACAAAATCAATATCAATCAACTTTCAAGAAAATAATAAAGATAATATCAGTAACACTTTTGTTAGTGCTCTATAAACAAACATTTTCAAAACAGTCAACACATTTTCAAAGCTTTACATTGTACTCAAAGATTAAGTCTATCAGGCTTTTTTACTTCACGTGTGGATCTTCTCAACACGGGTAAGTCTGATGTGTCTTCATGAGATTGTTCTGGTGGTGAATGACAAGATGCAGTTGCGGCATTGTCATCAATCTGGTCTTGAATAGTCTCTTGTGTTTTTAGGAGGGAACGGCGGTTCCTCCTGAGAATCTGTCCTTCCTCAGTTCTAACAGTGTATGACCTTGGTCCTACTTCCTCAAGAACTGTAGCTTTCCTGTTCCATGCATCTGGATCCTCAATCCTGACAACATCATCTCTTGTCAATGGTTTTAGAGTTTTGGATGACTTGTCATAGTATGATTTCTGTTTCAGCTTTAACAGTTGAAGTCTCTGTCTCAGTTCCTCACTTTGCTGTTTGCAGATCTTCACCATCCTGGTACCATCTTATGTTCATTAATAACTAAACATTCTTATTATGAACACAGCTAGCTTTTGCTAGACACTTTATTGAGCACATGTGGACTAGGTACAGTATCTGCAGAGGCATCCATCTTGACTGCTGCCTTGTGGGTAGCCTAGTGCCTCCTGGGTAATGTAGTCTTAATATACATACAGCTGGGTAGTGTAGTCTTATATACATACAGCTATATACAGCTCTACACAGCTCTACGGCTCCACCTAGTGTCCACTATAGAATGACATGTTATTGATCATTACAGGTAGTGCATTTGATGTAGTCTGTATGGATTTTAGCAAGGCTTTTGATAAGGTCCTGCATGGCAGACTGGTCACAAAAATAAAAGTCCATGGGATCCAAGGCAAAGTGTCAAGTTGGATCCTAAAATGGCTCAGAGGCAGGAAACAAAGGGTAATGGTTGATGGGTGTTTTTGTGACTGGAAGGCTGTTTCCAGTGGGGTTCCGCAGGGCTCAGCACTGGGTCCTTTGCTTTTTGTGGTATATATCAATGATTTGATCTTGAATGTAGGAAGGATGATTAAGAAGTTTACAGATGATACAAAAATTAGCCATGTAGTTGATAGTGAGGAAGAAAGCTGCAGACTGCAGGAAGATATCAATGAACTGGTCAAGTGGCAGAACAGTGGCAAATGGAATTCAATGCAGAGAAGTGTGAGGCAATGCATTTGGGGAGGGCTAACAAGGCAAGGGAATAAACTATAAATGGTAGGACACTGAGAAGCGCAGAGGATCAGAGGGACCTTGGAGTGCATGTCCACAGATCCCTGAAGGTAGCAGGACAGGTAGATAAGGTGGTTAAGAAGGCAAACGGGATACTTGCCTTTATTAGCTGATGCAGGGAATATAAGAGCAGGGAGGTTACGCTTGAACTGTATAAAACACTAGTTAGGCCGCAGTTAGAATACTGCGTACAGTTCTGGTCACCACATTACAGGTGCAGAGGAGATTTATGAGGATGTTGCCAGGACTGGGGAATTTTAGCTATGAGGAAAGATTGGATAGGCTGGGGTTGTTTTCTTTGGAACGGAGGAGGCTGAGGGGAGATTTAATTGAGGTGTATAAAATTATGAGGGGCCTAGATAGAGTGGATAGAAAGGACCTATTTCCCTTAGCAGAGAGGTCAATAACCAGGGGGCATAGATTTAAAGTAATTGGTCGGAGGTTTAGAGGGGATTTGAGGAGAAATGTTTTCACCCAGAGTGTGGTGGGGATCTGGAACTCACTACTGTAGTGTCCGCACCTTAATAATACACGGACTGCAGGAGAACAATAAAACAGGTATTTACTGAACAGGGAGGTAACTTAAGACTGAAATACAGAAGCCTGCTATGGCTTTATATACAGGGGTGGTCACTGCCAGTACTGCAGTATAGAATCAGTTCTTCTCTTAAAGGTACATACACAACAATTCCTCCCCTTTTAGATAAACAGTACATAACATTCATTTAACAACTAAATAATAACTAATTACAATTACAATTTTCTCTGTACTATATACATCAACTGAAATAATCATTTATAAGTTCAGTCTTTGAGGAGGCTTCCTGATCCTGACTGGATAACGCCTTTCTCGAGTATCCTGTTCTTGCGGCGGAGTTGATTCTGGCTCATTGTCATTGGTTGGTTTGTCAGCTTCCAATGCCACTGCTTCTGAGGTAGACGCAATCTGTACTTCGGGTTTATTACCAGGTGCACCTGCTCGTGGTATGGGTTTGGCTTGTTCCTCTGACTCTAGAATCTGGTCAGCACGGTGTCTCACGATGCTCTCTCCAACGTCCACTGTGTACATTAGTGGTCCCTGCTGTGTGCATATCGTTCCTGGCTGCCATTTTTCTGTTCGGTAGTCGCGGGCCAAGACTGGTTGCCCTATCTTGAAGCTCCTGGTTGGCTTCTCATTTATGTGCTGGAATTGCTTATCCTCAACATCTCGTCTTATGTTTGGTTTGAGCAAATCCAGGCGACATCTTAGCCTTCGGTTGAAGAACATTATGGCTGGAGTTTAGTTGGTGACTGCATGTGTCGCATTCCGGTAAGCAAACAAGAAATTATCCACCTTGTGTTGTAGTGGTATGTCGTCATTATGCATTGCCTTTATTGCCTTTTTAAAGGTCTGAACAAACCTCTCAGCCAATCCATTTGTGGCTGGATGATATGGGGCAGATGTGTAATGTTTCACTCCATTATTCCTCAGAAACCTCCGGAAATCCTCGGACACAAACTGTGGCCCATTGTCGGAGCAAATCTGTTCTGGCAAGCCATTCCTGGCGAAGATGGTCCGTAGGACTGCAATAGTTTTCTCCGTGGTGGTGGAGGACATTTTGATGACCTCTGGCCATTTTGAATGGGTGTCCACAGCGATCAGGAACATTGAGTCCATAAATGGACCAGCAAAATCAATGTGTACCCGTTGCCATGGAGATGAAGGCCACTCCCATGGATGTAGCGGGGCCTGTGGTGGAGCGTTTTGGACCTTCTGGCATCCTGTGCATCTCTTGGTCATATCCTCGATTTCTTTATCGATTCCCGGCCACCCTGGCTAGGCTCTTCATTTTTACCCCTCCCAGATGACCCTCATGAAGCTCATTGAGCACTCTATCTCTCAACTTGGGTGGAATTACCACTCGGGATCCACACATCAAGGTCCCCCGGCACACTGACAGCTGTTCTCTCCTTGGCAAGAATGCTGGCAACAGTGAGTCGCCATGTGCTGGCCATCCCTTCACCGTCAAATCATAGACCCGAGAGAGTGTCGGGTCATTTCGGGTTTCCTTCTCTATACTTGAGTTTGTAACAGGTAGACATTCGACTATGGTCGCATGGAATATCTCAACAGGGTCCATGGCAGGTGCTTCCTCTACCGTAGGCAACGGTAGGCACAACAGCCCATCAGCATTTCCATGCTGTTTCGTACCCTTGTACTCTATGTCGTACTGATGTGCCCCTAGAAAAAGTGACCATCTTTGCAGCCGTTGCGCCGTCATCACCGGAACGCCCTTCTTTGGGTTAAAAATGGAGACCAGGGGCTGATGATCAGTCAGTAGGGTGAATTTCTGCCCGTGCAGATAGTGATTGAATTTCTTCACCCCCCACACCAGGCTGAGGGCCTCCCTGTCAATCTGGGCGTAGTTACGCTCGGCTGAGGTTAGCGAGCGCGACGCAAAGGCTATTGGCCTCTCTGAACTGTCAAGGAATTTGTGTGACAGCACCGCTCCGATGCCGTAGGGAGACGCATCACATGCTAACCGAATTGGTAGTGTTGGATTGTAGTGGGCCAATACTTCTTTTGAAGTGATTAGGCATTTACATTTCTGAAAGGCACGCTTACACTCATCACTCCATTTCCATGTTACTCCAGTTTGCAGTAGGGCGTTCAGTGGGTGCAGAATTGTAGATAAATTCGGCAAGAACTTATGGTAGTAGTTCACCAACCCGAGGAACGACCTCAGTTGCGACACATTTTCCGGTGCTGGAGCCTTGACTACAGCCTCAATCTTGTCCGGCGACTTATGCAACCCTTCCTCATCAATCATGTGGCCACAATACGAGATTTGTCTCCTGAAGAACTCGCATTTGGGGGGGTTGGCTCGTAGCCCATATTCCTGTAATCTCGTGAGCACCTGCTCCAGGTTGGCAAGGTGTTCACTGTCATTTTCACCCGTAACCAGGATGTCGTCCAAATAACACTGGGTCCCCGGGATCCCTTGCAGGACTTGTTCCATCGCCCTCTGCCAAATAGCCGGGGCTGATGCTACCCCGAATACCAGTCGATTGTACTGGTAAAGGCCTTTCTGAGTGTTTATCGTGAGGTATTTCCTAGATGCTTCTTCCACCTCCATTTGTAGATACGCTTGGGCCAGATCAATCTTTGTAAAGCGTTTCCCTCCAGATAGTGAGGCGAAAATATCTTCTATCCGTGGAAGTGGATATTGTACTGTGTGCAGGACTGGGTTCACAGTTACCTTGAAGTCCCCACAGATGCGAACCTTCTTCGGTTCCCCAGGCGTGCTGCTCAATGATTTCTTCATTACAGGAACGATGGGTGTGGCCCACTCGCTCCAGTCCACCTTGGACAGCACACCTGAACACTCCAGACTCTCCAGCTCTGCTTCAACGGCTGGGCGGATCGCGTAAGGTACAGGTCTGGCCTTAAATAATTTTGGGTTTGCGTTATCTTCGATTTTTATCGTTACCGTTACTCCTTTTAGAGTCCCAAGTCCTTGTTGGAACACCTCTTTCGCGTCAATTAGAATCTTTGACAGTCGTCCAGGTGTGACGTCATCATCCTTTTTATCAGTCACAGTTAGCGCCTGAATGGAATGCCAATCCAATTGTATTTTTCGGATCCATTCACGTCCCAATAATGGTGGTCCTCCATCTGGTAGTATATATAGATACAGTGTCTGTGTTTCCTTGCCGTTGTATTCAACTGGCACCCTTATTTTTCCTCTGGGGTAGACTTTTTGCCCCGTGTATGTCTTCAATACAATGGACGTGTCCTTCAAGGGTATGTGTGAGAATAGCCGCTTATAGTCTCGTCGATTCATGACAGTTAGGGCTGATCCTATGTCCAATTCCATCTTTTCTGGGGACCCTGCTATCATGAGGGTGACCTAAATGGTTCGGTGATCCTCCTTTGCGATCACGTTGTGTAACTTTAGACAACTTAGTCTCCTGCTCCCGGAGTCCTTATCACTCTCCTGATCTTCCGAACTACTGTCTGTCAATTTCTTTACTTTCTTGTACTTTTCCTTAGTAGTTCTTGTAGTGTTGGTTTTCTTTCCCGACCTGCAGACTCTTGCTATGTGTCCCATTTTCCCACATTGCCTGCATACTTTGTCCTTAAACCAGCAGTCCTTCTTATCATGGGTTGTTCTGCCGCAGCGGTAGCACTTTTCTGCTTCATACGCCATTTCGTTAGCGCTGTATTCCTGTGGTTTCTGTTATATTTCCGCAGCTCCCCGTGCTGCTGCTTCGTAGGATACTGCCACGCTGAAAGCCTGTTCTAGCATCAGGTCCTTTTCTGAAAGTAGCCGTTTCTGGGTTCCTTCACTCTGGAGCCCGCAGACAAGCTTATCCCGCAAGGTGTCTGCCAGTCCTGCTCCGAACTGGCAGTGCTTCGATAACTTGCGTAGTTCCATAAGATAGTCAGCATTGCTCTCATCTTTGTGCTGGTTTCTTTTATGGAACTTGAATCTTTCTGCTATCAGCAGCGGTGTAGGGTTTAGGTGTTCCTGTAAGATATTAACAATCACCTCACAACTTTTCTCCATTGGTTTAGCTGGGGTAATTAAATTCCGCAATAGGCCGTACGTTCTCGCGCCCATCAAATTTAATAATACCGACGCCTTCTTTCCATCGGCCACCTCATTTGCCTCGCAGTACACTTCAATTCTTTCCACATACGTGGTCCAGTCTTCTACCTCGTTGTCGAAAGCAGTGACACTGCCACTTTTCGGCATCTTGGGTGATTTAAAATGGCGCCTCCCGCGCTTTTTCTTCTTCACCAATGAATTAAAATGGCGCCTCCCGCGCTTTTCCTTCTTCCCCAATGGAATAAAATGGTGCCTCCCGCGCTTTTCCTTCTTCCCCTTGCTGCCACGCTGCTCCTAGCGTTCTGCAGGGTAATGGCGGCGACCCGCGGCTTCGGCGTGTCTCACTTTTCCTTCCCCTTGTTTTATTTTCGCTACGCTGCCCGGTTCTTGAGCACCGACCGCGCCCTGTGCGCTCCACCCTCTCTCTCTCTCTCTTTTCCTCCCGACGACGCTGCACGGCCCCTTTGCAGAGCCACTCGATCGAGCTCGAGCCCGCCGCAGTCCGGAAGGATCAGCGCACTACCTGCTACCAGCACGATTTGCTGGAACACCTTGACTGGGGAGCCAAGCCCAGCTCTCCACAGCCTCTCCTGCAACTCTCCGAACTCCGATGGATCGTTGGGCAGTTGCCCACGGTCGACGCCCGTTGTTCTGACTTCGACCCCCAAGAAGCTTCTTCTCAGGGAAAAGATCCCCGTGAGGTGATGCAGTACTGCAGGTGAGTTCGAACCTGCTCGTTGCCACTGTAGTGTCCGCGCCTTAATAATACACGGACTGCAGGAGAACAATAAAACAGGTATTTTACTGAACAGGGGGGTAACTTAAGACTGAAATACAGAAGCCTGCTATGGCTTTATATACAGGGGTGGTCACTGCCGGTACTGCAGTATAGAATCAGTTCTTCTCTTAAAGGTACATACACAACAACTACCTGAAAGGGTGGTAGAGGCAGAAACCCTCATCACATTTAAAAAGTTCTTGGATATGCACTTGAAGTGCAGTAACCTACAGGGCTACGGACCGAGAGCTGGAAAGTGGGATTAGGCTGGATAGCTCTTTGTTGGTCAGCATGGACAGGATGAGCCGAATGGCCTCCTACTGTGCTGTGAATTTCTATGATTCTATGACGTTGGATGAATATTTATAAAGTTTGAGTGTGTGTTGTAGAACGAATAGTAAGAGTTTGTATTTAGAGAGGAGGTGGCAACTGAAGATGTTCGAGAAATGACTGTCATTTTTGTAGGTTCACCCCTGAAGTCATTCCGGTGCACTGACATTATTTCCATTCCAAGGAAGGATCTGGTAGAAGAAACATGCCCATGCAGACCGCAATCACACCACCAGCCTTGATAGACAAAGCGTAGAAAAACATGACTAGCGTTAATCGCAGGGTCCTCGGCCTGACTTTATTGACTCACCAATATCTAAATAAACCTGTCCTTAAATGCTCTATCGGATGAGACTTGCAATGGATAATGTGGCAGTCAATGCATGAGCTTGTTTCAGTATTGGCTAATATGGTTTATTTGTGAAATGGTTCTCATAACTAATCAGCCATGTAGAGATTTCATTAGATCATTTTGGAGCAAAGTGACAGTTCCATGTAATCGCAGTCACTAAAGGTGTGAAAGGTCGTTTTACGTTAACTATACTCTTGTAGAAACACAGGAAATGCAGAATCTGGGGAAACCGTTTGAATTTCTACAGAATTACATAGAAACACCAATTAACGGGGGTGGAATTTATTGAGCATTTCTTGTGCGAGTGAGACTGCTTTTGGGCAGTGAGACCGCTGAGGCACCACAGTCTCATCGATACCTGTGTGCTGGAGGTTAGACCCGGCCGTGATTCAGGACACAGACTGACTGAAATTCAAAGGAGGAAATTCTCAGTGAGGTCAGCTGTTTCTCAGGAACTAGAACCAAAAGGTCACACCAGGTGACTAGAATTCATTAATTCCCTTTGACACGATCATTTCTGGGTGGCCTGGATTAACACAGGATATGCGGCACAGAAACAGGCCCTTCGGCCCAACCAGACCATGCCGACCTTTTAACTCTTTGTAGCCAGAGGAATCCACAGTAATGATTAATATATGAAGATGGTTTATATTTTTTAGTTTTATGTTTTTTTGGGACGTGATGAAAGCTCGTTCGTTATGATCAATAACTTTCATAAAAATACCAACAGCAAATAAAATAATGTAGAGCCACACTGCGACACTGGCACTCTCTACAGCTCAATGAGAAATGGTTCTAGGATGGAAAAATTGACGATAAAGTCTGTGCAGCCAGAAATTGCTTCTGAGGTCTGGAAATATTTCATTTAATTTAGTCTTGTAACTTAGTGAAGAACATCCGTCCTCTGTTCAAGTTAACATTAATTACAAGGTGGAAGCGATAAGTCGGAATTTCTGTTGTTTCAGTTGGTATCACAGTGTCAGCCATGGCTCAGTGGTGACTCTCTCCTCCGACTCAGGAAGTTATGAGTTCAAGTCCCACTCCAGAGACTTCAGCCCATAATCCAGGCTCCTAGTGCAATACTGAGGGAGTGCTGCACTGTCAGAGGGGCAGTACTGAGGGAGCGCTGCACTGTCGGAGGGGCAGTACTGAGGGAGCGCTGCACTGTCGGAGGGTCAGTACTGAGGGAGAGCCGCACTGTCGGAGGGGCAGTACTGAGGGAGCGCTGCACTGTCAGAGGGGCAGTACTGAGGGAGCGCCGCACTGTCAGAGGGTCAGTACTGAGGGAGTGCCGCACTGTCAGAAGGGCAGTACTGAGGGAGCGCTGCACTGTCAGAAGGGCAGTACTGAGGGAGCGCTGCACTGTCAGAAGGGCAGTACTGAGGGAGCGCTGCACTGTCGGAAGGGCAGTACTGAGGGAGCGCTGCACTGTCAGAGGGCCAGTACTGAGGGAGCGCTGCACTGTCAGAAGGGCAGTACTGAGGGAGCGCTGCACTGTCGGAGGGGCAGTACTGAGGGAGTGCCACACTGTCAGAAGGGCAGTACTGAGGGAGCGCTGCACTGTCAGAAGGGCAGTACTGAGGGAGCGCTGCACTGTCAGAAGGGCAGTACTGAGGGAGCGCTGCACTGTCAGAAGGGCAGTACTGAGGGAGCGCTGCACTGTCAGAAGGGCAGTACTGAGGGAGCGCCGCACTGTCAGAAGGGCAGTACTGAGGGAGCGCTGCACTGTCGGAGGGGCAGTACTGAGGGAGTGCTGCACTGTCAGAAGGGCAGTACTGAGGGAGCGCTGCACTGTCAGAAGGGCAGTACTGAGGGAGCGCTGCACTGTCGGAAGGGCAGTACTGAGGGAGCGCTGCACTGTCAGAAGGGCAGTACTGAGGGAGCGCTGCACTGTCAGAAGGGCAGTACTGAGGGAGCGCTGCACTGTCGGAAGGGCAGTACTGAGGGAGCGCTGCACTGTCAGAAGGGCAGTACTGAGGGAGCGCTGCACTGTCAGAAGGGCAGTACTGAGGGAGCGCTGCACTGTCGGAAGGGCAGTACTGAGGGAGCGCTGCACTGTCGGAGGGTCAGTACTGAGGGAGCGCTGCACTGTTGGAGGGGCAGTACTGAGGGAGTGCTGCACTGTCAGAGGGGCAGTACTGAGGGAGTGCCGCACTGTCAGAGGGGCAGTACTGAAGGAGCGCTGCACTGTCGGAGGGTCAGTACTGAGGGAGCGCTGCACTGTCAGAGGGGCAGTACTGAGGGAGTGCCGCACTGTCAGAGGGGCAGTACTGAAGGAGTGCTGCACTGTCGGAGGGTCAGTACTGAGGGAGCGCTGCACTGTCGGAGGGGCAGTACTGAGGGAGTGCTGCACTGTCAGAGGGGCAGTACTGAGGGAGTGCCGCACTGTCAGAGGGGCAGTACTGAAGGAGCGCTGCACTGTCGGAGGGTCAGTACTGAGGGAGCGCTGCACTGTCAGAGGGGCAGTACTGAGGGAGTGCCGCACTGTCAGAGGGGCAGTACTGAAGGAGTGCTGCACTGTCGGAGGGGCAGTACTGAGGGAGCGCTGCACTGTCGGAGGGGCAGTACTGAGGGAGCGCTGCACTGTCGGAGGGGCAGTGCTGAGGGAGTGCCACACTGTCGGAGGGGCAGTACTGAGGGAGCGCTGCACTGTCAGGGGGGCAGTACTGACGGAGCGCTGCACTGTCGGAGGGTCAGTACTGATGGAGCGCTGCACTGTTGGAGGGGCAGTACTGAGGGAGTGCAGCCCTGTCACAGGGGCAGTACTGAGGGCATGCCGCACTGTCAGAGGGGCAGTACTGAAGGAGTGCTGCAGTATCGGAGGGGCAGTACTGAGGGAGCGCTGCACTGTCAGAGGGGCAGTACTGAGGGAGTGCCACACTGTCGGAGGGGCAGTACTGAGGGAGCGCCGCACTGTCGGAGGGGCAGTACTGAGGGAGCGCTGCACTGTCAGAGGGGCAGTGCTGAGGGAGCGCTGCACTGTCAGAGGGGCAGTACTGAGGGAGCGCTGCACTGTCAGAGGGGCAAGACTGAGGGAGCGCTGCACTGTCAAGTGGCAGTACTGAGGGAGTGCTGCACTGCCAGAGGGGCAGTACTGAGGGAGCGCTGCACTGTCGGAGGGGCAGTATTGAGGGAGCGCCGCACTGTCAGAGGGGCTGTGCTGATGGAGCACTGCACTGTTGGAGGGGCAGTATTGAGGGAGCGCCGCACTGTCAGAGGGGCAGTACTGATGGAGCGCTGCACTGTTGGAGGGGCAGTACTGAGGGAGCGCTGCACTGTCAGAGGGGCAGTACTAAGGGAGTGCTGCACTGTCGGAGGGGCAGTACTGAGGGAGCGCTGCAGTGTCGGAGGGGCAGTACTGAGGGAACACCGCACTGCCTGAGGGGCAGTACTGAAGGAGTGCTGCACTGTCGGAGGGGCAGTACTGCGGGAGCGCTGCACTGTCGGAGGGGCAGTACTGAGGGAGCGCTGCACTGTCGGAGGGGCAGTACTGAGGGAGTGCCACACTGTCGGAGGGGCAGTACTGAGGGAGCGCTGCACTGTCGGAGGGGCAGTACTGACAGAGCGCTGCACTGTCGGAGGATCAGTACTGATGGAGCGCTGCACTGTTGGAGGGGCAGTACTGAGGGAGTGCAGCCCTGTCACAGGGGCAGTACTGAGGGCGTGCCGCACTGTCAGAGGAGCAGTACTGAAGGAGTGCTGCACTATCGGAGGGGCAGTACTGAGGGAGCGCTGCACTGTCAGAGGGGCAGTACTGAGGGAGTGCCACACTGTCGGAGGGGCAGTACTGAGGGAGCGCCGCACTGTTGGAGTGGCAGTACTGAGGGAGCGCTGCACTTTCAGAGGGGCAGTACTGAGGGAGCGCTGCACTGTCAGAGGGGCAGTACTGAGGGAGCGCTGCACTGTCAGAGGGGCAAGACTGAGGGAGCGCTGCACTGTCGGGCGGCAGTACTGAGGGAGTGCTGCACTGCCAGAGGGGCAGTACTGAGGGAGCGCTGCACTGTCGGAGGGGCAGTATTGAGGGAGCGCCGCACTGTCAGAGGGGCTGTGCTGATGGAGCACTGCACTGTTGGAGGGGCAGTATTGAGGGAGCGCCGCACTGTCAGAGGGGCAGTACTGATGGAGCGCTGCACTGTTGGAGGGGCAGTACTGAGGGAGCGCTGCACTGTCAGAGGGGCAGTACTAAGGGAGTGCTGCACTGTCGGAGGGGCAGTACTGAGGGAGCGCTGCAGTGTCGGAGGGGCAGTACTGAGGGAACACCGCACTGCCTGAGGGGCAGTACTGAGAGAGCGCCGCAGTGTCAGAGGGGCAGCACTGATGGAGCGCCGCACTGTCGGAGGGGCAGTACTGAGGGAACGCCGCACTGCCTGAGGGGCAGTACTGAGAGAGCACCGCACTGTCAGAGGGGCAGTACTGAAGGAGTGCTGCACTGTCGGAGGGGCAGTACTGCGGGAGCGCTGCACTGTCGGAGGGGCAGTACTGAGGGAGCGCTGCACTGTCGGAGGGGCAGTACTGAGGGAGTGCCACACTGTCGGAGGGGCAGTACTGAGGGAGCGCTGCACTGTCGGAGGGGCAGTACTGACAGAGCGCTGCACTGTCGGAGGGTCAGTACTGATGGAGCGCTGCACTGTCGGAGGGGCAGTACTGAGGGAGTGCAGCCCTGTCACAGGGGCAGTACTGAGGGCGTGCCGCACTGTCAGAGGGGCAGTACTGAAGGAGTGCTGCACTATCGGAGGGGCAGTACTGAGGGAGCGCTGCACTGTCAGAGGGGCAGTACTGAGGGAGTGCCACACTGTCAGAGAGGCAGTACTGAGGGAGCGCCGCACTGTCGGAGGGGCAGTACTGAGGGAGCGCCGCACTGTCGGAGGGGCAGTACTGAGGGAGCGCTGCACTGTCAGAGGGGCAGTACTGATGGAGCGCTGCACTGTTGGAGGGGCAGTACTGAGGGAGCGCTGCACTGTCAGAGGGGCAGTACTAAGGGAGTGCTGCACTGTTGGAGGGGCAGTACTGAGGGAGCGCTGCAGTGTCAGAGGGGCATTACTGAGGGAACACCGCACTGCCTGAGGGGCAGTACTGAGAGAGTGCCGCAGTGTCAGAGGGGCAGTACTGATGGAGCGCAGCACTGTCGGAGGGGCAGTACTGAGGGAACGCCGCACTGCCTGAGGGGCAGTACTGAGAGAGCGCCGCACTGTCAGAGGGGCAGTATTGAGGGAGTGCTGCCCTGTCGGAGGTGCCGTCTGTTGGATGAGATGTCAAACCAAGGACCTGTGTGCCCTCTCAGGTGGATGTATAAGATCCCATGGCACTATTTCGAAGAGTTCTCCCCGGTGTCCTGTGTCAATATTTATCCCTCAACCAACATCACTAAAACAGATTATCTGGTCATTATCTCATTGCTGTTTGTGGGAGCTTGCTGTGTGCAAATTGACTGCTGTGTTTCCTACATTACAACAGTGACTACACTTCAAAATGTTTGTGACTAATTTCTGAAGACTCTATTCCCACATTCAGTACGCCGTGTGTGCAGAGTAGAATCCCAAAGGGAACAGAAACAGACTTTTGTTTTATGGATTCAGTCAGTACCCTCCAGTGTCCTTCGGGGAAAGTAAGGTACTTTATAGATACATAGAAACATAGAAGATAGGAGCAGGAGTAGGCCATTCGGCCCCTCGAGCCTGCTCCGCCATTCAATGAGATCATGGCTGATCATCCAAATTCAGTACCCTGTCCCTGCCTTCTCCCCATATCCCTTGATCCCTTTAGCCTTAAGAAATATATCCAACTCTTTCTTGAATATATTTAATGAACTGGCCTCCACCGCCCTCTGTGGCAGAGAATTCCACAGGTTCACCACTCGCTGGGTGAAGAAATTCCTCCTCATTTCAGTCCTAAATGGCTTACCCCTTATCCTTAGACTATGACCCCTAGTTCTGGACTCCCCGGCCATCAGGAACATCCTTCCTGCATCTAGTCTGTCCAGGCCTGACAGAATTTTATAGGTTTCGATGAGATCCCCTCTCAATCTTCTAAACTCCAGTGAGTATAAGCCCAATCGACACAATCTCTCCTCATACGTCATTCCTGCCATCCCAGGTATCAGCCTGGTGAATCTTCGCTGCACTCCTTCCATGGCAAGAAAGTCCTTCCTCAGATAAGGCGACCAAAACTGCACACAATACTCAAGGTGCGGTCTCACCAAGGCCCTGTACAACTGTAGCAAGACATCCTTGTTCTTGTACTCGAACCCTCTTGCTACGAAGGCCAACATACCATTTGCCTTCTTAACCGCCTGCTGCACCTGCATGCTTACCTTCAGCGACTGGTGCACAAGAACACCCAGGTCTCTTTGCACTTCCACTTCTCCCAATCGATTGCCATTCAAATAATAATCTGACTTCCTGTTTTTGCCACCAAAGTGGATAACCTCACATTTATCCACATTATAGTACATTTGCCATGTTTCTGCCCAATCACCCAACCTGTCCAAATCGTATTGGAGTTTCACAACATCCTCCTCACAGCATACCCTCCCATCCAGCTTTGTGTCGTCTGCAAATTTGGAGATATTACATCCAATTCCCTCGTCAAGATCATTAATATATATTTTGAACATCTGGGGTCCTAGGACCGATCCTTGCGGTACCCCACTAGTCACTGCCTGCCACTCGGAAAAAGAGCCGTTTATTCCAACTCTTTGCTTCCTGTCCGCCAACCAGTTTTCTATCCGAGTCAATACCTTGCCCCCAATCCCATGTGCCTTAATTTTGCACGCTAATCTCTTATGCGGGACCTTATCGAAAGCCTTCTGAAAGTCCAAATACATCACATCCACTGGTTCTCCCTTATCTATATTACCAGTTACATCCTCAAAAAATTCCAGTAGATTAGTCAAGCATGATTTACCTTTTGTATATCCATTTTGACTTTGTCCGATCCTGTCACCGCTTTCCAAGTGCTCTGCTATTACATCTTTTATAATGGACTCTAGCATTTTCCCCACTACCGATATCAGGCTTACTGGTCTATAATTCCCCGCTTTTTCTCTACCACCTTTTTTGAATAGTGGGGTATCATTAGCTACCCTCCAATCCATGGGTACTGTTCCAGAGTCTATCGAGTTCTGGAAGATGACCAGCAAAGCATCTACTATTTCTAGGGCCACTTCCTTAAGTACCCTGGGATGTAGATTATCAGGCCCTGGGGATTTATCGTCCTTCAGTCCCATCAATTTTCCTAACACCATTTCCCTATAAATACTGATTTCTTTCAGTTTCACCCTTTCATCAGACCCTATGTTCTCCGGCATCTCTGGGAGGTTATTTGTGTCCTCCTTTGTGAAGGCAGAACTAAAATATGTATTTAGTTGGTCTGCCCTTTCTTTGTTCCCCATTATAAATTCCCCTGATTCTGACTGCAAGGGACCTATGCTTGACTTCACCAATCTTTTTCTCTTCACATATCTATAAAAGCTTTTACAGCCAGTTTTTATGTTCCCTGGAAGCTTACTCTCATATTCTATTTTCCCTTTCTTAATTAATCCCTTTGTCCTCCTTTGTTGAATGCTAAACTGCTCCCAATCCTCAGGATTATTGCTTTTTCTGGCCAATTTATATGTCCTCTCCTTGGATCTTATGCTATCCCTAATTTCCCTTGTTAGCCACGGTAGAGTCACCTTTTTTGTTTTATTTTTATGCCAAACTGGGATGAATAAATTCTGTAGCTCATCCATTCGGTCTTTGAATGTTTGCCATTGCCTATCCACCATCAACCCTTTGAGTGCCTTTCCCCAATCAATCCTACCCAACTCGCTCCTCAGACCATCGTAGTTTCCTTTATTTAAATTGAGGACCCTAGTCTCTGAGTGAACTACTTCATTCTCCATCTTAATGAAGAATTCTATCATATTATGATCGCTCCGACCCAAGGGGCCTCGTGCAACAAGATTGCTAATTAATCCTTTCTCGTTACATAATACCCAGTCTAAGATGGCCTGATCTCTGGTTGGCTCCTCGACATATTGGTCCAGGAAACCATCCCATAAACACTCCAGGAATTCCTCCTCCGCAGTATTGTTACTAATTTGGTTAGCCCAATCTATATGTAGATTAAAGTCACCCATGATGACTGCTGTGCCCTTATTGCACGCTTCTTTAATTTCCCTTTTAATGCCATCCCCAACCTCCGCCTTACTGTTTGGAGGTCTATATACCACTCCCACTAATGTTTTTTTCCACTTGGTCAATTCTACCCATACAGATTCCACATCATCAGAGCTAATAGCCTTCATTACAATTGTGTTAATCCCTTCTTTAACCAGTAATGCTACCCCACCTCCCTTTCCTTTTTGCCTATCTTTCCTGAATATCGAATACCCCTGGATGTTGAGTTCCCAGTCTTGGCCATCCTTGAGCCACGTTTGCATAATCCCAACCAAATCATATTCATTTACCTCTATTTGCGCAGCCAATTCATCCACCTTATTACGAATACTCCTCGCATTAAGACACAAAGCCTTCAGGCTTGTTTTTTTAACGTTCTTAGACCTATTAGAATTATTATTTACTGTGGCCACGTTTGATTTAAACCGTTGATTTCTCTGACTGCCACTTTTGTTTTTCTCCTTCCTATCTTTTGCTTTTATCCTTGTTTCCCTTTCTTCTGTCTCCCTGCTCAGGTTCCCAACCCCCTGCCATTTTAGTTTAAACCCTCCCCCACAGCACTAGCAAACACTCCCCCTAGGACATCACTTCCAGCCCTGCCCAGGTGCAAACCGTCCGGTTTGAACTGGTCCCACCTCCCCCAGAACCGGTTCCAATGTCCCAGGAACTTGAATCCCTCCCCCTGGCACCATTCCTCTGGCCACGTATTCATCTGAAGTATCCTTCTATTTCTACTCTGACTAGCACATGGCACTGGTAGCAATCCTGAGATTACTACCTTTGAGGTCCTGTTTTTTAATTTACCTCCTAACTCCCTATATTCCACTTTTAGGACCTCATCCCACTTTTTACCTATATCGTTGGTGCCTATATGCACCACGACAACTGGCTGTTCACCCTCCCCTTCCAAGATGTTCTGCAGCCGCTCGGAGACATCCTTGACCCTTGCACCAGGGAGGCAACACACCATCCTGGAGTCTCGTTTGCGGCCGCAGAAACGCCTATCTCTTCCCCTTACAATAGAATCCCCTATTACTATAGCTCTACCCCTCTTTTTCCTCCCATTCTGTGCAGCAGCGCCACCCCTGGTGCCAGGAATTTGGCTGCTGCTGCCTTCCCCTGATAAGCCATCCCCCCCAACAGTACTCAAAGTGGTGTATCTGTTGGAGAGGGGGATGGCCACAGGGGACCCCTGCACTACCTGCGTGCGCCTAGTACTCTGCCTGTTGGTCACCCATTCCCTTTCTTCCTGTCTAACATCTACCTGCTATTCACGATGTCCTGAGCATCGCGAACGCTCCAGTATGCATCCAATTGCAGCTCCAGTGCCGCAATGCGGTCTGACAGTAGCTTCAGCTGGATGCACTTCCTGCACATGTAGTTGTCAGGGACACAGGAAGTGTCCCTGAGTTCCCACATATCGCAGGAGGAGCATATCACGTGGCCGGGCTGTCTTGCCATGACTTACCCTTTAATTAATTGAATTTAAATTAAATCAATCGCACTAATTACACTACAGTTAAATGGTTTACCAACAGTCCCCACTACACCAGAGAGACCTTAGAAACTATAAGCCAGAGTTAAAGTTTAAAAAATAGAGAAATATTCACCAACCAATCACTTACCTGCTTCCTGGTGACGTCACACTTTGATTACTTTTTACCTCTCTCCCCCCGCTGCTGAATTGGTCGGGACTCACCTCGCTGCTCCTTTTAAACTGCCGCCGCTCCTCGCTGCTCTCACCTAGGTCCAGCCGCTGTGGTCGGGCCTCGCTGAATCCGCCGCTTTTAATCTGCCGCCGCTCCTCGCTGCTCTCCCCCAGGTCCAGCCGCTTTATTGCGAGTCATTACCTGTTAGCCTGCATTGCCAAGGATTATATTCGCCCAGTCCTGGCCATGTGGTTACCTTAGTTGTTGATATATGTGGTAATGAGTGCAACTTCCTGTTTTGAGAACTTCCTGAGTTGAAGGTGAACACCCATACATTCAGGATGGACCCTAACCAGTAATGAGATGTTATCATGCACGTTAACTTTTGAAACTCAAAAAAATAGTGATTCAGTTTTGGTTTGATGTGTCGGATTGAGACGAAGGAGAGTTGATCTTGCCACACCAATCTTTATCCCAAGCCCTGTTTCCCATTAAAAAGAAATCTTGATTTTCCTCATTTCTCAATTGTTTTTTCATTTCTCCTATCTCGCATTTGCTTTTCTCTCTCTCTGAGATATCCCTTAATGCAACTGGTTTTCATTTTTTTCCCTATTTCTCTCCTTTTCCTACAGATTAATTCTCATTGCCTTGGAACATATTCCAATTGTAAGCAAGGATTTGTTAACACCGGGGCCAACAAGTGAACTTCAAGAACTAACTGGGGGACACAGAATAACCTCTGAAACTCGAAGAGCCTGTTGAAAGAAGCGACCATCAGTTGCCGAGTTTTAATGCAGCCAAAACACACCAGACTGCAAAAATATTTAAATTCATAGAACGATTTTTCAACCAGTGGGACCCATGTTGTCAAGGAGTGAAAACAGGTGTCGAGAAAAGACCGTAGGATTCCAAATAATACTTTTCAACTCGATTGTGCAGCTGTGTAATGCTTCAGAGTGAAAGTACAATTCAGATTTTACCGACTTTCTGGAGTGGGTGATGAATGTGTGGAAGAGTTAGCCCAGAGACACAGTGAGGGCCGAGTCTACCAACAAACTCCAGAGAGAATTGGATAAATACCTGGAGGAAAACCTGAGAGAGGGCTATGAGAGTGATTGTAGGATATGATGTTTCCTCGACATTGAAAGCAGTCAGGTCGACACGATGGGCCTTCCTCTGTTACAAAGAAATCTTGGCTTTGTTCACCGAAGCTGGGCACCCATTTTGTGACGGGTAAGAATTCTCAAAGCAGCAAATGTGGACAACTGGTCCATTAGCACTTTCTACTGACTTTACACCACTTTTCGCCTGTCTACTTTCTGTCAGTTAGTGGAGAAGAAAGCTTGGTCCCAGAAGATTGTAGGAGAACAGAATCTCTCAGGGCTGTTCGAGAATGAAACTCTGGGTTTCCACATACTGAGGAAACAGGGAGGGGTTGGGCCATATAGGATAACATATTTCCAGTCGAGGAAGGACAAGAGAAATGGCCATAGTAATATAAAGCTGTCAACTTTGGCCCCGTCTGCCCTCTCAGGTGGATGTAAAAGATCCCATGCCAATACTTCGAAGAAGAGCAGGGGAGTTCTCCCCGGTGGCCTGGCCAATATTTATCCCTAAACCAACATCTCTAAAAATAGATTACCTAGTCATTTATCTCACTGCTGTTTGTGGGATCTTGCTGTTTGCAAATTGGCTGCCGCGTTTCCTACATTACAACAGTGACTACACTTCAAAAAAAGTACTTCATTGGCTGTAAAGCCCTTTGGGATGTCCTGAGGTGGGGAAAGGCGCTATAGAAATACAAGTTCTTTCAATGACATACAGACAAGAAACAGTGCAATGGAGCAAGAGGTATTGAGGAATTACTGAACAACTCCCCATCTCTGCCCTCTCGAACTCTCGCTCCGGAAACTGCTTTCCTCCCTTCTGTGTCGGGTTGTCTCCATCTCCTTCTCGGGTTGTGAGATTTTGAGCTCGGGCTGCGCAAGTTGCTGACTCTTCCTACAAATGTGTTTGTCTCAGTCAACATGTGGTTCTCGAAACACCCACATTTTGCAGGAATGACACATCACTACAATTTCCTGTGTGACAATTTTAGGTTAATTAGTTAATTAATTCTACTTTAAGGTTTGTATTACTCTCGCGAAATATCAGTTGGTCAACTTAGTGCCTCCTTCCCTATTGGCACCAAATCCCCACTTTTGCCAAATTCCTACGTTAGAAGTCCATACTCTCACTTTGTGACTAGCCTAATCCTCATTTGCCTCCAAAGCTCGGCTGCCCGTGTCCAGACTCGCACCCAGTCCCGTTCACCCATCACCCCTGTGCTCACTGCCCTATGTCCTAACTCACACCCAGTCCCGTTCACCCATCACCTCTGTGCTCACTGCCCTATGTCCTAACTCACACCCAGTCCTGTTCACCCATCACCCCCTGTGCTCACTGCCCTGTGTCCTAACTCACACCCAGTCCCGTTCACCCATCACCCCCTGTGCTCACTGCCCTGTGTCCAGACTCGCAACCAGTTCCGTTCACCCATCACCCCTGTGCTCACTGCCCCGTGTCCTAACTCACACCCAGTCCCGTTCACCCATCACCCCCTGTGCTCACTGCCCCGTGTTCTAACTCACACCCAGTCCCGTTCACCCATCACCCCCTGTGCTCACTGCCCCGTGTCCTAACTCACACCCAGTCCCGTTCACCCATCACCCCCTGTGCTCACTGCCCCGTGTCCTAACTCACACCCAGTCCCGTTCACCCATCACCCCCTGTGCTCACTGCCCCGTGTCCTAGCTCACACCCAGTCCCGTTCAACCATCACCCCCTGTGCTCACTGCCCCGTGTCCTAACTCACACCCAGTCCCGTTCACCCATCACACCTGTGCTCACTGCCCCGTGTCCTAACTCACACCCAGTCCCGTTCACCCATCACCCCCTGTGCTCACTGCCCCGTGTCCTAACTCACACCCAGTCCCGTTCACCCATCACCCCCTGTGCTCACTGTCCCGTGTCCTAACTCACACCCAGTCCCGTTCACCCCTCACCCCCTGTGCTCACTGCCCCGTGTCCTAACTCACACCCAGTCCCGTTCACCCATCACCCCCTGTGCTCACTGCCCCGTGTCCTAACTCACACCCAGTCCCGTTCACCCATCACCCCCTGTGCTCACTGCCCCGTGTCCTAACTCACACCCAGTCCCGTTCACCCATCACCCCCTGTGCTCACTGCCCCGTGTCCTAACTCACACCCAGTCCCGTTCACCCATCACCCCCTGTGCTCACTGCCCCGTGTCTGAACTCACACCCAGTCCCGTTCACCCATCACCCCCTGTGCTCACTGCCCCGTGTCCTAACTCACACCCAGTCCCGTTCACCCATCACCCCCTGTGCTCACTGCTCCGTGTCCTAACTCACACCCAGTCCCGTTCACCCATCACCCCCTGTGCTCACTGCCCCGTGTCCTAACTCACACCCAGTCCCGTTCACCCATCACCCCGTGCTCACTGCCCCGTGTCCTAACTCACACCCAGTCCCGTTCACCCATCACCCCCTGTGCTCACTACCCCGTGTCCCAACTCGCACCCAGTCCCGTTCACCCATCACCCCCTGTGCTCACTGCCCTGTGTCCTAACTCGCACCCAGTCCCGTTCACCCATCACCGCCGTGCTCATTGCCCCGTGTCCTAACTCGCACCCAGTCCCGTTCACCCATCACCTCCTGTGCTCACTGCCCCGTGTCCTAACTCGCACCAAGTCCCATTCACCCATCACCCCCTGTGCTCACTGCCCCATGTCCTAACTCACACCCAGTCCCGTTCACCCAACACCCCCTGTGCTCACTGCCCCGTGTCCTAACTCGCACCCAGTCCCGTTCACCCATCACCCCTGTGCTCACTGCCCTGTGTCCTAACTCACACCCAGTCCCGTTCACCCATCACCCCTGTGCTCACTGCCCCGTGTCCTAACTCACACCCAGTCCCGTTCACCCATCACCCCCTGTGCTCACTGCCCCGTGTCCTAACTCACACCCAGTCCCGTTCACCCATCACCCCCTGTGCTCACTGCCCCGTGTCCTAACTCACACCCAGTCCCGTTCACCCATCACCCCCTGTGCTCACTGCCCCGTGTCCTAACTCACACCGAGTCCCGTTCACCCATCACTCCTTGTGCTCACTGCCCCGTGTCCTAACTCGCACCCAGTCCCGTTCACCCATCACCCCATGTGCTCACTGCCCGTGTCCTAACTCACACCCAGTCCCGTTCACCCATCACCCCCTGTGCTCACTGCCCCATGTCCTAACTCACACCCAGTCCCGTTCACCCAACACCCCCTGTGCTCACTGCCCCGTGTCCTAACTCGCACCCAGTCCCGTTCACCCATCACCCCTGTGCTCACTGCCCTGTGTCCTAACTCACACCCAGTCCCGTTCACCCATCACCCCTGTGCTCACTGCCCCGTGTCCTAACTCACACCCAGTCCCGTTCACCCATCACCCCCTGTGCTCACTGCCCCGTGTCCTAACTCACACCCAGTCCCGTTCACCCATCACCCCCTGTGCTCACTGCCCCGTGTCCTAACTCACACCCAGTCCCGTTCACCCATCATCCCCTGTGCTCACTGCCCCGTGTCCTAACTCACACCGAGTCCCGTTCACCCATCACTCCTTGTGCTCACTGCCCCGTGTCCTAACTCGCACCCAGTCCCGTTCACCCATCACCCCATGTGCTCACTGCCCGTGTCCTAACTCACACCCAGTCCCGTTCACCCATCACCCCCTGTGCTCACTGCCCCATGTCCTAACTCACACCGAGTCCCGTTCACCCATCACCCCCTGTGCTCACTGCCCCGTGTCCTAACTCACACCCAGTCCCGTTCACCCATCACCCCCTGTGCTCGCTGCCCCGTGTCCTAACTCACACCCAGTCCCGTTCACCCATCACCCCCTGTGCTCGCTGCCCCGTGTCCTAACTCACACCCAGGCCCATTCACCCATCACCCCTGTGCTCACTGCCCCGTGTCCTAACTCACACCCAGTCCCGTTCACCCATCACCCCTGTGCTCACTGCCCCGTGTCCTAACTCACACCCAGTCCCGTTCACCCATCACCCCCTGTGCTCACTGCCCCGTGTCCTAACTCACACCCAGTCCCGTTCACCCATCACCCCCTGTGCTCACTGCCCCGTGTCCTAACTCACACCCAGTCCCGTTCACCCATCACTCCCTGTGCTCACTGCCCCGTGTCCTAACTCACACCCAGTCCCGTTCACCCATCACCCCCTGTGCTCACTGCCCCATGTCCTAACTCACACCCAGTCCCGTTCACCCATCACCCCCTGTGCTCACTGCCCCGTGTCCTAACTCACACCCAGTCCCGTTCACCCATCACCCCGTGCTCACTGCCCCGTGTCCTAACTCACACCCAGTCCCGTTCACCCATCACCCCCTGTGCTCACTACCCCGTGTCCCAACTCGCACCCAGTCCCGTTCACCCATCACCCCCTGTGCTCACTGCCCTGTGTCCTAACTCGCACCCAGTCCCGTTCACCCATCACCCCCGTGCTCATTGCCCCGTGTCCTAACTCGCACCCAGTCCCGTTCACCCATCACCTCCTGTGCTCACTGCCCCGTGTCCTAACTCGCACCAAGTCCCGTTCACCCATCACCCCCTGTGCTCACTGCCCCATGTCCTAACTCACACCCAGTCCCGTTCACCCAACACCCCCTGTGCTCACTGCCCCGTGTCCTAACTCGCACCCAGTCCCGTTCACCCATCACCCCTGTGCTCACTGCCCTGTGTCCTAACTCACACCCAGTCCCGTTCACCCATCACCCCTCTGCTCACTGCCCCGTGTCCTAACTCACACCCAGTCCCGTTCACCCATCACCCCCTGTGCTCACTGCCCCGTGTCCTAACTCACACCCAGTCCCGTTCACCCATCACCCCCTGTGCTCACTGCCCCGTGTCCTAACTCACACCCAGTCCCGTTCACCCATCACCCCCTGTGCTCACTGCCCCATGTCCTAACTCACACCGAGTCCCGTTCACCCATCACTCCTTGTGCTCACTGCCCCGTGTCCTAACTCGCACCCAGTCCCGTTCACCCATCACCCCATGTGCTCACTGCCCGTGTCCTAACTCACACCCAGTCCCGTTCACCCATCACCCCCTGTGCTCACTGCCCCGTGTCCTAACTCACACCGAGTCCCGTTCACCCATCACCCCCTGTGCTCACTGCCCCGTGTCCTAACTCACACCCAGTCCCGTTCACCCATCACCCCCTGTGCTCGCTGCCCCGTGTCCTAACTCACACCCAGTCCCGTTCACCCATCACCCCCTGTGCTCGCTGCCCCGTGTCCTAACTCACACCCAGGCCCATTCACCCATCACCCCTGTGCTCACTGCCCCGTGTCCTAACTCACACCCAGTCCCGTTCACCCATCACCCCTGTGCTCACTGCCCCGTGTCCTAACTCACACCCAGTCCCGTTCACCCATCACCCCCTGTGCTCACTGCCCCGTGTCCTAACTCACACCCAGTCCCGTTCACCCATCACCCCCTGTGCTCACTGCCCCGTGTCCTAACTCACACCCAGTCCCGTTCACCCATCACTCCCTGTGCTCACTGCCCCGTGTCCTAACTCACACCCAGTCCCGTTCACCCATCACCCCCTGTGCTCACTGCCCCGTGTCCTAACTCACACCCAGTCCCGTTCACCCATCACCCCCTGTGCTCACTGCCCCGTGTCCTAACTCACACCCAGTCCCGTTCACCCATCACCCCCTGTGCTCACTGCCCCGTGTCCTAACTCACACCCAGTCCCGTTCACCCATCACCCCCTGTGCTCACTGCCCCGTGTCCTAACTCACACCCAGTCCCGTTCACCCATCACCCCCTGTGCTCACTGCCCCGTGTCCTAACTCACACCCAGTCCCGTTCACCCATCACCCCCTGTGCTCACTGCCCCGTGTCCGAACTCACACCCAGTCCCGTTCACCCATCACCCCCTGTGCTCACTGCCCCGTGTCCTAACTCACACCCAGTCCCGTTCACCCATCGCCTCCTGTGCTCACTGCCCCGTGTCCTAACTCACACCCAGTCCCGTTCACCCATCACCTCCTGTGCTCACTGCCCCGTGTCCTAAGTCACACCCAGTCCCGTTCACCCATCACCCCCTGTGCTAACTGCCCATGTCCTAACTCACACCCAGTCCCGTTCACCCATCGCCCCGTGCTCACTGCCCCGTGTCCTAACTCACACCCAGTCCCGTTCACCCATCACCCCCTGTGCTCACTGCCCATGTCCTAACTCACACCCAGTCCCGTTCACCCATCACCCCCTGTGCTCACTGCCCCGTGTCCTAACTCACACCCAGTCCCGTTCACCCATCACCCCCTGTGCTCGCT
Source organism: Somniosus microcephalus (assembly GCF_052327205.1). Classification (NCBI taxonomy): domain Eukaryota; kingdom Metazoa; phylum Chordata; class Chondrichthyes; order Squaliformes; family Somniosidae; genus Somniosus; species Somniosus microcephalus. The sequence continues at coordinate 461,087,531 of NC_140987.1, forward strand.
GCCCCGTGTCCTAACTCACACCCAGGCCCATTCACCCATCACCCCTGTGCTCACTGCCCCGTGTCCTAACTCACACCCAGTCCCGTTCACCCATAACCCCCTGTGCTCACTGCCCCGTGTCCTAACTCACACCCAGTCCCGTTCACCCATCACCCCCTGTGCTCACTGCCCCGTGTCCTAACTCACACCCAGTCCCGTTCACCCATCACTCCCTGTGCTCACTGCCCCGTGTCCTAACTCACACCCAGTCCCGTTCACCCATCACCCCCTGTGCTCACTGCCCCGTGTCCTAACTCACACCCAGTCCCGTTCACCCATCACCCCCTGTGCTCACTGCCCCGTGTCCTAACTCACACCCAGTCCCGTTCACCCATCACCCCCTGTGCTCACTGCCCCGTGTCCTAACTCACACCCAGTCCCGTTCACCCATCACCCCCTGTGCTCACTGCCCCGTGTCCTAACTCACACCCAGTCCCGTTCACCCATCACCCCCTGTGCTCACTGCCCCGTGTCCTAACTCACACCCAGTCCCGTTCACCCATCACCCCCTGTGCTCACTGCCCCGTGTCCGAACTCACACCCAGTCCCGTTCACCCATCACCCCCTGTGCTCACTGCCCCGTGTCCTAACTCACACCCAGTCCCGTTCACCCATCGCCTCCTGTGCTCACTGCCCCGTGTCCTAACTCACACCCAGTCCCGTTCACCCATCACCCCCTGTGCTCACTGCCCCGTGTCCTAACTCGCACCCAGTCCCGTTCACCCATCACCCCCTGTGCTCACTGCCCCGTGTCCTAACTCGCACCAAGCCCCGTTCACCCATCACCCCCTGTGCTCACTGCCCCGTGTCCTAACTCACACCCAGTCCCGTTCACCCATCACCTCCTGTGCTCACTGCCCCGTGTCCTAAGTCACACCCAGTCCCGTTCACCCATCACCCCCTGTGCTAACTGCCCATGTCCTAACTCACACCCAGTCCCGTTCACCCATCGCCCCCTGTGCTCACTGCCCCGTGTCCTAACTCACACCCAGTCCCGTTCACCCATCACCCCCTGTGCTCACTGCCCATGTCCTAACTCACACCCAGTCCCGTTCACCCATCACCCCCTGTGCTCACTGCCCCGTGTCCTAACTCACACCCAGTCCCGTTCACCCATCACCCCTGTGCTCGCTGACCTACATTGGCACCCGGTCCAACAACACCTCAGTTTTAAAATTCTCATTCTTGTTTTCAAATCACTCCATGGCCTTGCCCCCTCCCTATCTCTGTGACCTCCTCCAGCTCCACAACCCCCCGAGAGCTCTGCGCTCCTCTGACTCTAGCAAGAGTGCTACCCACTGACCACGGCTAACTCTGTGGATTGCAATCAGGAATCAAAATTTGGTTGATTCCACCCGCCCCACCACCACTTCCCCTTAAACAGGATTAGTCGGACCAATCATAGAGCTACTTGAATCGGCCCACTTGACGACATTCCTTTAACCTTTTCTCTCTTGTCCTTCCTAAACTGGAAATACTCGAGAGGCTGAATGGCCTCCTCCTTCTCCTGTGTAACAGGCTCGAGGGGCTGAATAGCCTCCTCCTTCTCCTGTGTAACAGGCTCGAGGGGCTGAATAGCCTCCTCCTTCTCCTGTGTAACAGGCTCGAGGGGCTGAATAGCCTCTTCCTGTTCCTGTGTAACAGGCTCGAGAGGCTGAATGGCCTCCTCCTGTTCCTGTGTCACAGGCTAAAGGGTGCTGAATGGGCCTCCTCCTGTTCCTGTGTAACAGGCTCGAGGGGCTGAATGGGCCTCCTCCTGTTCCTGTGTAACAGGCTCGAGGGACTGAATGGCCTCCTCCTGTTCCTGTGTAACAGGCTTGAGGGGCTGAATGGGCCTCCTCCTGCTCCTGTGTAACAGGCTCGAGGGGCTGAATGGCCTCCTCCTGTTCCTGTGTAACAGGCTCGAGGGGCTGAATGGCCTCCTCCTTCTCCTGTGTAACAGGCTCGAGTGGCTGAATGGCCTCCTCCTGTTCCTGTGTAACAGGCTCGAGGGGCTGAATGGCCTACTCCTGTTCCTGTGTAACAGGCTCGAGGGGCTGAATGGCCTCCTCCTGTTCCTGTGTAACAGGCTCGAGGGGCTGAATGGCCTCCTCTTGTTCCTGTGTAACAGGCTCGAGGGGCTGAATGGCCTCCTCCTGTTCCTGTGTAACAGGCTCGAGGGGCTGAATGGCCTCTTCCTTCTCCTGTGTAACAGGCTCGAGGGGCTGAATGGCCTCCTCCTGCTCCAATGTAACAGGCTCGAGGGGCTGAATGGCCTCCTCCTGTTCCTGTGTAACAGGCTCAAGGGGCTGAATGGCCTCCTCCTGTTCCTGTGTAACAGGCTCGAGGGGCTGAATGGCTTCATCCTGCTCCTATGTAACAGGCTCGAAGGGCTGAATGACCTCCACCTGTTCCTATGTAATGGGCTCGAGAGGCTGAATGGCCTCCTCCTGTTCCTGTGTAACAGGCTCGAGGGGCTGAATGGCTTCATCCTGCTCCTATGTAACAGGCTCGAAGGGCTGAATGGCCTCCTTCTGTTCCTATGTAATGGGCGCGAGAGGCTGAATGGCCTCCTCCTGTTCCTGTGTAACAGGCTCGAGGAGCTGAATGGCCTCCTCCTGTTCCTGTGTAACAGGCTCGAGGGGCTGAATGGCCTCCTCCTGTTCCTGTATAACAGGCTCGAGGGGCTGAATGGACTCCTCCAGTTCCCGTGTAACAGGCTCGAGGGGCTGAATGGCCTCCTCCTGTTCCTGTATAACAGGCTCGAGGGGCTGAATGGCCTCCTCCTGTTCCTGTGTAACAGGCTCGAGGGGCTGAATGGCTTCATCCTGCTCCTATGTAACAGGCTCGAAGGGCTGAATGGCCTCCTCCTGTTCCTATGTAATGGGCTCGAGAAGCTGAATGGCCTCCTCCTGTTCCTGTGTAACAGGCTCGAGGGGCTGAATGGCCTCCTCCTGTTCCTGTGTAACAGGCTCGAGGGGCTGAATGGCTTCATCCTGCTCCTATGTAACAGGCTCGAAGGGCTGAATGGCCTCCTCCTGTTCCTATGTAATGGGCTCGAGAAGCTGAATGGCCTCCTCCTGTTCCTGTGTAACAGGCTCGAGGGGCTGAATGGCCTCCTCCTGTTCCTGTGTAACAGGCTCGAGGGGCTGAATGGCCTCCTCCTGTTCCTGTATAACAGGCTCGAGGGGCTGAATGGACTCCTCCAGTTCCCGTGTAACAGGCTCGAGGGGCTGAATGGCCTCCTCCTGTTCCTGTATAACAGGCTCGAGGGGCTGAATGGCCTCCTCCTGTTCCTGTGTAACAGGCTCGAGGGGCTGAATGGCTTCATCCTGCTCCTATGTAACAGGCTCAAAGGGCTGAATGGCCTCCTCCTGTTCCTATGTAATGGGCTCGAGAAGCTGAATGGCCTCCTCCTGTTCCTGCGTAACAGGCTCGAGGGGCTGAATGGCCTCCTCCTGTTCCTGTGTAACAGGCTCGAGGGGCTGAATGGCCTCCTCCTGTTCCTGTGTAACAGGCTCGAGGGGCTGAATGGCTTCATCCTGCTCCTATGTAACAGGCTCGAAGGGCTGAATGGCCTCCTCCTGTTCCTATGTAATGGGCTCGAGAGGCTGAATGGCCTCCTCCTGTTCCTGTGTAACAGGCTCGATGGGCTGAATGGCCTCCTCCTGTTCCTGTATAACAGGCTCGAGGGGCTGAATGGCCTCCTCCTGTTCCTGTATAAGAGGCTCGAGGGGCTGCATGGACTCCTCCAGTTCCCGTGTAACAGGCTCGAGGGGCTGAATGGCCTCCTCCTGTTCCTATATAACAGGCTCGAGGGGCTGAATAGCCTCCTCCTGTTCCTGTGTAACAGGCTCGAGGGGCTGAATGGCTTCATCCTGCTCCTATGTAACAGGCTCGAAGGGCTGTATGGCCTCCTCCTGTTCCTATGTAATGGGCTCGAGAGGCTGAATGGCCTCCTCCTGTTCCTGTGTAACAGGCTAGAGAGGCTGAATGGCCTCCTCCTGTTCCTGTGTAACAGGCTCGAGGGGCTGAATGGCCTCCTCCTGTTCCTGTGTAACAGGCTCGAGGGGCTGAATGGCTTCATCCTGCTCCTATGTAACAGGCTCAAAGGGCTGAATGGCCTCCTCCTGTTCCTATGTATTGGGCTCGAGAGGCTGAATTGCCTCCTCCTGTTCCTGTGTAACAGGCTCGAGGGGCTGAATGGCCTCCTCCTGTTCCTGTATAACAGGCTCGAGGGGCTGAATGGACTCCTCCTGTTCCTGTGTAACAGGCTCGAGGGGCTGAATGGCCTCCTCCTGTTCCTGTATAACAGGCTCAAGGGGCTGAATGGACTCCTCCTGTTCCTGTGTAACAGGCTCAAGGGGCTGAATGGCCTCCTCCTGTCCCTGTATAACAGGCTCGAGTGGCTGAATGGACTGCTCCTGTTCCTGTGTAACAGGCTCAAGGGGCTGAATGGCCTCCTCCTGCTCCTGTGTAGGGGATTGTAAATACCGCCCCAGGATCTGCCTGCTGTAAAGCCTTTGCTGTGATGGTAACAGTCTGATTTCTCTGCACAGCACTGGCTTCAAGTCATTACAGAAGGTAAAGAATGACTGGGGTCTTTAGGAACAATTATATTTTTCATTAAATCCAAAGGAAATGTGAGAGCAAGTGGAAAAATGTCTATTCTTCAAATAAAGTCGATGTTTAACCTTTCAGCCAGTTTCAAATGGACTCTTTTTTTTGCTGCAGTGTAAACGGAATTCGAGAACAGGTCCCTGAAATCATCGCATTTCTGAGCGATCGGTGTATCATTGTCATGGAATAAAGTGCTGTCCTTCTTGGTGAATCCCCGGTGTACCACACTGACCCAGTTTACAGAAATATCACCCCTTCACACGTCTTGGAAATGTTATCTCTCACTGCTGTTTTCCTTGTGGTTAGGGTTGAAGTAAAGACCTTTCACTTCTTTTGGAGCCTTATTATTCCTCAGGATCTAGAATCACAGAACGGTTACAGCACAGGAGGCCATTCTGCCCGTCGAGCCAATGCCGGCTCTCTACAAGAGCACTTCAGCTAGTCCCACTCCGCCGCCCTTTCCCCGTAGCCCTGCAAATTTATTTCCTTCAGGTATTTATCCAATTCCCTTTTGAAAGCCGTGATTGAATCTGCCTCCACCACCCTTTCAGGCAGTGCATTCCAGATCTTAACCTTCTCTGAACTTCACTCCGGAAAGGCCTGGCTCTAATTTTTAGACTCTGCCCCTAAGTCCTAGACACCCCAACCAGCGGAAATCATTTCTCTCTAACTGGTAAAGAAGCTGCCTGCTAGTGGCAGTTGCACAGTTAATGAGGTGGCTCGCTAGATCTGGCTACCTGGTAATTACTGTCAGCAGAGGCTGACTCAGGGCCTTGGAATTTCTGCTGGGATAAAAACAAGAGGCTTTTGCTAGCGCTTGGCTTTGTCAGTTCGGCTGGCTTTCCACAGGCGCAGGGTGTTCATCGGGACACCCCATCAGAGCCCAGCAGTGTTTGTGAACCGCAAGAGCTTCCACTCCCTTAGCGTGCAGCTGGTCTGCAACCATAGGAAGAGCATCGTGCATGTGTGCGCGAGATTCCCTGGCAGCTGCCATGACTCTTACATCCTGCGCCAGTCCACCCTCCCTCAGCTCTTCGCTCCGCCAAACGAACTTTCCGGCTGGCTCCTTGGAGCCGAGGGTTGTCCCCTGAAGACTTCCTAATGACACCATTGAGGAGCCCATCAAACGAGGCTGAGGAGTGCTACAATCAAAGCCACATTTCCACCAGAACTCTCATAGAGCAAACAATAGGGTTGCTCAAAATGTGCTTCAGATGCCTGGACAGGTCTGGTGGAGCCCTTCAGTATGCACCAGCCAGGGTCTCCAGAATCGGCGTTGTCTGCTGCGCCCTGCACAACATCGCACTGCAGCGAGGATTAGCGCTTCATGAGGCACAAGGCGCAGAGCGCACAGCCTCTTCGGAGGAGGAGCAGAATGAGGGTCAGCAAGAGGAAGACCTGGAGGAGATGGCTGACCCAGTGAGACCAGCGCGCGAGCACATTGTTTCCCGTGATGCCAGGGATGGCCTAATCAATGCCAGGTTCACCTAACTTTATGCAGCACAAATATGTGGCTGCCACATACACATGAAGGTTGGAATTACCGCACTGCCACACCATAGAGCATCTCTACAATGAACTGTTCAATCCTTGCACTGTCAACAGCATTGCTGGACAATAAAGGCGCCCTTACCCTAGTCTTTACCACCACAATCTGTGACCACACATATGGCAACAACATCAATCATTCACAAAACGTTACTTTATTACAACAAAATAAAAGAACTGAAACTTAGCATTCATTTATAGGAAATCACCCAAGTGACTACCCTAGTGACTATTTATGTGTGAACTTTCTTTTATGCGTGCTTCAAGTGGTGCTACCCCTGTGTCTTCAACAGATGTAGAGGCAGGCTGCTCACTTCCCTGATGCACCTGCCAACATGCCTTTGGCGGTCGTCCTCTGGGTTTTGGAACCTTTGAGGGCCCCGCCAAAGTCTGCTCCTCCTGCGGCTGTTTAGGGGCAGACTCGGCCATCACTGTTTGGGGAGGCACCTGAGGCTCTGACCGAGGGGTTGGCAAGAAGGGGCATGTGTGAGCACTTGGAGAGGAGCCCCAATTTCCATGTCCCCTCCCACCATCATCCCTCTCATGGGCCACCCGCACTTCTCTGCAAGCAAGTACTTGCTAGTACTGTTGGGGGTGGGGGGGGTTTAACCTAACTTGACAGGGGGATGGGATACGGAGTGGAGCTATAGTAGGGGGTGATGCACAGCCAAATACAGAGGAAAAAACAAGTCAACCTGGAAGGCAGAGCAAATATGTAATGGCACAAGGGAGTATGGCAAGGCTGGATGGCATTTATTTTAGTGCAAGGAGTCTTGCGAGTAAGGCAGATGAATTGAAGGTGTTGATGAACACATGGGAGTATGATATTGTTGCTATCACAGAGGCATGGTTGAGGGAGGGGCAGGACTGGCAGCTCAATATTCCAGGGTATAGAATCTTCAGGCGAGACAGAGGGGGGTGTAAAAAAGGAGGGGGTGTCATAATATTAATCAAGGAGTCAATTCCTGCTGTAAGGAGGGATGATATCTTAGCAGGTTCCTGTAATGAGGCCATATGGGTAGAACTTAAAAACAAAAAGGGGGCAAGCACTTAGCTGGGAGTGTACTATAGGCCCCCAAACAGTCAGGGTGAGATAGAGGAACAGGTATGTAGGCAAATCTCAGAGAAGTGTAGAAATAATAGGGTAATAATAGTAGGGGATTTCAACTTCCCCAATATTAACTGGGATAGTCAGAGTGTGAAAGGCTTAGAGGGTGCGGAATTCTTAAAGTACATCCAGGAGAGCTTTTTGAGCCAGCATGTAGAAAGTCCTACAAGAGAGGGGGCAGTACTGGACCTAATTCTAGGGAATGTAGCCAGGCAAGTGGTAGAGGCGTTAGTAGGTGAGCACTTTGGTGACAGTGACCATATTTCGGTGAGATTTAAGGTAGTCATGGAAAAGGACAAAGATGGACCAGAAATAAAGGTTCTAAATTGGGGGAAGGCTGATTTTAATATGATAAGGCAGGATCTGGCCAAAGTGGACTGGGATCAGCTACTTGTAGGAAAATCCACATCAGAGCAGTGGGAGTCATTCAGAAAGGAAATAGAGAGAGTACAACACCAACATGTTCCCATAAAGGTCAAGGGTGGGACCAACAAGTCCAGGGAACCCTGGCTGTCAAGGGATATACAAGAATGGATTACGAAAAAAAAGGGAGGCTTTTGGCAGATACAAAGGACTAAAAACAGTGGAAGCCCTAGAGGAGTATAGAAAGTGCAGGGGGGTACTTAAAGAAATTAGGAGAGCGAAGAGGGGGCATGAAAAAACACTGGCGGGCAAAACAAAGGAAAATCCCAAGGTGTTTTATAAGTATATTAAGGGCAAGAGGATAACCAGGGAAAGAGTAGGGCCCATTAAGGACCAAAGTGGCAATCTGTGTGTGGAGCTGGAAGATATAGGTGAGGTTTTAAATGAATATTTTGCATCTGTGTTCACTATGGAGAAGGACGATGTAGGCTTAGAAATCAGGCAGGGGGATTGTGATATACTTGAACAAATTAGAATTGAGAGGGAGGAGGTACTAGCGGTTTTAGCGGGCTTGAAAGTGAATAAACCCTCAGGCCCTGACGAGATGTATCCCAGGCTGCTGTGTGAGGCAAGGGAAGAGATTGCAGGGGCTCTGACACAAATTTTCAGAACCTCTCTGGCCACAGGGGAGGTGCCAGAGGACTGGAGGACAGCTAACGTAGTACCATTATTCAAGAAGGGTAGTAGGGATAAACCAGGGAATTACAGGCCAGTGAGCCTAACATCAGTGGTAGGGGAATTATTGGAAAATATTCTGAGGGACAGAATTAGTCTCCACTTGGAGAGGCAAGGATTAATCAAGGATAGTCAGCATGGCTTTGTCAGGGGGAGATCATGTCTAACCAATTTGATTGAATTTTTCGAGGGGGTGTCTAGGTGTGTGGATGAGGGTAGTGCAGTTGATGTAGTCTACATGGACTTCAGTAAGGCTTTTGACAAAGTCCCACATGGGAGACTAGCCAAGAAGGTAAGAGCCCATGGGATCAAGGGCAATTTGGCACATTCAAAAATTGGCTTAGTGGCAGGAGGCAGAGGGTGATGGTCGAAGTTTGTTTTTGTGACTGGAAGCCTGTGTCCAGTGGTGTACCACAGGGATCGGTGCTTGGTCCTTTGCTGTTTGTAGTGTACATTAATGATTTAGATATGAATGTAGGAGGCATGATCAGTAAGTTCGCAGATGACACGAAAATTGGTGGAGTGGTAAATAGCGAGGAGGGAAGCCTCAGGCTACAGGACGATATAGACGGGTTGGTTAGATGGGCAGAACAGTGGCAAATGAAATTTAACCCTGAAAAGTGTGAGGTGATGCATTTTGGGAGGACTAACAAGACAAGGAATACACAATGAATGGTAGGACCCTAGGAAGGACAGAGAATCAGAGGGACCTTGGTGTGCATGTACATAGATCCCTGAAGGCAGCAGGACAGGTAGATAAGGTGGTTAAAAAGGCATATGGGATACTTGCCTTCATTAGCCAAGGCATAGAATATAAGAGCAGGGAGGTTATGATGGAGCTGTACAAAACGCTAGTTAGGCCACAGCTGGAATACTGTGTGCAGTTCTGGTCGCCACACTATAGGAAGGATGTGATTGCATTGGAGAGGGTGCAGAGGAGATTCACCAGGATGTTACCTGGGCTGGAGCGCTTCAGCTATGAGGAGAGACTGAACAGGCTGGGGTTGTTTTCCTTGGAGTAGAGAAGGCTGAGGGGGGACGTGATTGAGGTGTACAAAATTATGAGGGGCATAGATAGGGTAGATAGAAAGGAACTTTTCCCCTTAGTAGAGGGGTCAATAACCAGGGGGCATAGTTTCAAGGTAAGGGGCAGGGGGTTTAGAGGGGATTTGAGGAAAAACTTTTTCACCCAGAGGGTGGTTGGAATCTGGTACTCACTGCCTGAAAGGGTGGTAGAGGCAGGAACCCTCACAACATTCAAGAAGCATTTAGATGAGCACTTGAAATGCCATAGCATACAAGGCTACGGACAAAGTGCTGGAAAATGGGATTAGAATAGACAGGGCTTGATGGCCGGCATGGATATGATGGGCCGAAGGGCCTCTTTCAGTGCTGTATAACTCTATGGCTCTATGGTGTAGATTTTCCTAAAGCTGTCGGGAAGGAGGCGGGACTACAACTTTCGGGTTTTAGTCCCGCCTACATCGATGTCCGGCCAATCCGTGCGATTTTCCCTTGATTGACCTTGTTGAGCCCGCCCAGTGGGCTCAGCAGGCCAATTAAGGGCCACCCGGCAACAGGTGACGTCACAGACTGAAATTTCATCTGTCAAGAGGTCTTGACAGATGAAATATCAGTGTTTCGCAATTGTTTGAAGTTGTCAAACACTGAGTCTGACTTCTAACCTGAGTCCTTCTACACAGACTCAGTTAGAACTCTCACCGGCAATGAAAGCTGCAGGCTGTCACTTTTGACAGCTCGCAGCCATTTTGCTTTCAGTGCCGGCTGAGTGATGGACCCCCGAAACCTAGAGGTAGAAAGGCTGTTAAGGTAAGTACAGGTAATTTAAATTTCTTTACACACTTTAGACACACCAAACACACTTACCTTTGCACTCATGCATCCATCACTCACCTGAACACCGACATCTCGACCCCTCCAAGTCCTTCAACCCGACGGCCCGCCTGCTCTAACCTGGCGTGGTTTGGAGCCATCGGGAATCCCACACGACACCCCTCAAAATAGGGATTAGGCTAAAAACTGCCTGTTAACTACCTGTTAACAGGCAGTTAATTGTCACTAACCCCTTCCCGCCTCGGGTCAGCGGGTCCCAGTGCGGGGTGAATACCCGCCTCCTGTGAAACTTACGCGGAGGCGGGTTTTGGGCGGGATGGTGTCGGGACCCCCGAATTCGGGATTTCCCCCCCCCCACACGCCTGAAAGCCCGCCTGACGGCTCCAGGAAAATCTACCCCTGTGACTGTAAGTAGCTGGAGAGCACGTTGCTGCACATCAGTGGGGCCACGAGGGCCCATTTCTTTGCTGACATTCCTCATAATAAGGACGTCCATGAACCTTTGGTTTCTCTCCTCAATAGATGCCATCTACCCTCCATAGATGACCATCTATTTAGAAGTGTTACCATGTTCTCCTGAGTCTGGCGATTTATGTCCTCCATGGAGGTGGCCATCCTTTCCATGGCAGAACATACAGTTGCCAGTGCGTGCGCCATGGTGTTGCTCATATTTGAGATGGACTCCTCCATTCTCTGCACAATCATAGTCACCGTGGTTGCAAACCCCGTCAGAGCCTCCTGCACTTGTTCCTGAAGCTCCAGGGTCGCCCTCTTCCTGGATGGCCCCCGAGGCTCAGCGCCTGCATGCAGCTCAGCACAGCTAGGAGACTCCTGTGGCCTCCGATGAGGAGTCTCCACTGCTGTCCCTGTCTCCACCATCTGATCTTGCTCACTTGTGAGCTGTGATACACCAGGTGACAACACTACTCTATCTCGTGTTGGACCCACCGAGGTGTGCGTCTCTGCACTGGTGCTGGGTGTGCTAATTTCTGCTGACGCTGCTCCCTCAGAGGCTGGAGCATCCTCTGAGGAGTCCTCCTGCTCTTCCTCCTGGACAGTAGGGAGGGGGGCTCTTGATGGTCCTGTGGGAGAGTAAAGACATGAGTTAGACATGTGATATGTAGATTGCAGACACATCCCATTGTGCACATGATGAGCATTCCATTTCTAATGTTCCTGGGATTAGGGACTAGGGTCACTGGCAAGGCAAGGCTTGGAAGCTAAGGCTTGGAAGCTAAGTCAGAGCCAGGCCTAGTTAGTACCTGGAGGGGTGACCATCAGGGAAGACCAGGTGCAGAAGGTCACGGAAGGAGCCCCGAGGAGGGGCGGTTGGTGAGAAGGTCACGGAAGGAGCCCCGAGGAGGGGCGGTTGGTGAGAAGGTCACGGAAGGAGCCCCGAGGAGGGGCGGTTGGTGAGAAGGTCACGGAAGGAGCCCCGAGGAGGGGCGGTTGGTGAGAAGGTCACGGAAGGAGCCCCGAGGAGGGGCGGTTGGTGAGAAGGTCACGGAAGGAGCCCCGAGGAGGGGCGGTTGGTGAGAAGGCCATGGAAGGAGCCCCGAGGAGGGGCGGTTGGTGAGCAGGCCCAGGCGTTGGGCTGAAGATTGTCGGACAGGAGGAATGGTGGAAATGGAATGGCGGCACGCACAGACGCAGCGGCTTTGCTTCTCCCAGGACGGTGCTATTTACATTTAATGTTAATGTTATTTGTACTGGACTCATGGGAGCTTGCAAGATCACATTTCGTTGTTCATGTACTTGTGCATTGTACAATGACAATAAAGTTGAATTATTATTAATGACATCAGATCCCAATTGTGTCACTCATGATTGCAAAACAAGATGTCTGGAAAATAATTCTGTCACCAGGTTGTTCTAAAGAGGGAAAGAAGTGCAGTGTTAGTGAGAGTAATGGAATGAGTGTAAAGAATGGAGGGATAGATGTTTAGAGGGGGACTATGATGGAGTGGGGTGCCAATACCAAGCTGCCTCCTTTTGAGTGGATAGTTGTTGTCATTACATAGCGTTAAGGGTGAGTGTGAGGGGTGCATAGTAAAATGGGGATGTGATTCTGTAGATAGGGAGACAGGGATGGGTGATGGTGCAAGGGATGTTGGGGTGAGTTAGGATGTGCAGGAGTAGGGTTGGCGGTGCAGAGTGATGGGGATGTGATGACAGGCACAGCAGAATGAAGGTAAGTGTGCTTTTATGCTCACTTTTCCAGAACGCAGGAGATCATTGAACCTCTTCCTACATTGCACCCAGGTGGGGGCAACAACAGACCTTGCATTCACCTCCTCAGCTATTTGCAGCCAGGCTGACTTGGTCTGGTGAGAAGGTCTCCTCCTTCCATTCCCAGGGAACAGAGCCTCCCTGCGTCCTCTGACTCGCTCCACAAGAACATGGAGCAAGTCATCGTTGCCGCGTGGTGCAGCCCTCTGTCTCTCTGCAGTCACTTTGCAATCAAGCAGCACTCAGTAGTGTGGAAGTAGAAGTGAGAGCAAACGGGGACTCGGCCCCCTTAAATACACCGGCAACAAACGCGTCAACAGAGGAGCTCACCAGACCCGCACTCCTAGTGATTGTGCCGGGCAACACGCACCGAGGGCTTAACAAGCTCAATCAGCGGAAAATTGTTTCAGCAGAGCGCCTGCAGCCGGGAGCGGGACCGGAACCTGTCAACTACTTCTCCCGCCGTGAACCTGCCTCAGCTGGGAAAATCCAGCCCTTTGTTCCAGAAGGCAGTCACATCCCTTAGGTAAATACTTCAGATTTGGTCCGTGGTCAGGGACAGGAGGGTGTGACTACGAGTGAGGCAGGTATGGGGATCCAAGAGGTAGCATTGGAGGAGCCTCAGTCCTTGCACTTGTTCAACAGGTACGAGGTTCTTGCTCCCTGTGTGGACGAGAGCAGGGATTGCAGGGAGGATGAGCAAACTGACCACAGCACTGTGGTACAGGGGGCCATTCAAGTTGGGGGAATAAAAAGGAATGTGGTAGTGGTAAGGGACAGAATAGTTAGGGGGATAGATACTGTTCTCTGCAGCCAAGAGTGTGAGTCCCGAAGGCTGTGTTGCCTGCCCGGTGCCAGGGTTAAAGACATCTCCTCAGGGCTGGAGAGAAACTTGGAGTGGGAGGGGAAAGATCCAGTTGTCGTGGGTAGCAACGACATTGGTAGGACTAAGAAAGAGGTTCTGCTGAGGGAGTAAGAGCAGCTAGGGACTAAATTAAAAAGCAGAACCACAAAGGTAATAATCTTTGGATTACTACCTGAGCCATGAGCAAATTGGCATAAGGTCAATAGGATCAGGGAGATGAATGCATGGCTCAAGGATTGGTGTGGGAGAAACGAGTTCCGATTCATGGAGCACTGGCACCAGTGCTGGGAAAAGAACATAAGAACATAAGAAACAGGAGCAGGAAGCGGCCACTTGGCCCCTCGAGCCGGCTCCGCCATTCAACCATGGCTGATCTTGGGCTCAAAGCCACTTCCCCGCCCGCTCCCCATAACCCTTCGCTCCCATAGCTTGTATTTAATGACCCAGCCTCCACGGCTCTCTGGGGCAGAGAATTCCACAGATTTACGACCCTCTGAGAGAAGAAATTCCTCCTCATCTCAGTTCTAAAAGGGTGACCCTTTATTCTGAAACTGTGCCTCCGAGTTCTAGATTTCCCCACGAGGGGAAACATCCTCTCTGCATCTACCCTGTCGAGCCCCCTCAGTATCTTATATGTTTCAATAAGATCACCTCTCATTCTTCTAAACTCCAATGAGTATAGGCCCAACCTGCTCAACCTTTCCTCATAAGACAACCCCTTCATCTCTGGAATCAACCTCGTGAACCTTCTCTGAACTGCCTCCAATGAAAGTATATCCTTCCTTAAATAAGGAGACCAAAACTGTACGCAGTACTCCAGGTGTGGTCTCACCAATACCCTGTACAATTGTAGCAGGACTTCCCTGCTTTTACACTCCAACCCCCTTGAAATAAAGGCCAACATTCCATTTGCGTTTTTGATTACTTGCTGTACCTGCATGCTCACTTTTTGTGTTTCATGCACAAGGACCCCCAGGTCCCTCTGAACTGTAGCATTTTGTAATCTCTCTCCATTTAAATAATAATTTGCTTTTTTATTTTTCCTGCCAAAGTGTATAACCTCGCACTTTCCCACATTATATTCCATCTGCCAAATGTTTGCCCACTCACTTAGCCTGTCTATATCCCTTTGCAGGTTCTTTGAGTCCTCTGCACAACTTGCTTTCCCACCCATCTTTGTATCATCTGCAAACTTGGCTACATTTCACTCAGTCCCTTCAGCCAAGTCATTAATGCAGATTGTAAATAGTTGAGGCCCGAGCACCGATCCCTGTGGCACCCCACTAGTTACCTTTTGCCAACCGGAAAATGACCCATTTATCCCGACTCTCTGCTTTCTGTTAGTTAGCCAATTCTCTATCCATGCTAATATATTACTCCCAACTCCGTGAGCTCTTATCTTATGCAGTAACCTTTTATGTGGCACCTTATCGAATGCCTTCTGGAAATCCTTTGTCCACCCTGCTCATTACATCCTCAAAGAACTCCAGTAAATTTGTTAAACATGATTTCCCTTTCATAAAACCATGCTGACTCTGCTTGACTGCATTATGATTTTCCAAATGCCCTGCTACTGCTTCCTTAATGAAGGACTCCAGCATTTTCCCAATGACAGGTGTTAGGCTAACTGGTCTATAGTTTCCTGCTTTCTGTCTCCCTCCTTTCTTCAATAGGGGTGTTACATTAGTGGTTTTCCAATCCGCTGGGACTGCTCCAGAATCCAGGGAATTTTGGTATATTGCAACCAATGCATCCACTATCTCTGCAGCCACTTCTTTTAAGACCCTAGGATGCAGGCCATCTGGTCCAGGGGACTTGTCATCTTTTAGTCCCATTATTTTACCAAGTACTATTTCCTTAGTGATAGTGATTGTCTTTAGTTCCCCCCTCCCTGTGGCCCCTTGATTATCCATTATTGGGATGTTGTTAGTGTCTTCTACAGTGAAGACAGATACAAAATATTTGTTCAGAGTATCTGCCATTTCCCTGTTCCCCATGATTAATTCCCCAGTCTCATCCACTAAGGGACCAACGTTTACTTTAGCTCTTCCTTTTTATATACCTGTAGAAGCTCTTACTATCTGTTTTAATGTTTCTTGCCAGTTTACTCTCATAATTGATCTTTTCTCTCTTTATTATTTTTTTGGTCATCCTTTGCTGGTTTTTAAAAATTTCCCAATCCTCTGGTCTCCCACCAATCTTGGCAACATTGTATGCCTTCGTTTTCAATTTGATACCATCCTTTACTTCCTTAGTTAGCCACGGATGGTGCTCCCTTCTCTTAAAATCTTTCTTTCTCACTGGAATATATTTTTGTTGAGAGTTATGAAATATTTCCTTAAATGTCCACCACTGCATTTCAACTGTCTTACCCTTTAATTTGTTTTTCCAGTCCACTTTAGCCAGTTCTGCCCTCATGCCATTGTAATTGCCTTTGTTTAAGATCAGGACACTGGTTTGAGATACAACTTTCTCACCCTCCAACTGAATTTGAAATTCAACCATTCTATGATCACATTTTCCTAGAGGATCCGTTACTATGAGATCATTTATTAATTCTGTCTCATTACACAGTACCAGATCCAAGATAGCCTGCTCCCTGGTTGGTTCCATTACATACTGTTCTAG
This sequence comes from Somniosus microcephalus, assembly GCF_052327205.1. Lineage (NCBI taxonomy): Eukaryota > Metazoa > Chordata > Chondrichthyes > Squaliformes > Somniosidae > Somniosus > Somniosus microcephalus. The sequence goes on from NC_140987.1 coordinate 461,103,499, forward strand.
GAAACCATCCTGGATACACTCTATGAACTCCTCCTCCAGGCTACCCTGGCCAATTTGATTTGTCTAATCAATATGGAGATTAAAATCACCCATGATTATTACCGTACCTTTTTTACAGGCCTCCATTATTTGTTGATTTATACACGGTCCAACAGTATTGCTACTGTTCGGGGGCCTGTAGACTACACCCACCAGAGACTTTTTCCCCTTATTAATTTTTATCTCCACCCAAACCGATTCTACATCTTGATCTTCTGAGCCAATCTCACTTCTCACCACTGCACTGATCCCATCCTTTACCAACAAAGCCACCCCACCTCCCTTTCCTTTCTGTCTGTCCTTCAGAATTGTCAAATACCCCGGAATATTCAGTTCCCAGCCCTGGTCACCTTGCAACCACGTCTCTGTAATGGCGATCAGATCATATCCATTTGTATCTATTTGTGCCGTCAACTCATCTATCTTGTTACGAATGCTGCGTGCATTCAGATATAGAGCTTTTAACTTAGTCTTTTTACCATTTCTCTTTGTTTTGGCCCCTTTTTCTGTTGCACTCTTATTTTTAAACATTCTGGGGGAAAAATTGGGTGAGTAGCACCACCTGTTAGCGCCTAAAGAGGCAGTCAGTGGCTGTAGCGCCACTGGCTGCGCCTCCCGCAATATTCAGCAGGGGCGCTAATGGTGGCGTTAGCCTTTTGCGCTGTGCCGCCACCGATGACGTCATCGGTGTGCGCAGCACCCCATTCGCGCCCCGATCGCGATATTTGGTAGCGAACGCCGCTGTAGCGCCGTTCGCTACCCGCGCCCAGTTCACGGGGCCTTGCTGCGCCGGCAGAGGCGCAAGTTAAGGTGGAGGTGCGGGGCGGCTGCTTTTTCGGCGGCTGCCTGCCAGCACCTCCATCCCCGGCCTCCTGGTCCCTCCCCCCCTGCGGCATTGCCGGCTGTTTCCCGACAGCCCGGCACTTCTCCTTGGTGCCGGGCTCTTTTGCCGGCACTCGTGATCGGGGCTCGCGCTGTTGCAGGCACCTCCCCCTTAACAGTGGGAGGAAGGCCTGCAGTACCGCAGCATGCCGTGCCGCAGCATGTGGCGCTGCGGCACGTAGCGCTGCGAAATTCACTTTCAGCGCCCTAAGAGGGACGCCGAGCACCTCGAGCCGCGTCCCGTCTCCCTCTAGGGGCATTTCAACTGAATTTGCGGCGATCGCTAATGCGCCGATCGCGGCGCAAATTCCAGCGCCCAGGCGAACTTTGCGCCGCTTGGGCGCCTCAGGCCAATTTCTAGGCCTCTGTCCCTTCCTGTCACACTCTGGTTATTATTCCCCCCATGTCTATCCTGCTCTATTGCTTTCTCATTTCTCATTGACTTTTTAAATTCCCGCTCACCTGTGTTAGATCCGTGTGTTAATGGAGACACGGAATGCAGGAGTTGATTTAACAAGTGTTTACTGAACAAAGTCTGGAGGTGAACTAACAACACAATACGCTACACAGGCTTATATACCCGAGTGGTCACTACTGGTACTACAGTATACAGGGGCTTCAAAAACATAGTTCCTCTTAAAGGTACATACACTACAATTCCTCCCCTTTTAGATAAATAGTACATAACATTTTAAGTAATCATTAAATAACATTTTTACAAGAACAATAATATACACATTTGCTGAAGTTAATCAATTACAAATTCAGTCTCTCTGGAGGCTTCCTGACTCGGTCCGGATAACGCCTCGGTGGTGGAGTAGGTTCTTTTGGCAAGGTCGATTCAGCTTCAATGCCAGTGTCGGGTTCATCTGGTTCCAGTATCACCGGATCAGAGGTAGATACTATGGGTATCTCTGCTTCATCACTAGACATATAGAGTTGTGGTGTAGGTTGTCCTTTTTCGGATGACTCTATGATCTGGTCAGCATGGCGCCTTATTATGCTTTCTCCAATGTCCATGGTATACATCAGCGGTCCTAGTTGTGTGCAAATAGTTCCAGGCTGCCATTTCTCGGTACGGTAGTCCCGGGCCAAAACTGGTTGACCTATCTGGAAGGTTCTAGTTGGCCTTTCATTCATGCTTTGAAATTGCCAGTTCTCTACGTCCCTTCTGACGTTTGGCTTGACCAAATCCAGCCGGCATCTTAGTCTTCTATTGAAAAACATCATGGCGGGGGTTTGGTTTGTAACCACATGTGTTGCATCCCTGTACGCAAACAAGAAGTTATCCATCTTATGTTGTAGATTTATGTCTTCATTACCCATGGCCTTTATGGCCTTCTTGAAGGTCTGGACAAACCTTTCAGCCAATCCATTGGTGGCGGGATGGTATGGGGTGGACGTGTAGTGCTTAACCCCATTCTTTTTTAAGAACTTCCTGAATTCTTCGGATACAAATTGCGGTCCATTATCAGAACCGATCTGTTCAGGCAGCCCATTCCTGGCGAATATGGTCCTTAATACTGTGATGGTTCTTTCCGTGGTGGTGGAGGACATCTTTATTACCTCCGGCCACTTGGAGTGTGCATCCACCGCGATTAAGAACATTGAGTCCATAAATGGACCAGCAAAGTCGCTATGTACCCTTTGCCATGGAGATGAGGGCCACTCCCATGGATGTAGAGGGGCTTGTGGTGGGGCGTTTTGGACCTTCTGGCATCCTAGACAGCTCTTGGTCATTTCTTCGATGTCTCCATCGATACCTGGCCACCACACAAACGCTCTGGCTAAGTTCTTCATTTTCACTCCACCCAGATGCCCCTTGTGAAGCTCCTTTAGCACTCTATCCTTGAGTTTGGGTGGAATCACCACTCTGGATCCACACATCAAGGTTCCTCGGCACACTGACAGCTGTTCTCTTCTTTGCGAGGATGCTGGCAACAGTGGTTCGCCATGTGCTGGCCATCCCTTCACCGTTAAATCATAGACTCGTGAGAGAGTCGGGTCATTTCGCGTTTCCTTTTCAATGGTAGAATTTGTCACCGGTAGACATTCCACTGTGGTCGAGTGGAACATCTCCACTGGGTCCACTGTAGGCGCCTCTTCCACCGTTGGCAACGGTAGGCGCGATAACCCGTCAGCATTCCCATGCTGTTTTGTTCCTTTGTACTCTATGTCATATTGGTGTGCCCCTAGGAAAAGGGACCACCTCTGTAGCCTTTGCGCTGTCATAATGGGAATGCCCTTTTTAGGGTTGAATATGGAGACGAGGGGTTGATGGTCAGTCAACAAGTTAAATTTTTGTCCGTGTAGGTAATGGTTGAATTTCTTCACCCCCCACACCAGGCTGAGTGCCTCCCTGTCGATCTGGGCATAGTTACGCTCAGCTGAGTTCAATGAGCGTGACGCAAATGCTATCGGCCGCTCCGAGCCATCAGGGAATCTATGCGATAATACCGCTCCCACGCCGTAAGGGGATGCATCGCACGCCAGTCTGATTGGCAGTGATGGGTTGTAATGAGCCAACACTTCCCTGGACGTGATCAAGCCTTTGCATTTATGGAAGGCACGTTTACAGTCTTCGCTCCATTTCCAAACTACTCCCGTTTGTAGCAGTGCGTTAAGCGGGTGCAGAACCGTCGACAAGTTTGGTAAAAATTTATGATAGTAATTTACTAATCCTAGGAATGACCTTAATTGTGAAACATTTTCAGGCGCTGGGGCCTTTACGACCGCTTCAATTTTTTCAGGTGACTTATGCAACCCTTCTTCGTTAATGACATGGCCACAATATGATATTTGTTTCTGGAAAAATTCGCACTTGGGGCGATTTGCTCGTAGGCCCCGTTCTCTCAGCCTCGTGAGCACCTGCTCCAAGTTGGCAAGGTGCTCGTTGTCATTTTCTCCTGTTACAAGGATGTCGTCTAGGTAGCATTGAGTCCCCGGAATCCCTTGCAGGACTTGCTCCATAGCTCTTTGCCAGATAGCCAGAGCTGATGCCACTCTGAAAACCAGTCGATTGTACTGGCACAGGCCTTTGTGTGTGTTTATCGTGAGATACTTTTTAGAGGCCTCCTCAACCTCCATCTGTAGATATGCCTGTGCTAAGTCAATTTTGGTGAAACGTTTCCCTCCGGATAGTGAGGCGAAAATATCTTCTATCCTCGGAAGAGGATACTGTACCATGTGAAGAACCGGGTTTACAGTCACCTTGAAGTCCCCACAGATGCGAACTTTTCTCTGTTCTTCAGATTTATCATTATTCAACATTTCCTTCATGACCGGGACGATGGGTGTTGCCCACTCGCTCCAATCTACCTTGGATAACACGCCTGCTTTTTCCAAATTCTCCAGCTCTGCCTCGACGGCTGGACGAATTTCGTATGGCACCGGCCTTGCCTTAAAAAACTTGGGAATTGCCGCATCTTCCACTTTTATTGAGGCGGTGGCGCCTTTCAGGGTTCCTAGTTCCTGTTGAAACACTTCTTTGGCGTTAACCAAGATTTCTTTTAATCATCCAGGTATGACGTCATCATCGTTTTTTTTCTTACTGGTCACCGTCAGTGCCTGAATGGAGTGCCAGTCTAAACGTATCTTTCTGATCCATTCACGTCCCAACAACGGTGGACCACCATCTTGCAGAACGTATAAATACAACTTCTGTATTTCCTTGCTGTTGTATACAACAGGCACCCTTATTTTCCCTCTGGGGTATACTTTCTGCCCCGTATATGTCTTCAAGATAATGGATGTGTCTTTCAAAGGTATATGCGGAAACAGCCGCTCGTAATCCCGTTGACTCATGACGGTCAGAGCTGATCCTGTATCTAGCTCCATTTTGACTGGGGACCCCGCTATCATGAGGGTAACCCAAATGGTCTGGTAATCATCTTTGGCAATTACATTATGTAATTTGAGACAGCTTAGTCTCTTGTTTCCGGAGTCGCTATCGCTCTTCTGGTCTTCGGAGCTACTGTCCGTCATCATTTGTACCTTTCTGTACTTTTCCTTATTGACCTTTTTACTATCAGCGGATTTCTTTCCAGATCTGCATACACGTGCAATGTGTCCCATCTTTCCGCATTGCCTGCATGCTTTGTCCTTGAACCAGCAGTCCTTCTGGTCATGGGTGGATCTGCCGCAGCGATAACATCTCTCGAAACCCCGTGTCATTTCATGGGTGCCGAAGTCCTGTGGCTTTTGCTGTATCTCTGCAGCTCCTCTTGCTGCTGCTTCATATGATACAGCCACACTGAAAGCCTTGTCCAGTGTTAAATCTTTCTCAGAAAGTAGTCTTTTCTGTGTTCCTTCGCTTAGGAGACCGCAGACGAATTTGTCTCATAGAGAATCTGCCAGTCCTGCCCCGAATTGGCAGTGCTTTGACAGCTTTCGTAATTCGGTGAGGTAATCAGCATTACTTTCATTCTTGTGCTGATTCCTCCTGAAGAATTTGAATCGTTCCGCTATCAGCAGCGGTGTTGGGTTTAAGTGCTCCTGTAAGGTATCAACAATCTCCTTAAAATTCTTGTCCATTGGTTTGGCTGGAGTGATCAAGTTTCGTAACAGCCCGTATGTCCTTGCGCCCATCAGATTTAGAAGTTCCGATGCCTTTTTATCATCCGCTACTTCATTCGCCTTGCAATATACCTCCACTCTTTCCACATATGTGGTCCAATCTTCTATATCACTATCGAAAGCAGTAATACTGCCAGTCTTTGGCATCTTGAAAATCTAAAATGGCGCTTCCCGCGCTTTTCCTCTGTCCCCGATGGATTAAAATGGCGCCTCCCGCGCTTTTCTTTCTTCCCCGCCGAGTTAAGATGGCGCCTCCTGCGCTTTCCCGCCGCTGCCGCTGTTGCCAACGCTGTTCTCCGCGGTTCCCATTGCGACCTGCAGCTTTTCGCGGTATTTCTATTTTTTTTTATATATATCTCTTCAATAGTTTCTCCATTACTTGGAGAACTGTTCCTGTCATGGAGCGGACCCTCTGGGACTTTCCCCTCCCTCTGCTCGGTCCGAACGCCGACCTGCTTTGCAGCACCGGCCGTGTCCTGAGTGCTCCACCCTCTCTCTCTCTTTGCTTCTGCTTCCCGACTCGCTGCCCGGCCCCGTTGCAGAGCCACTCGATCGAGCTCTAGCCCGCCGCAGCCCAGGAAGGATCAGTGCACTACCTGCCACCAGCCCGTTTAGCTGGGGAAACCACAGACTGGAGACCAAGCCTGGCCCTCGTTTTCGAGTTTCTTCGAATTTTTTTTTTTTCTTGCTTCTGGCTTTGACCTTCGTCTGAGGAATCGATCCCCTTGAGGTGCTGCCGAATTGCAGGTAAGTTCGTTTCTAACTCGTCGCCACTGTTAGATCCATGTGTTAATGGAGACACGGAATGCAGGAGTTGATTTAACAAGTGTTTACTGAACAAAGTCTGGAGGTGAACTAACAACACAAGACGCTACACAGGCTTATATACCCGAGTGGTCACTACTGGTACTACAGTATACAGGGGCTTCAAAAACATAGTTCCTCTTAAAGGTACATACACTACAACCTGGATCCTCCCCTCCACTATTTAGTTTAAAGCCCTCTCTACAGTCCTAGTTATTCGATTCGCCAGGACTCTAGCCCCAGCATGGTTCAAGTGAAGCCCATCCCAACGGAACAGCTCCCTATTATCCCAGTACTGGTGCCAGTGCCCCACGAATCGAAACCCATTTCTCCCACACCAGTCTTTGAGCCACTTGTTCATTTCTCTGATCTTATTTACCCTATGCAAATTCGCTCGTGGTTCAGGCAGTAATCCAGAGATTATTACCTTTGTGGTTCTGCCTTTTAATTTAGCCCCTAGCTGCTCATACTCTCTCAGCAGAACCTCTTTATTTTTCCTTCCAATGTCATTGGTACCTACGTGGACCATGACAACTGGATCCTCCTCCTCACACTCCAAGTTCCTCTCCAGCCCAGAGGAGATGTCTTTAACCCTGGCACCAGGCAGGCAACAAAGCCTTCGGGACTCACGCTCTTGGCTACAGAGAACAGTGTCTATCCCCCTCACTATACTGTCCCCAATCACTACAACATTTCTTTTTATTCCCCCGACTTGAATGGCTCCCTGAACCATAGTGCTGTGGTCAGTTTGCTCACCCTCCCTGCAGTCCCTGCCCTCATCCACACAGGGAGCAAGAATTTTGTACCTGTTAGACAAGGCCAAGGGCTGAGGCTCCTCCACCACTACCTCCTGGATCCCAATACCTGCCTCGCTTGTAGTCACACCCTCCTGTCCCTGACCATGGGCCACATTGGAAGTAATTACTCTAGTGGGTGTTATTATGTCCGTGAATGATTGAGACACGGACAGCAGGAGTTGAACAAAACAAGTCTTTACTGATGGAACTCAATAGTGAAACTGAAAACAACAGAGGCTCACTAGCGCCTTTTATACAGGGGTGGTCACTGCCGGTACTGCAGTCTGAGACCAGTTATTCTCTTAAAGGTACATACACAACAATTCCTCCCCTTTTAGATAAACAGTACATAACATTCATTTAACAACTAAATGATAACTAATTACAATCACAATTACAGTTGCTAGATACATTGGTTAAGTTTAAGCAATTATAAGTTCAGTCTTGAGGAGGCTTCCTGATTCTGTCTGGATAACGCCTCTTTGGGGTATCAGGTTCTTCTGGCAATGTTGAGTCGGGATCAATGTCGTTGTTTGGTTCATCTGCTTCCAATATCACCGGTTCTGCGGTAGCTGCAATTGGAACGTCGATTTCATTGCCAGGTGTATCAGATCGTGGTGTGGAGTTGACGTTTTCCGGTGACTCTAGAATCTGGTCAGCATGGCGTCTTACAATGCTCTCTCCAACGTCCACGGTATACATGAGAGGTCCTTGCCGTGTACAAATCGTTCCTGGCTGCCATTTCTCAGTGCGGTAGTCCCGGGCCAAAACTGGTTGACCTATCTTAAAACTCCTGGTCGGCCTTTCATTCATATTCTGAAACTGCCTGTTCTCCACATCTCTTCGGACGTTTGGCTTAACCAAATCCAAGCGGCATCGTAGTCTTCGATTGAAGAACATCATGGCTGGAGTTTGGTTGGTAACCGCATGTGTCGCATTCCGGTAGGCAAACAAGAAGTTGTCCACCTTGTGTTGTAGGGGTATATCTTCATTACACATTGCCTTGATAGCCTTCTTGAATGTTTGGACAAACCTCTCGGCCAATCCATTATTGGCTGGATGATATGGGGCAGATGTGTAATGCTTAACACCATTGTTCTTTAAGAACCTCCGGAACTCTTCAGACACAAACTGTGGTCCATTGTCAGAGCAAATCTGTTCAGGCAGCCCATTCCTGGCGAATCTGGTTCGTAAAACTGTGATAGTTTTTTCCGTGGTGGTTGAGGACATTTTTATTACCTCTGGCCACTTTGAATGTGCATCCACCGCAATTAAAAACATCGAGTCCATGAAGGGACCAGCAAAATCAATGTGCACCCTTTGCCATGGAGATGAGGGCCACTCCCATGGATGCAGAGGAGCTTGTGTTGGGGCGTTTTGGGCCTTCTGGCATCCTGCACAGCTCTTGGTCATCTCTTCAATTTCTCTATCGATTCCCGGCCACCACACAAACGCTCTGGCTAAGTTCTTCATTTTTACCCCACCCAGATGACCCTCATGAAGCTCATTGAGCACTCTATCCGTCAACTTAGGTGGAATTATTACTCTGGATCCACACATCAAGGTTCCTCTGCACACTGACAGCTGTTCTCTTCTCGGCGAGAATGCTGGCAGCAGTGGTTCGCCATGTGCTGGCCATCCCTTCACCGTTAAATCATAGACCCGTGATAGTGTCAGGTCATTCCGTGTTTCCTTTTCTATGTTTGCATTCGTCACAGGGAGACATTCGACTATGGTCGAGTGGAATAACTCCATTGGATCCACTGCAAGGTCTTCTTCTTCCACCGTCGGCAACGGTAGGCGTGACAATCCATCAGCATTCCCATGCTGTTTAGTTCCTTTGTACTCGATGTCATATTGGTGTGCCCCTAGGAAAAGGGACCACCTCTGCAGCCGTTGTGCTGTCATTATCGGTACGCCCTTCTGAGGGTTGAAAATGGAGACAAGAGGTTGATGATCAGTTAGCAGAGTAAATTTCTGACCGTGCAGGTAGTGATTGAACTTCTTCACCCCCCTACACTAGGCTGAGGGCCTCTCTGTCAATCTGGGCGTAGTTACGCTCGGCAGAAGTTAACGAGCATGACGCAAAAGCTATCGGCCTCTCTAAACCATCAAGGAATTTATGTGACAGTACCGCCCCAATGCCGTAGGGAGACGCATCACACGCCAGTCTGATCGGCAGTGCTGGGTTGTAGTGAGCCAATACTTCCCTTGAAGTGATTAAGTCCTTACTCTTCTGAAAGGCCCGCTTACAATCATTGATCCATTTCCATGCTACCCCCGTTCGTAGCAGGGCGTTCAGTGGGTGCAGAATTGTCGACAAATTCGGCAAAAACGTATGGTAGTAATTCACCAATCCGAGGAATGACCTCAGTTGCGACACATTTTCAGGCGCTGGGGCCTTAACAACCGCTTCAATTTTGTCAGGGGACTTATGTAACCCCTCTTCATCAATCACGTGGCCACAATACGATATCTGTTTCTTTAAAAACTCGCACTTGGGGCGGTTGGCTCGTAGCCCATGTTCCCGTAGTCTAGTGAGCACCTGTTCTAGGTTGTTAAGGTGTTCACTATCATCTTCACCTGTCACAAGGATGTGGTCCAAGTAACACTGAGTCCCCGGAATCCCTTGCAGGACTTGTTCCATCGCTCTTTCCCATATTGCCGGAGCCGATGCTACTCCGAATACCAATCGATGATACTGGTAAAGACCTTTGTGAGTGTTTATCGTGAGATACTTCCTAGAGGACTCTTCAACCTTCATCTGCAAATATGCTTGTGCTAGGTCAATTTTTGTAAAACGCTTCCCTCCAGACAGTGAGGCGAAGATGTCATCTATCCTTGGAAGAGGATATTGTACTGTGTGAAGGACTGGGTTCACCGTCACCTTGAAATCCCCACAGATGCGAATCTTCCTTGGCTCCCCGGACTTATTGCTTAACGTTTTCTTCATGACAGGAACGATGGGTGTCGCCCACTCGCTCCAGTCGACCTTAGACAACACGCATGCCTTCTCCAGATTCTCCAGCTCTGCCTCGACGGCTGGGCGAATTGCATATGGTACCGGTCTTGCTTTGAAAAACTTGGGAACTGCATTCTCTTCTATTTTTATCGAGGCGGTTACGCCTTTAAGCGTGCCCAGTTCTTGTTGAAATACCTCTTTGGCGTTAGCTAAGATTGTTGACAATCGTCCAGGAGTGACGTCTTCATCTTTTTTACCGTCCACCGTCATTGCATGAATGGAGTGCCAATCTAAGTTTATCTTCCTGATCCATTCACGTCCCAATAATGGTGGTCCACCATTTGGCAGTATGTAGAGATACAATTTCCGTATTTTCTTGCCGTTGTATTCGACAGGCACCCTTATTTTTCCTCTGGGGTATACTTTTTGCCCCGTACACGTCGTCAAGACGATGGATGTCTCTCTCAAGGGTATGTGTGAGAATAGCCGCTCGTAGCCTCGTCGATTCATGATGGTTAGCGCTGATCCTGTATCCAATTCCATTTTAACTTGGGACCCTGCTATCGTGAGGGTGACCCAAATGGTTTGGTGACCCTCTTTTGTGATTACATTGTGAAGTTTGAGACAGCTTAGTCTCCTGTTCCCGGATTCACTCTCGCTCATCTGGTCTTCGGAACTACTGTCCGTCGTCTTTTGTACTTTCTTGTACGGTTCCTTAGTAGCCTTTTTGTTGTCACTGGTCTTCTTCCCAGACCTGCAAACTCGTGCAATGTGTCCCATCTTTCCGCATTGCCTGCATATTTTGTCTTTGGACCAGCAGTCCTTCTGGTCATGGTTAGTTCTGCCGCAGCGATAACATTTTGCAAATCCCCGTGTCATTTCGTGGGTGCCGTATTCCTGTGGCTTTTGTTGAATTTCTGCAGCTCCCCTGGCTGCTGCTTCATACGATACTGCCACGCTGAAAGCCTTATCTAGCGTCAGCTCTTTCTCTGAGAGTAACTTCTTCTGTGTTCCTTCACTCAGGAGTCCACAGACAAATTTGTCCCGTAGGGTATCTGCCAGTCCTACTCCGAACTGGCAGTGCGTTGATAGCTTGCGTAGTTCCATAAGGTACTCAGCATTGCTCTCATCTTTATGCTGAGTTCTCCTGTGGAATTTAAATCTTTCTGCTATCAACAGCGGTGCAGGGTTTAGGTGTTCCTGTAGGACAGCAACAATTTCGTTAAAACTCTTCGCCTTTGGTTTGGCTGGAGTAATCAGGTCCCGCAATAGGCCGTATGTTCTAGCGCCCATTAAGTTTAGCAATACCGATGCCTTTTTCTCATCAGCTATTTTGTTTGCCTCGAAATATACCTCGACTCTTTCCACATACGTGGTCCAGTCCTCTATTGTATTATCAAAAGCAGTGATACTGCCAGTCTTCGGCATCTTGCAAATCTAAAATGGCGCCTCCCGCGCTTTGCCTTCTTCCCCGATTTAACAAAATGGCACCTCCCGCGCTTTGCCTTCTTCCCCGCTGATTAAGATGGCACCTCCCGTGCTTTGCCTTCTTCCCCGCTGTTGCTAGCGCTGCTTTACGCGGTTCCCGTTGCAACCTGCAGCTCCTCGCGGTTTCTTGCGCGTTTAATATTTCTTTTTTTTTTAAATTATTTTCCCGTCGTGGAACAACCCTGTGGGACTCTTGCCTCCCTCTTCTCGGGCCTATACGCAGCCCGGCTTCGTAGCACCAGCCGCGCCCTGTGTGCTCCACCCTCTCTCTCTCTTCTTCCCGACAACGCTGCTCGGCCCCGTTGCAAGCCATCCGCTCGAGTTCGCGACCGCCGCAGCCCAGGAAGGATCAGTGTACTACCTGCCACCAGCCCGATTAGCTGAAGCACCGTCGACAGGAACCAGGCCCCGCTTTCGACAGCTTCCCCAGCAATCTTCAACTCCGCTAACTCAGGGGCGGATGCCCACGGTCGACGCCCGTTTCTACTGCTTCTTACTTTTTTTTTTTCTTTCTGGCCTCGACCTCTGCTCACTTTGCTGTAGGAATGGATCCCAGGAGGTGGTGCAGACTGTAGGTAAGTTTGTATCTGCTCGTCGCCAGTATTATGTCCATGAATGATTGAGACACGGACAGCAGGAGTTGAACAAAACAAGTCTTTACTGATGGAAGTCAATAGTGAAACTGAAAACAACAGAGGCTCACTAGCGCCTTTTATACAGGGGTGGTCACTGCCGGTACTGCAGTCTGAGACCAGTTATTCTCTTAAAGGTACATACACAACAGGTGTGACTGCCTCCTGGAACTTAGTGTCCAGGTAACGCTCCCCCTCCCTAATGTGTTGCCGTGCCTGAATCTCGGACTCCAGCTCATCAACTCTGAGCTGAAGTTCCTCGAGCAGCCAGCATTCGCTGCAGATGTGATCGCCGTGGACCTCAATGGTGTCCACCAGCTCCCACATGCAACAACAACAACACATTGCCTCGTCTCCCATCTCAATTAATTAATTAATTCATTTTAAAATTTGGAACACGTATATCTTTTAATCTACACCAAGGCAGTTAAATTTAGACTCCCAAGTTTGGAAAAAAAAGTGAGAAATATAGAAATACTCACCAACCAATCACTTTCCTGCTTTCTGGTGATGTCACACTTCGATTACTTTTTACATCTTTACACTCACCGGTCTGTTGTAGCCGCGGCTCACCTGGACCCCGCTCACCTGGACCCTGCTCACCTGGACCCCCGCTCACCTGGACCCTGCTCACCTGGACCCTGCTCACCTGGACCCTGCTCACCTGGACCCTGCTCACCTGGACCCCGCTCACCTGGACCCTGCTCACCTGGACCCCCGCTCACCTGGACCCTGCTCACCTGGACCCTGCTCACCTGGACCCTGCTCACCTGGACCCCTGCTCACCTGGACCCTGCTCACCTGGACCCCCGCTCACCTGGACCCCCGCTCACCTGGACCCTGCTCACCTGGACCCTGCTCACCTGGACCCTGCCCACCTGGACCCTGCTCACCTGGACCCCGCTCACCTGGACCCTGCTCACCTGGACCCTGCTCACCTGGACCCCGCTCACCTGGACCCTGCTCACCTGGGCTCCTGCTCACCTGGACCCTGCTCACCTGGACCCCGCTCACCTGGGCTCCTGCTCACCTGGATCCTGCTCACCTGGACCCCACTCACCTGGACCCTGCTCACCTGGACCCTGCTCACCTGGACCCCCGCTCACCTGGACCCTGCTCACCTGGACCCCGCTCACCTGGACCCCGCTCACCTGGACCCCCACTCACCTGGACCCTGCTCACCTGGACCCCCGCTCACCTGGACCCTGCTCACCTGGACCCCCGCTCACCTGGACCCTGCTCACCTGGACCCTGCTCACCTGGACCCCACTCACCTGGACCCCGCTCACCTGGACCCCCGCTCACCTGGACCCCGCTCACCTGGACCCCCACTCACCTGGACCCCCGCTCACCTGGACCCCGCTCACCTGGACCCTGCTCACCTGGACCCCGCTCACTTGGACCCCGCTCACCTGGACCCCGCTCACCTGGGCTCCTGCTCACGTGGACCCTGCTCACCTGGACCCCGCTCACCTGGACCCTGCTCACCTGGACCCCGCTCACCTGGACCCCACTCACCTGGGCTCCTACTCACCTGGACCCTGCTCACCTGGACCACACTCACCTGGACCCCTGCTCACCTGGATCCTGCTCACCTGGACCCCGCTCACCTGGACCCTGCTCACCTGGGCTCCCGCTCACCTGGACCCCGCTCACCTGGACTCCTGCTCAACTGGGCTCCCGCTCACCTGGACCCTGCTCACCTGGACCCCGCTCACCTGGGCCCCGCTCACCTGGGCCCCCGCTCACCTGGGCTCCCACTCACCAGGGCCCTGCTTACCTGGGCCCCCGCTCACCTGGGCACCTGCTCACCTGGGCTCCCACTCACCTGGGCCCCCGCTCACCTGGGCACCTGCTCACCTGGGCTCCCACTCACCTGGGCCCCTGCTCACCTGGGCTCCCACTCACCTGGGCCCTGCTCACCTGGGCCCCCGCTCACCTGGGCACCTGCTCACCTGGGCCCCCGTTCACCTGGGCTCCCGCTCACCTGGGCTCCCGCTCGCCTGAGCCCCCACTCACCTGGGGTCCCACTCAGCTGGGCTCCCGCTCTCCTGGGCTCCCACTGTGTTTCGTACCACTGAACTCTCACGCTCTCCTGGGCTCCCGCTATGTTTTGTACCGCTGAACTCTCGCGCTTACCTGGGCTCCCACTGTGTTTAGTACCACCGAAAGAGGGAGCTGTTCCATTGGGACGGTCTTCACTTGAACCAGGCTGGGACCAGTGTCCTGGCGAATCGAATAACTAGGGCAGTAGATAGTGCTTTAAACTAAGTAGTGGGGGGGAAGGTTCAGGTGAAGGGAAACTTAGAAAGATAAAGAGAAACGACAAGGCAATATTGCAGGGTAGTGATAGGGGTTAAGATAACCAGAGTGTGACAGGAAGGGACGGAGCATACAAGCAGAAGAGTGCACCAGCAAATAGGGAAAAATGGTAAAAAGACAAAATTAAGGGCTCTTTATCTGAATGCACGCATCATTCGTAACAAGATAGATGAATTAACGGCACAAATAGAAATAAATGGGTATGATCTGATAGCCATTACAGAGATGTGGCTGCAAGGTGACCAAGGCTGGGAACTGAATATTCAGGGGTATTTGACATTTCGGAAGGATAGGCAGAAAGGAAAAAGAGGTGGGGTAGCTCTGTTAATAAAGGATGAGATCAGTGCAGTAGTGAGAAATGATCTTGGCTCGGAAGATATAGAATCAGTTTGGGTGGAGATAAGAAATAATAAGGGTAAGAAGTCACTGGTGAAAGTAGTCTATAGGCCCCCTAACAGTAGCTATACTGTAGGACAGAGTATAAATCAAGAAATAATGGGGGCTTGTAAGAAAGGTATTGCAATAATCATGGGCGATTTTAATCTTCATAGAGATTGGACAAATCAAATTGGCAAGGGTAGCCTTGAGGACGAGTTCATAGTGTATTCGGGACAGTTTCTTCCAACAATACGTTGTGGAACAAACCAGGGAACAGGCTATTTTAGATCCGGTAATGTGTAATGAGACAGGATTAATTAATGATCTCATAGTAAAGGATCCTCTAGGGAAGAGTGATCATAACATGATAGAATTTCACAATCAGTTTGAGGGCGAGAAACTTGGGTCTGAAACTAGTGTCTTAAACTTAAATAAAGGCAATTACAAGGGTATGAAGAAAGAGTTGGCTAGAGTGGACTGGGAAAATGGATTAAAAGGTAAGACAGAGATATTTCATAACTCTGAACAAAGATATATTCCAGTGAGAAAGAAAGACTCTATGAGAAGGATGAACCATCCGTGGCTAACTAAGGAAGTTAAGGAGGGTATCAAATTAAAAGAAAAGGCATACAATGATGTGAAACTTAGTGGTAGGCCAGAAGATTGGGAAATTTTTAGAAACTTGCAAAGGATGACTAAAAAAGAATAAAGAGGGAGAAAATAGATTATGAGAGTAAACTAGCAAGAAATATAAAAACTGACAGTAAGAGCTTCTACAGTTATATAACAAAGAAGAGAGTAGCTAAAGTAAGCATTGCTCCCTTAGAGGATGAGACTGGGGAATTAATAATGGGGCACAGGAAAATGGCAGATACTTTGAACAAATATTTTGTATCTGTCTTCATGGTAGAAGACACTAAAAGCATCCCAATAATAGTGGAAAATCAAGGGGCTATAGGGAGGGAGGAACTTAAAACAATCACTATCACTAGAGAGAAAGTACTCGGCAAACTAATGGGACTAAAGGCTGGCAAGTCCCCTGGACCTGATGGTCTGCATCCTAGGGTCTTAAAAGAAGTGGCTGCAGAGATAGTGGATGCATTGGTTGCAATCTATCAAAATTCCCTAGATTCTGGAGAGATCCCAGCGGATTGAAAAACCGCAAATGTAACGCCCATATTCAAGAAAGGAGGGAGGCAGAAAGCAAGAAACTATAGACCAGTTAGCCTAACATCTGTCATTGGGAAAATGCTGGAATCCATTAAGGAAGCAGTAGCAGGGCATTTAGAAAATCATAATACAGTCAAGCAGAGTCAGCATGGTTTTTTGAAAGGGAAATCGTGTTTGACAAATTTATTATAGTTCTTTGAGGATGTAACGAGCAGGGTGGATAAAGGGGAACCAGTAGATGTCGTGTATTTTGATTTCCAGAAGGCATTCGATAAGGTGCCACATAAAAGGTTACTGCACAAGATAAGAGCTCACAGGGTTGGGGGTAATATATCAGCTGTTAGGATAAATGGGTCATTTTCCGGTTGGCAATCAGTAACTAGTGGGGTGCCACAGGGATCAGTGCTGGGGCCTCAACTATTTACAATCTACATTAATGACTTGGATGAAGGGACCGAGTGTACTGTAGCCAAATTTGTGGATGATACAAAGATAGGTGGGAAAGCAAGTTGTGAGGAAGACACAAAGGGCTGGATTTTCATTCAGAAGTCGGGAAGGACTTTTGGGTTGTAGTCCCACCTCCATCGAGATGTGGCCAATCCACGCGATTTTCACTTGATTGACCTTGTTGAGCCCGCCCAGTGGGCTCAGCAGGCCAATTAAGGGCCACCCAGCAACAGGTGACGTCACAGACTGAAATATCATCTGTCAAGATGTATTGACAGATGAAATATCAGTGTTTCACAGCTGTTTGAAGCTGTCAAACACGGACAGTCTTACTTCTAACCTGAGTCCTTCTACGCAGACTCAGTTAGAAATCTCGCCGGCACTGAAAGCTGCAGGCTGTCACTTTTGACAGATTCTGCTTTCTGTGCCGGCTGAATGATGGACTCCCGAAGCCTAGAGGAAGAAAGGTTGTTAAGGTAAGTACAGGTAATTTAAACTTCTTTACACACTTTAGACACACCAAACACACTTACCTTTGCAATCATGCACCCATCACTCACCTGAACACTGACATCTCGACCCCTCCAAGTCCTTCAACCCGACGGCCCGCCTGCTCTAACCTGGCGTGGTTTGGAGCCATTGGGAATCCCACACGACACCCCTCAAAATAGGGATTAGGCTAAAAACTGCCTGTTAACTACCTGTTAACAGGCAGTTAATTGGCACTAATCCCTTCCCGCCTCGGGTCGGCGGGTCCCAGTGCGGGGCGGGTACCCGCCTCCTTTGAAACTTACATGGAGGCGGGTTTTGGGCGGGATGGTGTCGGGACCCCCGAATTCGGGATTTTAGCCCCCCACATGCCTAAAAGCCCGCCTCACGGCACACTGAAAATCGACCCCATAGAGTCTGCAAAGGGATATGGACAGGTTAAGTGAGTGGACAAAAATTTGGCAGGTGGAGTATAATGTGGGAAAATGTGCGGTTATCCACTTTGGTAGGAAGAATAGAAAAGGATAATATTATTTAAATGGAGAGAGGCTATAGAATGCTGCAGTACAGAGGGACGTGGGTATCCTCGTACATGAAACACAAAAGGTTAGCATGCAGGTACAGCAAGTAACTCGGAAGGCAAATGGAATGTTGGCCTTTATTGCAAGGGGGTTGGAGTATAAAAGTAGGGAAGTCTTGCTACAACTGTACAGGGTATTGGTGAGACCACACCTGGAGTACTGCGAACAGTTTTGGTCTCCTTATTTAAGGAGGGATATACTTGCATTGGAGGCAGTTCAGAGAAGGTTCACGAGGTTGATTCCTGAGATGAAGGGGTTGTCTTATGAGGAAAGGTGTGGTCTAACCAGGGCTTTGTACAGCTGCAGCATAACTTCTACCCCCTTGTATTCTAGTCCTCCAGATATAAAGGCCAGCATTCCATCAGCCTTTTTGATTATTTTCTGTACCTGTTCATGACATTTTAATGATCTAAAGAAAGACTTGCATTTCTATAGCGCCTATAACATGTAGTTACTGTTGTAATGTAGGAAATGCAGCAGCCAATTTATGCACAGCAAACTTCCTACATGCAAGACCCCCCGAGTCTCTTTGGACCTCCACTGTTTTAAGCTTTTCACCATTTAGAAAGTCCCCTGTTCGATCCTGTTTAGTCCAAAGTGTATGACCTCATACTTGCCTACATTGAAATCCATTTGCCACAGTTTTGCTCATTCACTTAATCTATTAATATCTCTTTGTAATTTTATGGTTCCACCTACACTGCCTACAATTTGAATATGTGACTTTCCATCCCATCATCAAAGTCATTAATAAATACTGTGAATAGTTGAGGCCCCAACACAGATCCTGCGGGACACCACTAGACATATCCTGCCAATTAGAGAACCTGCCCATTATCCCTACTGCCTGTCTCCTGCCGCTCAGCCAATTTCCTAACCAGGTCAATAATCTGTCTTCAATTCCATGGGCTTCAACCTTAGTTAACAGTCTCTTCCGAGGGACTTTATCGAATACCTTCTGGAAGTCCATATAAATAACATCCATAGACATTCCCCTGTCCACTACTTTAGTCGCCTCTTCAAAAAATTCAATCCGGTTCATCAGGCATGACCTGCCTTTCACAAATCCACGCTGGTTCAAGGTGAGCTCTATTCTTAATTATAGACTCTAATAATTTCCAACAAGCAGATGTTAAGCTAACTGGTCTATAATTCCCTGGTTTCCCTCTCCCACCATTCTTAAATAGCGGAGTGACATGTGCAATTTTATCAATCTAAAGGGACGTTTCCTGAATGGAGAGAACTTTGGAAGATTATAGTTCGGGCATCTGCAATGTGCTCACCTCCTTCCTTTAAACCCTGGGATGGAAACCATCTTGTCCTGGGGACTTGTCACTCTTTAGTGCCATTATTTTCTTCATTACTGTTATTTTACTTACATTAATTTTATTGAGTCCCTGTCCCTGATTTAATATTAGTTTCCTTGGGATTTCCTCTACTATAAATACCGATGCAAATTATTCAACATGTCCGCCATTTCCTTATTATCATTGGTAATATCACCACTTTCAGTTTTTAAGGGGCTCACATTACTCCTGACCAGCCTCTTTCTCCTAATATAATTATCCCTTGCAAATTTCTTTTCATACTCCCTTTTTGTAGCACTTACTATCTGTTTTGTGATGCTTTGCTGTTCTTTGTATCTTTCCCATTCGCCAGGATCTGTGCTATTTTTTACATTTTTATATGGCTTTTCCTTTAGTTTTATACTGTCCGTTACCTCTTTCGTTTCCATGGCTGGTTTTTGGGGCAAGTGGAGCTCTTCCTGTTCAGGGGTATAAACTGGTTCTGTATCACCTTAAATTCTTTTTTACACATCTCTCACTGATCTTCTGTCGTTTCACCCATTAACAGATTGGCCCAGTATACTGTGGACAGTCTCTGCCTCATACTGTTGAAGTCGGCCTTACCCAAATCTAGAATCTTAGGGGGCGATTTTCTGCCGTCAAAGGAGGCGGGTTTGGAGGCGGGAAAGGCTGGAAAATGAGATTCAATGAGGTCGGGTTCGGAACCCGCCTCCAACCCGCCTCCAACCCGCCTCCGTGGGATTTTGCCGGTGCCGGTTTTGGAGGTCGGGAAATGGACCCCCCCTGCCTCCAGCTGGCCATAGCGATACTTGTGATCATTAAATGCTTGTTAAGGGCCTCTCTAAGCCTATTTTGAGAGGCCCTTTGTGATTTTTCGAGGATTTCGGCGTGCTCCATGTACCTCCTGACCACACCAGGTAAACCTGGCGGGTTGACTCGTGGGTGGCCTCCTCACTGCTGCAGGTCTAATGAGACATCGTTTATTGCAGCAAGGATTACTTGCAGGTGCCAGACCTTGGCTTTAAAAGGCCTCTGAGCACTTTTAGAAGGCCTTCCGAAGTCGGAGGTGCTGCAGCTTGACTCCATCTCCTTGGAAGACCCTCTCCCTGCTTGCAATGAGCGCTTCCCCAAAGGAGGCATCTGCAAACAGCATGGGAACCATTCGTTTTCTTTCTGCATGGACCTCAGATGAGGATGAGGACCATCCAAGGCAGCAGCAGAACCAGGCAGCTCAGGAGCAACCCCAGCAAGTGTCCCAACCTCCTGCTCAGCCACCTGATGCTGCACAGGGCAGAAGGCGCCAGCGCATCGAGGCACCTTGCTGCAGGAGATACCCCCCACAGCAGGTTTCCAGACAGAGGATGAGCTACCTCCAAATGAGTGAGCAGCAGTGCCAAAGGAGGCCGAGACTTTCGCGAGAGGTTGTCCAAGAGATCTGCGGCCTGCTACAGCAAGACCTGGTGCCCAGAGGAACGGGTGGACACCCCTTACCAGTGGCTGTCAAAGTCACCACCGCACTCAACTTCTTTGCCTCAGGCTCCTTCCAGGGATCATCAGCAGACATCAGCGGCATCTCCCAGTCGGCCGCCCACAGTTGCATCACCCAGGTTACCAATGCCCTTTTTGCTAAGGCCCACAATTACATCCAGTTCACAAGGGATCAATCAAGTCTAACGGCCCGTTCGGTTGGCTTTGCAAATATGGCAGGCATGCCAATAGAAACATAGAAACATAGAAGATAGGAGCAGGAGTAGGCCATTCGGCCCCTTGAGCCTGCTCCGCCATTCAATGTGATCATGGCTGATCATCCAAATTCAGTACCCTGTCCCTGCCTTCTCCCCATATCTCTTGATCCCTTTAGCCTCAAGAAATATTTCTAACTCCTTCTTGAATATATTTAACAAACTGGCCTCCACCGCGCAATGGTGTAGGGCATCATAGACTGCACACATTTGGCCCTTAGGGCACCCCATCACAGCCCAGCTATCTTTGTCAACTGCAAGGGCTTCCACTCCCTCAACGTACAGCTGGTGTGTAACCACAAGAAGGAGATTTTGCATGTTTGAGCCAAGTTCTGTGGTAGTTGCCATGACTCTTTCATCCTGTGGCACTCTAGTGTTCCTCCGCTTTTCAATCCACCAAACCAAATTAACGGATGGCTCCTTGGTGACAAAGGCTACCCCCTGAAGAAGTGGCTAATGATGCCGATCAGGAGGCCAGCTAACAAGGCTGAAGAGCGCTACAACGCCAGCCACACTTCGACCAGGTCCATCATAGAGCAAACCATTGGGTTGCTGAAGATGCACTTCCATTGCCTTGACCGATCAGGTGGAGCCCTGCAGTATACACCATACAGGGTCTCCAGAATGGTCGTGGTCTGCTGTGCACTGCACAACATCGCACAGCGTCGTGGCTTGCAGCTTCCTGATGAGCAAGTGGCTCAGTTCCAGCCCTCCTCAGGTGAGGAGGAGGAGGTGGAGGAGGAGGCTGATGAGGATCTGGAGGAGGAGGAGGAGGAGCAGGAGGAGGTCAGAGCGCCGGTGTATTGACCAGCAGCAGCGGCAGCACGGGAGCACATGGCTGCCAGGGATGCAAGGGATGAACTTATCCTGGCCAGATTTGCATAGGTTGCCCAAGTTGGCACATGTCCTTGACTCCATCCTAGGACATCATTGACAATGGACATGACTCTCTGGCCTCCTTTCACTCAGGCCACCAACCTGACAACGCAAGTGTGGCGGAGCCTGCAATGTGGAGCTGCCTAAGGCGAAAGAACAGATGCCATAACGCCAACATTTTGGCTTCAAATCATTTTAATGCTTTCCAACAGGGATGGCATTTCATAAATACACAGAAACGGTCTCCCTATCTGCACACAGATCTGGAGGTTATATCCCTTGCCAGCTGTACCCACACAGCCTTGGTTTCTTTGGCAAGCCTCTTCCTCCGAGATGAGTGGAAGAGCACCTCCTTGCTAGCTTTCACCCCCTCCAACAACTTTTGCAGCGCCTCATCCGAGAGCCTTGGGGAGGCCCTTGCCTTGGAATTGGACAGAGTGGTTTCTCAGAATATGTAGCAGGAGGTGCAGGATAGGCAGAAATGCTGTGGAATGAGCCCAGGGAGCAAGAAGCCATAAAATCAGACTGGAAAAGCGCTGTCAGCAGAGGCGAGTTTCAGTCCCAAAACACTCATTGGCCGAGGGCATCCCACACCTCTGAAATCAAGTGGCCAATCAGGGGAAAGTCGCAAATGTTTGAAACCTGTCAGTGGAGGCGGGTTTCAAACCCACCCAAACGGAAACCCGCCTCCATCTCGCCTTCAGTGGGAAAGTCGCCCCCTGAGTAGCTGGTTTGAGTTTCAAACACGAGGTTGAACTCGATCATATTATGATCGCGATTAAATAAATGTTCACACACTGTTGGGCTGTTAACTAAATATGGCTCATTATTAATCTAATAAGGCAAGCCCCCTTATCGGTTCCAGGACTTATTGTTGCAAAAACTATCCCCGGACACACCCAAGAAATTCACGACCAATAGTGCTGGTTAAGGCGAACACTACATTTTGCAAATAGTGCCATGGAATGTTTTACATCCACTTCAGAGAGCAGACGGGGCATCGGTTTAATGTCTAATCCGAAAGACGGCACCTCCGACAGTGCAGCACTCCCTCAGTACTGCCCCTCCGACAGTGCAGCGCTCCCTCAGTACTGCCCCTCCGACAGTGCAGCACTCCCTCAGTACTGCCCCTCCAACAGTGCAGTGCTCCCTCAGTACTGCCCATTCGACAGTGCGGCGCTCCCTCAGTACTGCCCATTTGACAGTGCGGCACTCCCACAGTATTGCCCCACCGACAGAGCGGTGCTCCCTCAGTACTGCCCCTCCGACAGTGCAGCGTTCCCGCAGTACAGCCACTCCAACAGTGCAGTGCTCCCTCAGTACTGCCCCTTCGACAGTGCAGCGCTCCCTCAGTACTGCCCGTCCGACAATACAGCGCTCCCTCAGTACTGCCGCTCCGACAGTGCGGCGCTCCCTCAGTACTGCCCCTCCGACAGTGAAGCACTCCCTCAGTTCTGCCGCTCCGACAATGCAGCGTTCCCTCAGGACAGCCCCTCCAACAGTGCAGCACTCCCTCAGTACTTCCCCTTCGACAGTGCAGCGCTCCCTCAGTACTGCCCCACCGACAGTGCGGCACTCCCTCATGACTGCCCCTCCGACAGTGTAGCGCTCTCTCAGTAGTGCCCATTCGACAGTGCGGCACTCCCTCAGTACTGCCCCACCGACAGGGCAGCGCTCCCTCAGTACTGCCCCTCCGACAGTGCGGCGCTCCCTCAGTACTGCCCCTCCGACAGTGCGGCGCTCCCTCAGTACTGCCCCTCCGACAGTGCGGCGCTCCCTCAGTACTGCCCCTCCGACAGTGCGGCGCTCCCTCAGTACTGCCCCTCCGACAGTGCGGCGCTACCTCAGTACTGCCCCTCCGACAGTGCGGCGCTCCCTCAGTACTGCCCCTCCGACAGTGCGAAACTCCCTCAGTACTGCCCCTCCGACAGTGCAGCGCTCCCTCAGTACTGCCTCTCCGACAGTGCGGCGCTCCCTCAGTACTGCCCATTCGACAGTGCGGCACTCCCACAGTACTGCACCTCCAACAGTGCAGCGCTCCCTCAGTACTGCCCCTCCGACAGTGCAGTGCTCCCTCAATACTGCCCCTCCGACAGTGCAGCGCTCCCTCAGAACTGCACATTTGACAGTGCAGCGCTCCCTCAGTACTGCCCCTCCGACAGTGCGAAGCTCCCTCAGTACTGCCCCTCCGACAGTGCAGCACTCCCTCAGTACTGATTCTCCAAGAGTGTAGCGCTCCCTCAGTACTGCCCATTCGACAGTGCGGCACTCCCACAGTATTGCCCCTCTGACAGAGCGGTGCTCCCTCAGTACTGCCCCTCCGACAGTGCATCGCTCCCTCAGTACTGCCCCTCCGACAGTGCAGCGCTCCCTCAGTACTGCCCATTCGACAGTGCAGCACTCCCACAGTATTGCCCCACCGACAGTGCAGCGTTCCCGCAGTACAGCCACTCCAACAGTGCAGCGCTCCCTCAGTACTGCCCCTTCGACAGTGCAGCGCTCCCTCAGTACTACCCGTCCGACAATACAGCGCTCCCTCAGTACTGCCGCTCCGACAGTGCGGCGCTCCCTCAGTACTGCCCCTCCAACAGTGAAGCACTCCCTCAGTTCTGCCGCTCCGACAATGCAGCGTTCCCTCAGGACATCCCCTCCAACAGTGCAGCATTCCCTCAGTACTTCCCCTTCGACAGTGCAGCGCTCCCTCAATACTGCCCCTCCGACAGTGCAGCGCTCCCTCAGAACTGCACATTTGACAGTGCAGCGCTCCCTCAGTACTGCCCCTCCAACAGTGCGAAGCTCCCTCAGTACTGCCCCTCCGACAGTGCAGCACTCCCTCAGTACTGATTCTCCGAGAGTGTAGCGCTCCCTCAGTACTGCCCATTCGACAGTGCGGCACTCCCACAGTATTGCCCCTCTGACAGAGCGGTGCTCCCTCAGTACTGCCCCTCCGACAGTGCATCGCTCCCTCAGTACTGCCCCTCCGACAGTGCAGCGCTCCCTCAGTACTGCCCATTCGACAGTGCAGCACTCCCACAGTATTGCCCCACCGACAGAGCAGTGCTCCCTCAGTACTGCCCCTCCAACAGTGCCGCGCACCCTCAACACTGCCCCTCCGACAGTGCAGCGTTCCCGCAGTACAGCCAGTCCAACAGTGCAGCACTCCCTCAGTACTGCCCCTCCGACAGTGCAGCGCTCCCTCAGTACTGCCGCTCCGACAGTGTGGCGCTCCCTCAGTACTGCCCCTCCGACAGTGCGGTGCTCCCTCAGTACTGCCCCTCCGACAGTGCAGCGCTCCCTCAGTACTGCCCCTCCGACAGTGCAGCACTCCCTCAGTACTGCCCCTCCCACAATGCAGTGTTCCCTCAGGACAGCCCCTCCGACAGTGCAGCGTTCCGGCAGTACAGCCCCTCCAACAGTGCAGCACTCCCTCAGTACTTCCCCTTTGACAGTTCTGCGCTCCCTCAGTACTGCCCCTCCGAAGGTGCGGCGCTCCCTCAGTACTGCCCCTCCGACAGTGCGGCGCTCCCTCAGTACTGCCCCTCCGACAGTGTGGCGCTCTCTCGGTAGTGCCCATCCGACAGTGCAGCGCTCCCTCAGTACTGCCTCTCCGACAGTGCAGTGCTCACTCAGTACTGCCCCTCCGACAGTGCGGCGCTCCCTCAGTACTGCCCCTCCGATAGTGCAGCGTTCCCTCAGTACTGCCCCTCCAACAGTGCCGCACTTTCTCAGTACTGGCCCTCCGACAGTGCAGCGTTACCTCAGTACAGCCCCTCCAACAGTGCCATGCTACCTCAGGACTGCCCTTCCGACAGTTCTGCGCTCCCTCAGTACTGCCCCTCCGAAAGTGCGGCGCTCCCTCAGTACTGCCCCGCCGACAGTGCGGGGCTCCCTCAGTACTGCCCTTCTGACAGTGCAGCGCTCCCTCAGTACTGCCCCTCTGACAGTGCGGCGCTCTCTCAGTAGTGCTTCTCCGACAGTGCAGCGCTCCCTCAGTACTGCCCCTCCGACAGTGCAGCACTCCCTAAGTGCGCCCCTCCGACAGTACGGCGCTCCCTCTGTACTGTCCCTCCAACAGTGCAGCGCTCCTGCAGTACTGCCCCTCCGACAGTGCGGCGCTCCCTCAGTACGGCTCCTCCGACAGTGCGGCGCTCCCTCAGTACTGCCCCTCTGACAGTGCAGCACTCTCTCAGTACTGCCCCTCAGACAGTGAGGCCCTCCCTCGGTAATGCACCTCCGACAGTGCAGCGCTTCCTCAGTATTGCCCCTCCGACAGTGCGGCGCTCCCTCAGTACTGTCCCTCCGACAGTGCAGCACTCCCTCAGTACTGTCCCTCCGACAGTGCAGCACTCCCTCAGTACTGCCCCTCCGACTGCGCAGCACTCCCTCAGTACTGCCCCTCCGACAGTGCAGCACCCCCTCAGTACTGCCCCTCCGACAGTGCAGCACCCCCTCAGTACTGCCCCTCTGACAGAGTGGTGCTCCCTCAGTACTGCACCTCCGACAGTGCAGCACTCCTTCAGTACGGCCCCTCTGACAGTGCAGCACCCCCTCAGTACTGCCATGCCGACAGTGCGGTGCTGCCTCAGCATGTTGAGCATCTCCGATTTTAATTGCTCCACCATTGGTGGCCGTGCCTTCAGCTGCCTGGGCCCCGAGCTCTGGAATTCCCTCCCTAAACCTCTCCGCCTCTCTCTCCTCCTTTAAGACCCTCCTTAAAACCGACCTCTTTGAAGAAGCTATTGGTCATCTGCCCTAATATCTCCTTATGTGGCTCGGTGTCAAATTTTGTTTGATAATTGCTCCTGTGAAGGGCCTTGGGAGATTTTACTGTGTTAAAGGCGCTATATAAATACAAGTTATTGTTGTTTTTGTGCACTGGAGTGTCAGCTGATTTCCAGAATTTTTAAAAACTGAATTCAAATCTTCGAGCTGCCGGGGTGAGATTGGAACTCACTTTCTCGGGATTATTAGTCAGTGACGTATCCATTACAGCACCATGCCTTCAGTGACAAGTAACGGCAGAGCAATGAATTATCTCCTTTCGCATCATTTTTCCTTTTTTTATACTGCATGCAAACCAAATTGGTGCATGAATGCCTTTCTGTGCGGGTTTGCCCGACTTTGAAGCTGGAATGAAAAGGCCCACAGCTGCCGCCCTCTGTCCAGCTGGTGCTGTCCCCGGCTCTGCTCCTCAACCTACTTTCACAACGACAGCGGCAAACACCATTTGCCAGTCAGACACGGTGGATGAAAAGGTGCAAAGCGACAGCCTGACATTAACACCGCGTTTTGTAACCCAGGCAGGATTGGGCGTGTGATCACCCGTGGAACAGGTGTCCCCACGGGAGCCGGGCGAGACTAACCTCACTGGACTTTGCAAACATTGGATCTCCCCCCACCCACCCCACCTTCATTTAAATCAGCTCCTCGCACAGGAAAAACATGCACTACCGTACCCTATTCAACACTATTATACAGGGTACCGCGCTGTAGATATATCTAACCCAGAGAGCGCGAACTCATGTCCAACCGTGGGCAGTTTGAGAATTTAAATTCTGCTTCAAAAATTAAGAAATAAAAAGCTGGTCTCGGTAAATGTGAGCATGAAGCTGTCGGATTGTCGTAAACACCCAACTGGTTCACTGATGTCCCTTTAGGGAAAGAAACTCACCGTCCTTCCCCCGGTCTGGGCCTATAGGTGACTCCAGTCCCACACTGACACAGTTGACCCTTAACTGCCCTCCGACGTGGCCGAGCGAGACTCTCAGTCGCATCAAGTCAGGGCGACTCGGGACGGGCAATAAATGCCAGCCTCGCCAGCGATGCCCACATCCCCAGAATAACATTTTAAATTAATTGCAGCTGCAGCTCTTAAAGGGCCACTAGGGGTCTTTAAAGGGGAGGTGAGTCTGGCCGTACTGCTGTGGAATCAAATGGCAAAGCTACTCTGTCAGCAAGTCTTCACACTAAAATCGGAACTCGCGCCCCCAAACAGCTGTGGATGATGGGGGTCAATTGGAGCTTTCGCGACTGAGGTCGACAGGTGTATGATGGGTGACGGTATCGAGGGAAACAGAGCAAAGGCGGGTAAATGGAGTTAAGGTGGCGATCAACCCAAACCTAATTGAATGACGGAGCAGGCTGAATGGGCCACTCCTGTCCAGATCAGTGTTTGCTGGGGCCTCAATTAGCTCAGCACACAGTGACACAGAGGCTACTTCACCACATATGGTCCTCGGCAACAATCGCAGAGCGGGGCTCCGAGTCCAGCTGGTCGGTCTGTGTCAATGCTACCAATGCCCGCGTGGAACTATCAGCTCCTATCAATAGTACTGAGCGAACGCTGCACTGTCGGAGGGGCAGTACTGAGGGAGCGCCGCACTGTCGGAGGGGCAGTACTGAGGGAGCGCCGCACTGTCAGAGGGGCAGTACTGAGCGAGCGCTGCACTGTCGGAGGGGCAGTACTGAGGGAGTGCTGCACTGTTGGAGGGGCAGTACTGAGGGAGTGCTGCATTGTCGGAGGGGCAGTACTGAGGGAGCGCCGCACTGTCGGAGGGGCAGTACTGAGGGAGCGCCTCACTGTCAGAGGGGCAGTACTGAGTGAGCGCTGCACTGTCGGAGGGGCAGTACTGAGGGAGTGCTGCACTGTTGGAGGGGCAGTACTGAGGGAGTGCTGCATTGTCGGAGGGGCAGTACTGAGGGAGCGCCGCACTGTCGGAGGAGCAGTATTGAGGGAGCGCCGCACTGTCGGAGGGGCAGTATTGAGGGAGCACCGCACTGTCGGAGGGGCAGTACTGAGGGAGCGCTGCACTGCCAGAGGGGCAGTACTGAGGGAGCGCTGCACTGTCAGAGGGGCAATACTGAGGGAGTGCCGCACTGTCAGAGGGGCAGTACTGAGGGAGCACTGCACTGTCAGAGGGGCAGTACTGAGGGAGCGCTGCACTGTCGGAGGGGCAGTACTGAGCGAGCGCCGCACTGTCGGAGGGGCAGTACTGAGGGAGCGCTGCACTGTTGGAGGGGCAGTACTTAGGGAGTGCCGCACTGTCAGAGGGGCAGTACTGAGGGAGCGCTGCACTGTCGGAGGGGCAGTACTGAGCGAGCGCTGCACTGTTGGAGGGGCAGTACTGAGGGAGTGTTGCACTGTCGGAGGGAGCAGTACTGAGGGAGCGCCGCACTGTCGGAGGGAGCAGTACTGAGGGAGTGCTGCACTGTCGGAGGGACAGTACTGAGGGAGTGCCACACTGTCGATTGAGCAGTTCTAAGGGAGTGCCACACTGTCGGAGGGAGCAGTTCTAAGGGAGTGCCGCACTGTCGGAGGGGCAGTACTGAGGGAGTGCCACACTGTCAGAGGGGCAGTACTGAGGGAGTGCTGCACTGTCGGAGGGGCAATACTGAGAGAGCGCTGCACTGTCGGAGGGGCAGTACTGAGGGAGCGCTGTACTGTCGGAGGGGCAGTACCGAGGGAGCGCTGCACTGTCGGAGGGGCAGTACTGAGGGAGCGCTGCACTGTCGGAGGGGCAGTACTGAGGGAGTGCTGCACTGTCGGAAGGGCAGTATTGAGGGAGCACTGCACTGTCGGAGGGAGCAGTACTGAGGGAGTGCCGCACTGTCGGAGGGAGCAGTACTGAGGGAGTGCTGCACTGTCGGAGGTGCCGTCTTTCAGATGAGACGCTAAATCGAGGCCCCGTCTGCTCTCTCAGGTGAACGTTAAAGATCCCACGGCACTATTTCGAAGAAGAGCAGGCGAGCTCTCCCTGGTGTCCTGGGGCCAATATTTATCCCTCAACCAACTTCACTATCTGGTCATTATTACTTTGCTGTGTGTGGGTTCTTGCTGTGCGCAAATTGGCTGCCGCGTTTCCTGCATTACAACAGTGAGCACACTTCAAAAAGTACTTCATTGGCTGTAAAGCATTTTGTGACGCCTGGTGGCCGTGAAAGGCGCTGGAGAAATGCAAGTCTCTCTTTTCTTCCTTTCACTCACCAGGCTCAAAATGCCAAATATGGCAGCTCCTTTCAGTACTGGGTCGCAGTGAGCTGAAGTGTAGGAATCCTCGGGTTAATAAAAGAAGTTTCGAGATTTACTGGCTGACCTACAAAGGTCAGTAATTGCGTTGCATTTCTTGTTTCTTTATGACTTTCCAGATTTTTAAAAAAATGTTTTTTTTAATCCCACGAAAAAAAACTCCCCTCGAAGTATTTGCCCAGTACAGCGAGAGACAAGCAGAGAAAGTCATTTACAATGGAGTGAGGAGGGACCTGTGAGAGGACACTGTGAATCCGTCAAAGCCGTGGCGAATAACACAGGGGCTGTGGTGAATGAAGTGCCTCAGCCCGGGAATCCTTTGATGTTAAGCTGTGCAGCGCTCTGCTGACGATGCGATTGTGGTTTAATCCTGTGGTATTGTTGTGTGAAAATTATTTCTCCAGCAAGAATGAGGTTATGCAACTTACACCAGAGCAGCGGAGTTGGTTTCACTGAATAACAATGCAGCCCCATTTCAACATTCGAGGAAGTAAAATGAATGCATTAGCATTTTACTTACATGTGCTTGAAAACAGCTTGCCATTTTAGAATTTGAGTGTTTACAGGGCCTTCCACAGCCTCAGGACGTCCCAAAGCGCTTTACAGCCAATGAAGTACAATTGAAGTGTGGTCACTGTTGTAATGTAGGAAACACGGCAGCCAATCTGCGCACAGCAAGCTCCCACAAACAGCAATGAGGTAAATTACCACCATGGCACTATTCGAAGAAGGGGCAGGCGTTCTCCCCGGTGTCCTGGCCAATATTCTTCCCTCAACCAACATCACTAAAACAGATTAATTGGTCATTTACTCATTTGCTGTTAGTGCACAATTAACAATAGTGACTGTACTTTATAAGTAATCGATTGTTTATGATAGACCTTGGGATATCCTGTGGATGTGATATGGCGATATATAAATGAAAGTCCTTGGAGACATAAGAACAGGGGGAGGCCATTCAGCCCCTCAAGCCCGTTCCGCCATTCTGTGAGATCATGGTTGATCTGTATCTTAAGTCCATCAACCCATCTTGGTTCCATATTCCTTAATACCCTTACATAAGAACATAAGAAATAGGAGCAGGAGTCGGCCATTCGGCCCCTCGAGCCTGCTCCGCCATTTAATGAGATCATGGCTGA
Source organism: Somniosus microcephalus (assembly GCF_052327205.1). Lineage (NCBI taxonomy): Eukaryota > Metazoa > Chordata > Chondrichthyes > Squaliformes > Somniosidae > Somniosus > Somniosus microcephalus. Next base: position 461,134,155 of record NC_140987.1, read on the forward strand.
CCTTCGACCTCAACTCCACTTTCCTGCACTATCCCCATATCCCTTGATTCTCTTAATATTCAAAAATCTATCGATCTCTGTCTTGAATATACTCAACGACTGAGCCTCCACAGCCCTCTGGGGTAGAGAATTCCAAAGATTCACCACCCTCTGAGTGAAGAAATTCCTCCTCATCTCAGTCCTAAATGGCCAACCTCTTATTCTGAGACTGTGACCCCTGGTTCTAGACTCCCCAGCCAGGGGAAACACCCTCCCTGCATCTACCCTGTCAAGCCCTGTAAGAATTTTGTATGTTTCAATGAGATCACCTCTCATTCTTCTAAACTCTAGAGAATATAGGCCTAGTCTACTCAATCTGTCCTCATAGGACAATCCCCCCATCCCAGGATCCAGTCTGGTGAACCTTCGTTGCACTCCCTCCATGGCAAGTATATCCTTCCTTAGGTAAGGAGACCAAATCTGTCCACAATACTCCAGGTGTGGTCTCACCAGGGCCCTATATAATTGCAGTGACACGAGTGTCCTCAACTCCATCCCGCAGCATGCTACCCGCCACCATCTCAGCACAACCCCAGCCCGGCATGAGGTTGAAAAGGCCATCCGACAACTGAAGAACAGCAAGGCCTCAGGAGCAGATGGAATCCCCGCCGAGGCACTAAAGCATGGCGGAGAAGCACTACTGGCGTGAATTCATGAACTCATTTCTCTTATCTGGAAGGAGGAGAGCATGCCAGGGGATCTCAGAGATGGCGTAATTGTGACCATCTTCAAGAAAGGTGACAAGTCCGATTGCAGTAATTACAGAGGAGTTTCCCTGCTATCTGCCACAGGGAAAGTCATCGCAAGAATCCTCCTCAATCGCCTTCTCCCAGTGGCCGAAGAGCTCCTCCCAGAGTCGCAATGCGGATTCCGCCCACTAAGGAGCACAATGGACATGATCTTCACCGCACGTCAATTACAAGAGAAATGCAGGGAACAGCACCAACCACTGTACATGGCCCTCTTTGATCTCACAAAGGCCTTCAACACTCAACCGTGAGGGATTATGGAGTGTCCTCCTCAAATTCGGATGCCCTCAAAAGTTTGTCACTATCGTCCGCCTGCTTCATGACAACATGCAAGCCGTGATCCTGACCAACGGCTCCACCACAGACCCAATTCACGTACGAACCGGGGTCAAGCAAGGCTGTGTCATCGCACCAACACTCTTCTCAATCTTCCTTGCTGTAATGCTCCATCTCACCCTCAGTAAGCTCCCCGCTGGAGTGGAGCTAATCTACAGAACAAACGGGGAACTGTTCAACCTCCGTCGCCTCCAGTCCAGATCCAAGGTCGTCCCATCCTCTGTCGTCGAATTACAGTATGCAGACGATGCTTGCGTCTGCGCTCACTCGGAGGTCGAACTCCAAACCATCGTAAACACCTTCACCGAAGCATATGAGAGCATGGGCCTTACACTAAACATCTGTAAGACAAAGGTCCTCTACCAACCTGCCCCTGCCACACAGTGCTGCCACCCGATTATCAAAATCCACGACAAGGCCTTGGACAACGTGGACCACTTTCCATACCTCGGGAGCCTTCTGTCAACAAGGGCAGACGTCGACGACGAAGTCCAACACCGCCTTCAGTGTGCCAGTGCAGCCTTCGGTCGCCTGAGGAAGAGAGTGTTTGAAGACCAGGACCTCAAACCCGGCACTAAGCTCATGGTCTACAGAGCAGCAGTGATACCTGCCCTGCTGTATGCCTCAGAGACATGGACCATGTACAGCAGGCACCTCAAAGCACTGGAGAGGTACCACCAACGCTGCCTCCGCAAGATCCTGCAAATCCATTGGCAGGATAGGCGCACCAACGTCAGTGTTCTTGCTCAGGCCAACATCCCCAGCATTGAAGCTTTGGCCACGCTCAATCAGCTCCGATGGACGGGTCACATTGTCCGCATGCCCGATACGAGACTCCCAAAACAAGCGCTCTACTCGGAGCTCCGACACGGCAAGAGAGCCCCAGGTGGGCAGAGGAAACGCTTCAAGGACACCCTCAAAGCCTCCTTGAAAAAGTGCAACATCCCCACCGACACCTGGGAATCCCTGGCCCAAGACCACACAAAGTGGAGGAGAAGCATCCGGGAAGGCGCCAAACACCTCGAGTCTCTTCGCCGGGAGCAAGCGGAAGCGAAGCGCAGGCAGCGCAAGGAGCGCACGTCAACCCAAGCACCCCACCCACCCGCCCCTTCAACCACCGTCTGCCCCACCTGTGACAGAGACTGTAGGTCCCGCATTGGACTCATCAGTCACCTGAGAACTCATTTTTAATGTGGAAGCAAGTCCTCGGTTCCGAGGGACTGCCTAAGAAGAAGAAGAAGATATAATTGCAGTAAGATGTCTTTACTCTTATACTGAAATCCTCTTGCAATAAAGGCCAACATACCATTTGTTTTCCTAATTGCTTGCTGTACCTGCATGTTAACTTTCAGTGATTCGTGTACAAGGACACCCAGGTCCCTCTGAACACCAACATTTCCCAATCTCTCACCATTTAAAAAATACTGACAAAAATCTATCAATCTCAGATTTGAAATTTTCAACTGACCCCCAGCCTCAACAGTTTTTTTGGGGGGAGAGTTCCCGATTTCCACCGCCCTTTGTGTGAAGAAGTGCTTCCTGACATCACCCCTGAACGGCCTGGCTCTAATTTGAAGGTTCTGCCCCCTTGTTCTGGACTCCCCCCACCAGAGGAAATAGTTTCTCTCGATCCATCTAATTGAGGTAGTACGAGCGGTTCTGGTCTCTGTATTATGAAAAGGATATCGAGGCACTGGAGAGGGTGCAATCAAGGTTCACAGAACTGAGAGCTTTTCACTATCAGGAAAGATTAAACAGGCTGGGGCTCTTTTCTCTCAGTAGGCGAGCGTGAGACGCTGGCGTGCGTCTGGGCATGTGAGCGGTGGCACCTGTACACGTATGGCCGTGCCTTCACCCTGCGAACCGATCACCAGGCTCTCACTGCCCTGCTGTCGACATCCGGCACGGGCCACAGACCACTGCGTCTACACCGCTGGTCTGACCACCTCCGCCAATACAATTTCAGTCTCCAGTTCACACCAGGACGTGACAATGTTGTTGCAGATCTGCTCTCCCTCACTGTCTCTGCCCCAGCCCCACTCGTCGGGTCTGAACATGTGGAACAGGATATCGTCCAGATGCTGCACACGCCTCTCCAAACCACAGTCTCTCTCCAGGAGCTCAAAGAGGCCTCTGAACAGGATCCGGCCCTCTCCCAGCTGTGCACCTTCATCAGAGATGGCTGGCCTCGCAAGGTGCCTGAGGAACTGTCTGCCTACTCCGGAGTTAAAGAGGAGCTCTCCTGCTGGAATAACTCCTGTGTTGCATGTGGGCTCTGCACTGTGGTCCCAAGTGCCCTCCGTGCGCGTGTTTTATCCATGGTGCACGAGGGCCACTTGGGCATAGTGAAGCTCAAACAACGATGCCAAGACCTAGTGTGGTGGCCGGGTATCGACAGGGAAATCGAGGCCCTGGTCAAGGACTGTGCAGCCTGCCTTGTAAGTGGCAAGACTGGCCACCAAGCTCCTCCACCCCTGCAACCCCTTGCCTGGCCCTCTCAGCCCTGGGAGCACCTGCAGCTGGACGCCTGCGGGGAGATCCATGGTGTCCCCCACCATCAACGGTTCCTAGTGGTGATCTATGACCTGCACTCAAAATGGCCAGAGGTCACTGCCGTGGGCTCCGTCACCTCTCGGGTCATCATCGATATCCTTGAGTCCCTCTTCTCCCACTGGAGACATCCAAAGGCCATCACCACAGACAATGGCCCCCAAATGGTCTCTTCGGAACTCTCCTCTTACCTTGAGAGCAAGGGCATCCGTCACAAGCGTACTACCACCCCGAGTCAAATGGGGGGGTGGAGCGTTTTAACCAGACACTGAAAAATGGCCTCAGAGCACACCTATCCCAGGGGTGTGCGTTTGACAAGGCCCTCCTCCACACACTGCTGCACTACAGAGCCTCCCAGCATTCCACTACAGGGGTCTCACCCGCATCCCTCATACTAGGCCGTGAGCTCATGCTGCCCCTTGGCAGGCAATCGAGTACCTATCACCAATGTCAGACATAACATTTCCTCCCCCCTCACAGAATTTCAAACATGAAATGTAGTGACAAAGCCCTGTAGGTGGCCAGGGCGAGAACGTGTACGAACAGGCCGAGGTGGGGACTGGTGAGGAGCAGGCTGAGGCACAATATCAGCTTGAGGGTTGGCTGGCTGAGCCACATGTGCATCCCGCCACTCTGGGGGTAAGGCTTGGGGATTAGGTCCGTATAATCCCGCATCAGGGGGTGCTGGCACCTTCCGAAGGCGGCTGGCATGCCGCCGAGAGCCGTCAGTGAGGCAGAAAGTGGCTGGTCCAAGTTGGCGGCTGATTTGGAGAGGGGAGGACCAGAATGAGGCCATCTTATTGTTGCGGTGAGGCCTGCAGAGGAGGAAGAAGTGAAGGAGGAGGAGGAAGCGGAGGAGGTGGAAGTGGAGGAGGAGAAGGAGGAAGTGAAAGAGGAGGAGGAAGTGGAGGAGGTGGAAGTGGAGGAGGAGAAGGAGGAAGTGAAAGAGGAGGAGGAAGTGGAGGAGGAGGAGGAAGTGAAAGAGGAGGAGGAAGTGGAGGAGGAGGAGGAAGTGGAGGAGAAGGAAGTGGAGGAGGAGGAACTGCAACAGTAAGTGGAGGGACAGGAAGAGGAAGGGAGGCTACAGTTTGGACAGTCCCTTTCTGCCCGGGCTCTAAGTAATGAAATAATGAATGAGCGATACCAGTAACCTCAACCACAGCTCCCCATTCACCAACAGTCCCACACTCCTTAGTGTTCCTCTATCACTGACCATCACATCGTCCTCTTTCCGACAACACAAAAATAAAAACCACCAGAAAATGCAGATTCCAATCCAATTTTAGAAATTCAATCATTACATAATGCAAACAAAAATATGCTAATCACCCTTGTGCATTTCCTTAGTGCCTGTCTTCCGTGTGCCTTTCCCTGTCCAATGCTTCTACGCAGCGCTACCCCAGTGGCTGCAGCAGGGCTGGTGGAAGGCTGCTGACTTTCAGTGGGGGAGACAGCAGATAGACTTGGAGGACGACCTTGAGCAGCTCTGGGCCTAGAAGGTCCGGTTGTGAACTGCACCACCTCAGCATGGGCAGCAGTAGTCTGGGCTGGCTGGCTGACAGGCAACAGCAAGGGCACTGGCGGAGTGGCAGTGGTGGGAGGACGAATGCTGTCATCCTGAGAGAGGACAGCAGGTTCGTGCTCCACGGAGCCACCGCCACTCCCCGGGGCAGCACCTCAGCAATCCTAGTAATCTGTTGGAGGCCCTGCAAGCCCCTTTCAAGACTGGTAAACCCAGCCATGATGGCCGCAGTCTGAGCTTGCATGAGAGAAATCTGAGCTTCCACTGTAGCTCTCTGACCTTTGGTGGAAGCTGTCTATGGTCCAATGGAAGCGGTGAGATTGGCCATCAGACGCTGCATCATGCTGGGGTCCACAGGTGTGTTGATGGAGGTGACTGCCCATTCCATGTTGGAAAGGATGGGCTCCAAGCTCTGCGTAAAGCCCTGTGCCAGGTTAGTGCTGGACCCCTCCACGCTCCTTGACATTGAGCGCAGGCTTTCTGGCAGGCTTTCCAGTGCACAAAGAACTTGGTTATGTACACCCATCAGCCTTCTTCTGTAACCTGGCCCATCAAAGTTCTCATCTGACTCCTCTGCAACAGAACTCATGTGTGAACTGGCCCTCCAGCAAGCTGGCACCTGCCATATCCAATCCCCCTGCGTTGGCATCGTTGTTTGAGCTTCACTATGCCCAAGTGGCCCTCGTGCACCATGGATAAAACACGCGCACGGAGGGCACTTGGGACCACAGTGCAGAGCCCACGTGCAACACAGGAGTTATTCCAGCAGGAGAGCTCCTCTTTAACTCCGGAGTAGGCAGACAGTTCCTCAGGCACCTTGCGAGGCCAGCCATCTCTGATGAAGGTGCACAGCTGGGAGAGGGCCGGATCCTGTTCAGAGGCCTCTTTGAGCTCCTGGAGAGAGACTGTGGTTTGGAGAGGCGTGTGCAGCATCTGGACGATATCCTGTTCCACATGTTCAGACCCGACGAGTGGGGCTGGGGCAGAGACAGTGAGGGAGAGCAGATCTGCAACAACATTGTCACGTCCTGGTGTGAACTGGAGACTGAAATTGTATTGGCGGAGGCGGTCAGACCAGCGGTGTAGACGCAGTGGTCTGTGGCCCGTGCCGGATGTCGACAGCAGGGCAGTGAGAGCCTGGTGATCGGTTCGCAGGGTGAAGGCACGGCCATGCGTGTACAGGTGCCACCGCTCACATGCCCAGACGCACGCCAGCGTCTCACGCTCGCCTACTGAGTACTTCTGTTCAGTGGGGCTAAGGGCTCAGGAGGCAAAGGCGATTGGTTTCTCCACTTCATTCTGTATCTGCGATAACACCGCCTCCACAGCTGCAGCGGACGCGTCGCAGGTGACGAGGGTGGGGCTGGCGACGTCAAAGTGAGCCAACACTGGAGGCGATGTGAGCTGCGATTTGAGGAGGCGAACAGCTTCCATACAGGCTTGTGACCACACCCAGGGCTCATCCTTTCACAGGAGCTGGCACAGTGGGGCCGTGGTGGCTGAGTACTGGGGCAAAAACTTCAGGTAGTACCCAGTCATGCCAAGGAAGGAGGCAACCTGTGCTGCAGAGCTGGGTTCTGGGATGCTGTGAATGGCATCCATGTTTGACTGGAGTGGGGATATACCGTCAGCCGACAACCGAAACCCCACAAATTCGATCTCTGAAACAGCAAAGACACACTTTTCGCCATTCAGTGTGAGCTTGTGATTTGCTAGAGCCGTGAAAACTCTGTGAAGGCGTTCGTCGTGAATGGAGGTCAAGGACCCATGCACGACGATGTCATCCAGGTAGATGGCCACCCCAGGAATGCCCGCATCACCTTTTGGAAGCAGCTGGGTGCAGAGCTAAGTCCAAATGGCATCCTGGTGTACCGAAAGACGCCAGCATGTGTCACAAAAGCAGTGAGGTCCCTGCTGCTGGGGTGGAAGGGAACCTGTAGATAGCCCTGTCAAAGGTCCAGTTTCGAGAACAGGATGGAACCATAGAACTGCGCTGTGAGTTCCTCTGACGTGGGCAGTGGATATTTGTCAGGGATTACGGCCTTATTAACTGCTCGAAGATCGACACAGACGCGTAGACCACCTGACTTTTTTGTTGCGACCACCAGGTTGGAGACCCATGGGGAGGCCTCAACTGGTTCGATGATGCCAGCTTCCAGTAGCTGCTTTAATTCAGCTGTGACCCCGTCACGGAGAGCAAGCGGGATGCGGCGCAGTGGCTGAATGACAGGGGTAACGGTGGAGTCAACCATGGGCTGGTGGGTGAAGGCAGTCAGGCAGCCCAGACCCTCGAAGAGTGCTGGCCATGTTTGGCGCCACGGTGAGGCGACGTGCAGAATCGCAGACCCGCCGGTGTCCAAGAGAGAAAAACCCAGGTCAGTGAAAAGATCCAGTCCCATCAGGTTAGCTCCTTGGCATGCCACATGAAAACAAAAATCTGGCAAAACTTTTGTTCCATAGCGTACAGTGAGGTTGACTGAGCCCACTAGTCCAATTTTCGAATTACCATACCCGCAAAGGGCAGTGGAGGGCGCAGAGAGTGGCAGGGAGCTGAAAAAGCATTTGAATGTGTCCACATTCAGCAGTGAGACGCTGGCACCGGTATCCAACAACAGAGGGATGCACACATCATTCAGGTTAATTGTGCATGACTTGAAAGCCACTACTGGCCCAGAGCTCATGTTGTGAATTATAGGCCAACTGCTTGAGGACTGAGAGTGTTCATTTGTAGCAACAGGGGCAGAGCGGCAGACATTGGCAAAGTGATTTTGTTTTCCACAATTGCGACAGGCTTGGCCGCGCGCGGGGCAATTCTGCGCTCTGGTAGCATGTGAACGAGATCCGCAGTTTCCACACTGTTGCCGCAGTAGCGCGCGTTGCTGCCATTGCACGAGCATTACCGTGTCAGAGCTGTCGGGGCCGAGGGCGCTGTCACTGGGTGTGTGTGCTAGTTTTGCTGCACATTCGGCTGCAGAATCCACTTGAAAGGCAATGTTGACTGCCTGTGACAACGACAGATCGTCTGACTCAAGTAACAGTCTTTCACGCACTCTCACGTTGTTGGTGTGCTCTATTAGTTGATCACGCACCATCTCATCTTGTAGTGCACCGAACTTGCACGAGCTAGCTAACCCCCTCAAATTAGCCACGTATTGATGCACCGACTTGCCGGGGAGTTGGTGACGCTGTCTAAAAATGAATCGCCGCAGGAGGGCACTTTGTGGGGCAGAGAATTGTGTGCTTAACAGAGCCACAGCCACATCATACGTTTGAATTGAGTCTGCTGCGCATAATGTCCCAAGAACACGCTGGCCCTCCGCTCCCAAGCAATGGGATAACAGTGCCTTTTTCCGTACTGTACTCACATTTTCTAGTCCAAGAGCAATGAGGTAGGTTTCAAAGGACTGCAATGTGTTTGGGTGATGTGTGTGTCAGTGAGTGTGGTGCAATGTGTTTGGGTGATATGTTTGTCAGTGAGTGTGGTGCAGTGTGTTTGGTGAAGTGTGTCAGTGAGTGTGGTGCAATGTGTTTGGGTGAAGTGTGTCAGTGAGTGTGGTGCAATGTGTTTGGGTGAAGTGTGTCAGTGAGTGTGGTGCAATGTGTTTGGGTGAAGTGTGTCAGTGAGTGTGGTGCAGTGTGGGTGAAGTGTGTCAGTGAGTGTGGTGCAATGTGTTTGGGTGAAGTGTGTCAGTGAGTGTGGTGCAGTGTGTTTGGGTGAAGTGTGTCAGTGAGTGTGGTGCAATGTGTTTGGGTGAAGTGTGTCAGTGAGTGTGGTGCAATGTGTTTGGGTGAAGTGTGTCAGTGAGTGTGGTGCAATGTGTTTGGGTGAAGTGTGTCAGTGAGTGTGGTGCAATGTGTTTGGGTGAAGTGTGTCAGTGAGTGTGGTGCAATGTGTTTGGGTGAAGTGTGTCAGTGAGTGTGGTGCAATGTGTTTGGGTGATGTGTGTGTCAGTGAGTGTGGTGCAATGTGTTTGGGTGATGTGTGTGTCAGTGAGAGTGGTGCAATGAGTTTGGGTGAAGTGTGTCAGTGAGTGTGGTGCAATGTGTTTGGGTGAAGTGTGTCAGTGAGTGTGGTGCAATGTGTTTGGGTGATGTGTGTGTCAGTGAGAGTGGTGCAATGAGTTTGGGTGAAGTGTGTCAGTGAGTGTGGTGCAATGTGTTTGGGTGAAGTGTGTCAGTGAGTGTGGTGCAATGTGTTTGGGTGATGTGTGTGTCAGTGAGTGTGGTGCAATGTGTTTGAGTGAAGTGTGTCAGTGAGTGTGGTGCATTGCGTTTGGGGGATGTGGCTGTCATGGTTGAACAGCTGCCAATGTGTGCAAGGCGTGAGATGTTGGTGCGAGGCTTGCAACATTGCTAGGTGTGTGAGGGTGGGGTGAAGCATATGAATTGAAGGGTTGAGTACTGATTGATAGAGATTGTTGGTCGCTGGGTGATGGGGGTGATGTGAACTGAGCAGTGAATGAGGCTGGTGGTGCAGTTGGTAGGATATGCCATTTGAAGAAGAACTCACTGACCTTGACAACTCCTTCTTCCTGCACTGCATCCATGTTCGTGGGGCAACACTCTCAGCATTGGCCTCCACCACTACTTCTTCCCACTGTCTCCAGAGAATCTGTAAGGATTTCCCCCTTCCCCCCTGTGGATACAGGACATCTCTCCTTCTTTCCACCTCTTCCACGAAGAACTCCAGAGCAGTGTCTGGAGACCTTGGTGCCCGCTCTCTCGCACGTTCAGCCATTGCTCAAAGTATCACAGCCCAGAATCCGTTTTCAAAGGACTCCCACTACTTCCTACAGCCGCGATACACCTCCCCTTTAAGAGCTGCAGGCTGCCTTTAAGTGATGTTTGCCACTCGCGATATTGGGCCCCCTGCTGATGCATTCAGCCAATGAACAACGCAGTAGAAACATAGAAACATAGAAGATAGGGGCAGGAGTAGGCCATTCGGCCCCTCGAGCCTGCTCCGCCATTCAATGCGATCATGACTGATCATCCAAATTCAGTGCCCTGTCCCTGCTTTCTCCCCATACCCCTTGATCCCTTTAGCCTTAAGAAATATATCCAACTCCTTCTTGAATATATTTAATGTATTGGCCTCTACTGCCTTCTCTGGTAGAGAATTCCACAGGTTCACCACTCTCTGGGTGAAGAAATTCCTCCTCATTTCTGTCCTAAATGGCTTACCCCTTATCCTTAGACTGTGACCCCTGGTTCTGGACTCCCCGGCCATCGGGAACATCCTTCCTGCATCTAGTCTGTCCAGTCTTGTCAGAATTTTATAAGTTTCAATGAAATCCCCTCTCATTCTTCTAAACTCCAGCGAGTATAAGCCCAATTGACCCAATCTCTCCTCATACGTCATTCCTGCCATCCCAGGTATCAGCCTAGTGAATCTTTGCTGAAATCCTTCCCTGGCAAGAACATCCTTCCTCAGATAAGGTGACCAAAACTGCACACAATACTCAAGATGTGGTCTCACCAAGGCCCTGTATAATTGCAGCAAGACATCCTTGTTCCTGTACTCAAACCCTCTCGCTACGAAGGCCAACATACCATTTGCCTTCTTAACCGCCTGCTGCACCTGCATGCTTACCTTCAGCGACTGGTGCACAAGGACACCCAGTTCTCGTTGCACTTCCCCTTCTCCCAATCTATTGCCATTCAGGTAATAATCTGCCTTCCTGTTTTTGCCACCAAAGTGGATAACCTCACATTTATCCACATTATATTGCATCTGCCATGCTTTTGCCCAATCACCCAATCTGTCCAAATCATCCTGGAGTTTCTCGGCATCCTCCTCACAGCACACACGCCCACCCAGCTTTGTGTCGTCTGCAAACTTGCAGATATTACATCTAGTTCCTTTGTCTAGATCATTAATATATATTGTGAATAGCTGGGGTCCAAGGACCGATCCCTGCAGTACCCCACTAGTCACTGCCTGCCACTCGGAAAAAGACCCGTTTATTCCAACTCTTTGCTTTCTGTCTGCCAACAAGTTCTCTATCCAAGTCAATACCTTGCCCCCAATCCCATGTGCCTTATCTTTACACGCTAATCTCTTATGCGGGACCTTATTGAAAGCCTTCTGAAAGTCCAAACACACCACATCCACTGGTTCTCCCTTATCTATTTTACCAGTTACATCCTCAAAAAATTCCAGTAGATCAGTCAAGCACGATTTACCTTTTGTAAATCCATGTTGACTTTGTCCGATCCTGTCACAGTTTTCCAAGTGCTCTGCTATTACATCTTTTATAATAATGGACTCTAGCATTTTTCCCACTACTGATGTCAGGTCTGTAATTCCCCATTTTCTCTCTACCACCTTTTTTGAATAGTGGGGTAACATTAGTTACCCTCCAATCCATGGGTACTGTTCCAGATTCCATCGAGTGCTGGAAGATGATCAGCAAAGCATCAACTATTTCTAGGGCCACTTCCTTAAGTACCCTAGGATGTAGATTATCAGGCCCTGGGGATTTATTGGCCTTCAATCCCATCAATTTCCCTAACACCATTTCCCTACAAATACTGATTTCTTTCAGTTCCTCCCCTTCATCAGACCCTATGTTCCCCGACATCTCTGGGAGTTATTTGTGTCCTCATTTGTGAAGACAGAACCAAAGTATGTATTTAATTGGCATGCCATTTCTTTGTTCCCCATTATAAATTCCCCTGATTCTGACTGCAAGGGACCTATGCTTGACTTCACCAATCTTTTTCTCTTCACATATCTATAAAAGCTTTTGCAGTCAGTTTTTATGTTCCCTGAAAGCTTACTCTCATATTCTATTTTCCCTTTCTTAATTTATCCCTTTGTCCTCCTTTGTTGAATCCTAAACTGCTCCCAATCCTCAGGTTTACTGCTTTTTCTGGCCAATTTATATGTCCTCTCCTTGGATCTTATGCTATCCCTAATTTCCCTTGTTAGCCATGGTTGAGTCACCTTTTTTGTTTTATTTTTATGCCAAACTGGGATGAACAAATTCTGTATTTTTATCCATGCGGTCTTTGAATGTTTGCCATTGCCTGTCCACCGTCAACCCTTTGAGTGACATTCCCCAATCAATCCTACCCAACTCGCGCCTCAGACCATGCAGCAATCATGGAAAGCTGCAGGCAGCATGAACTTAACGTGCCGTCCACAATGCAATTAACGGGCACAAGTTAATCGCGTATCGTGATCCCCACAACCGTTTTCAGGGATTAGCCAATTTAACCCCCAATGTTTCCACTTGTGGGGGAGACCAGAACTAGGGGCCAGAAATATAAGATAGTCACTAATAAATCCAATAGGTAATTCAGGAGAAACTTCTTTACCCAGAGAGTGGTGAGCATGTGGAACTCGCTACCACAGGGAGTGGTTGAGGAGAATAGTATAGATGCATTTAAGAGGAAGCTGGATAAACACATGAGGGAGAAAGGAATAGATGGGCATTCAGATAGGGTGAAATGAAGAAGGTGGGAGGAGGCTCATGTGGAGCAGAAACACCGGCACGGAGCAGATGTCCTATTTCTGTGCTGTAAATAGTTTCTCTCGATCGACCAGATCAAATCCTTTAATCATCTTAAACACCTCGATTAGATCACCCTTTAATCTTCAAAACTCGAGGGAACACAAACCTAGTCTGTGCAACCTGTCCTCATAATTTAACCCTTTCAGCCCCGGTATCATTCTGATGAATCTGCGCTGCCCCCCCTCCAAGGCCGATATATCCTTCCTGAGGAGTGGGGCCCAGAACTGAATCCAGTGTCCAGAGGGGGTCTGACCAGAGCCGTATCTCTTCTGTTTGTCTTTTAATTTATGCGCTACCTGTTGTGTATATACCTTTAAGGGAATAACTGGTCTCAGACTGCAGTACCGGCAGTGACCACCCTTGTATAAAAGGCCCTAGCAGGCTTCTGTAGTTTCAGTGTCCAGGTTGTCTCCATTCAGTAAAGACTTGTTATAATCAACTCCTGCAGTCCGTGTCTCAATTATACATGGACATAATACTGGCGACGAGTAAGAAACGAACTTACCTGCAACTCGGCAGCACCTCAGACGACGTTATTGGAGGTCGGAGCCAGAAGAAAGAAAAAAAATAATAATCCAAAGAAACTCGAGAAACGGGCGTCGACCGTGGGCAACCGCCCTCCAAATCAGCGAATTGAAAAGTTGCAGGAGAGACTGTCGAGAGCCAGGCTTGGTTCTCCAGTCTGTGGTTTCCCAGCTAATCGGGCTGGTGGCAGGTAGTGCACTGATCCTTCCTGGGCTGCGGTGGGCTGGAGCTCGATCGGGTGGCTCTGCAACGGGGCCGGGCAGCGAGTCGGGAAGCAAAGAGAGAGAGAGAAGGTGGAGCACACAGGGCGCGGCCGGTGCTTCGAAGACGGGCAGCGTTCGGACCTAAGAAGAGGGAGGGAAGTGTCCCAGAGGGTCCGCTCCACGACGGGAACGGTTCTTCAATTAACGGAGCAAATATTGAAGCGCAATAGAAAAATAAATATAATCGCCAGCAACAGCGTTGGCAGCAGCGGCAGCGGCGGGAAAACGCGGGAGGCGCCATCTTAACTCGGCGGGAAAGAAGGAAAAGCGCGGGAGGCGCCATTTTGATCCATCGGGGATGAAGGAAATTCGCGTGAGGCGCCATCTTAGATTTTCAAGATGCCAAAGACTGGCGATATCACTGCCTTCGATAATGCAATAGAAGACTGGACCACGTATGTGGAAAGAGTCGAGGTATATTGCGAGGCAAACGAAATAGCCAATGAGAAAAAGGCATTGGTATTGCTAAATTTAATGGGCGTAAGAATGTACGGCCTATTGTGGGACCTGATTACTCCAGCCAAACCGAAGGTGAAGAGTTTTAATGAAATTGTTGCTATCCTACAGGAACACCTAAATCCTACACCGCTGCTGATAGCAGAAAGATTTAAATTCCACAGGAGAAATCAGCATAAAAATGAGAGCAATGCTGAGTACCTTACGGAACTATGCAAGCTATCAAAGCACTGCCAGTTCGGAGCAGGACTGGCAGATACCCTACGGGACAAATTTGTCTGTGGACTCCTGAGTGAAGGAACCCAGAAGAGGTTACTCTCAGAGAAAGAGCTGACACTAGATAAGGCTTTCAGCGTGGCAGTATTGTACGAAGCAGCAGCAAGGGGAGCTGCGGAAATACAACAAAAGCCACAGGAATACGGCACCCACGAAATGACACGGGGATTTGCAAAATGTTATCGCTGCGGCAGAACAAACCATGATCAGAAGGACTGCTGGTCCAAGGACAAAATATGCAGGCAATGCGGAAAGATGGGACACATTGCACGAGTTTGCAGGTCTGGGAAGAAGACCAACGACAACAAAAAGGCTACTAAGGAACCGTACAGGAAAGTACAAAGATGACGGACAGTAGTTCCGAAGACCAGATGAGCGATAGTGAATCCGGGAACAAGAGACTAAGCTGTCTCAAACTTCACAACGTAATCGCAAAAGAGGATCACCGAACCATTTGGGTCACCCTCACAATAGCAGGGTCCCAAGTCAAAATGGAATTGGATACAGGATCAGCTCTAACCGTCATGAATCGACGAGACTATGAGCGGCTATTCTCACACATACCCTTGAGAGAGACATCCACTGTCTTGAGGACGTATACGGGGCAAAAAGTATACCCCAGAGGAAAAATAAGGGTGCCTGTCGAATACAACGGCAAGAAAATACGGAAATTGTATCTCTACATTCTGCAAGATGGTGGACCACCGTTATTGGGACGTGAATGGATCAGAAAGATAAGTTTAGGCTGGCACTCCATTCAGGCACTGATGGTGGCTGGTAAAAAGGATGACGACGTCACTCGTGGACGATTGTCAACAATCTTAGCTGACGCCAAAGAGGTATTTCAACAAGAACTGGGCACTCTTAAAGGCGTAACCGCCTCGATAAAAATAGAGGAGAATGCAATTCCCAAGTTTTCCAAAGCAAGACTGGTACCATATGCAATTCGCCCAGCCGTCGAGGCAGAGCTGGAGAATCTGGAGAATGCAGGCGTGTTATCTAAGGTAGACTGGAGCGAGTGGGCGACACCCATCGTTCCTGTCATGAAGAAAACGTTAAACAATAAGTCTGAGGAGCCAAGGAAGGTTTGCATCTGTGGGGACTTCAAGGTGACAGTGAACCCAGTCATTCACACAGTACAATATCCTCTTCCAAGGATAGAAGATATCTTCGCCTCACTATCTGGAGGGAAGCGTTTTTCAAAAATTGACCTAGCACAAGCATATTTGCAGATGGAGGTTGAAGAATCCTCCAGGAAGTATCTCACGATAAACACTCACAAAGGTCTTTACCAGTATCATCGACTGGTATTCGGAGTAGCATCAGCTCCGGCGATATGGCAAACAGCAATGGAACAAGTCCTGCAAGGGATTCCGGGGACTCAGTGTTACTTGGACGACATCCTAGTGACAGGTGAAGATGACAGTGAACACCTTGCCAACCTAGAGCAGGTGCTCACTGGACTACGTGAACATGGGCTACGAGCCAATCGTCCCGAGTGCGAGTTTTTTAAGAAACGGATAACGTATTGTGGCCACGTGATTGATGAAGAGGGGTTGCATAAGTCCCCTGACAAAATTGAAGCGGTAGTTAAGGCTCCAGCGCCTGAAAATGTGTCGCAACTGAGGTCATTCCTCGGATTGGTGAATTATTACCATAAGTTTTTGCCGAATTTGTCCACAATTCTGCATCCACTGAACGCCCTACTACGAACGGGAGTAGCATGGAAATGGAGCGATGAATGTAAGCGGGCCTTTCAGAAGAGTAAGGACCTAATCACTTCAAGAGAAGTATTGGCTCACTACAACCCATCACTACCGATAAGATTGGCGTGTGATGTGTCTCCCTACGGCATTGGGGCGGTACTGTCACATAAATTCCTTGATGGTTCAGAGAGGCCGATAGCTTTTGCGTCACGCTCGTTAACTTCAGCCGAGCGTAACTACGCCCAGATTGACAGAGAGGCCCTCAGCCTGGTGTGGGGGGTGAAGAAGTTCAATCACTACCTGCACGGTCAGAAATTTACTCTACTAACTGATCATCAACCTCTCGTCTCCATTTTCAACCCTCAGAAGGGCGTACCGATAATGACGGCACAACGGCTACAGAGGTGGTCCCTTTTCCTAGGGGCGCACCAATATGACATCGAGTACAAAGGAACTAAACAGCATGGGAATGCTGATGGATTGTCGCGCCTACCGTTGCCAACGGTGGAAGAAGAACTGGCAGTGGATCCAGTGGAGTTATTCCACTCGACTATAGTCGAATGTCTCCCTGTGACGAATGCAAACATAGAAAAGGAAACACAAAATGACCCGACACTCTCCTGGGTCTATGATTTAACGCTGAAGGGATGGCCAGCACATGGCGAACCACTGCTGCCAGCATTCTCGCCGAGAAGAGAACAGCTGTCAGTGTGCAGAGGAAGCTTGATGTGTGGATCCAGAGTAGTAATTCCACCCAAATTGAAGGATAGAGTGCTCAATGAGCTTTATGAGGGTCATCTGGGAGGGGTAAAAATGAAGAACTTAGCCAGAGCGTTTGTGTGGTGGCCGGGAATCGATAGAGAAATCGAAGAGATGACCAAGAGCTGTACAGGATGCCAGAAGGTCCAAATCGCCCCACCACAAGCCCCTCTACATCCACGGGAGTGGCCCTCATCTTCATGGCAAAGGGTGCACATTGATTTTGCTGGTCCCTTTATGGACTCGATGTTTTTAATTGCGGTGGATGCACATTCAAAGTGGCCAGAGGTAATAAAAATGTCCTCAACCACCACAGAAAAAACTATCACAGTCTTATGAACCATATTCGCCAGGAATGGGCTGCCTGAACAGATTTGCTCTGACAATGGACCACAGTTTGTGTCTGAAGAGTTCCGGAGGTTCTTAAAGAACAATGGTGTTAAGCATTACACATCTGCCCCATATCATCCAGCCAATAATGGATTGGCCGAGAGGTTTGTCCAAACATTCAAGAAGGCTATCAAGGCAATGTGTAATGAAGATATACCCCTACAACACAAAGTGGATAACTTCTTGTTTGCCTACCAGAATGCGACACATGCGGTTACCAACCAAACTCCAGCTATGATGTTCTTCAATCGAAGACTACGATGCCGCTTGGATTTGGTTAAGCCAAACGTCCAAAGAGATGTGGAGAACAGGCAGTTTCAGAATATGAATGAAAGGCTGACCAGGAGTTTTAAGATAGGTCAACCAGTGTTGGCCCGGGACTACCGCACAGAGAAATGGCAGCCAGGAACGATCTGTACACGGCAAGGACCTCTAATGTATACCGTGGATGTTGGAGAGAGCATTGTAAGACACCATGCTGACCAGATTCTGGAGTCACTGGAAAACGTCAACTCCACACCATGATCTGATACACCTGGCGATGAAACCGGAGTACCAATTGCATCTACCGCAGAATCGGTGATATTGGAAGCAGACGAACCAAACAACGACATTGATCCTGACTCAACCTTGCCAGAAGAACCTGATATCCCAAAGAGGCGTTATCCAGACAGAATCAGGAAGCCTCCTCAAAGACTGAACTTATAATTGCTTAACTTCAACCAATGTATCTAGCAACCGTAATTGTAATTGTTATTAGTTATTATTTAATTGTTAAATGAATATTGTGTACTGTTTATCTAAAAGGGGAGGAATTGTTGTGTATGTACCTTTAAGGGAATAACTGGTCTCAGACTGCAGTACCGGCAGTGACCACCCCTGTATAAAAGTCCCTAGCAGGCTTCTGTAGTTTCAGTTTCCAGGTTGTCTCCATTCAGTAAAGACTTGTTATAATCAACTCCTGCAGTCCGTGTCTCAATTATACACGGACATATTATTACCAGTGCTCCAAGATTACTCCATTTATTAGCAGCAAAATAAACCTTTTGTTTGACGCTAACAGAAACAGCCTTTGTCTCTTCAAGTCACTCGGGCAGTGTAAGGATGTTCTTGCCATGAGCTGGTGGGATGAGGTTTCTTGATGGGGTTATTTCTGGCACTGGAGTTGGGGCTACACCCAGTGCCGAGTTACACTCTCCTACATCTTGATTAATCTAGCTACAGAAACACACTTCTCCGTTATGTGGCCTCTTTCCATTTTAAGTTTCAATCATTTTCCAAACCACTGCTGAAGTTGCACTCATAGAAAAATCAAAGATACCCGCAGAGCATTTTCCTTAAAAGGCTCTTCTTGTTGTTGTTGCTTAAAAGACAAATTCTAAAATTAGTTGCATAATTCCCACAACACGTGAGTCACTTTACCCCTTTCCCCACTCCACACTGTCACAACAACACCCCAGCCCACATTTTCATATAAAGCTAAGTTATAAATAACCTGTGCCACACTTTCAATCTAGTCGCATGTAGGAGGCTGAGCCTACACATCTTCAGACTGTTGGTCTCAGTAAACCTTCTCATTGTTTCATCCCCAGCGTGGTCCCATTCTGTACTCACTGTCACCAAACTCAGCTTCAGATCAGATACAATAAACAACTTGCATACAGAACCATGTTCGGTTTATGAATGCAAGTTTAGCGAGAAAAAAAAATTACGTTTCCACTTATGGGGGAAACCAGAACTCGGGGCCATCAGTATAAGACAGTCACTGATAAATCCAATCGGGAATTCAGGAGAAACTTCTTTACCCAGAGAGAGGTGAGAATGTGGAACTCGCTCCCACAGGGAGGGGTTGAGGCGAATAGTATCGATGGATTTAAGGGGAAACTAGATAAACACATGAGGGAGAAAGGAATAGCAGGATGTGCTGATGGGGTGAGATGAAGAGGGGTGGGAGGAGGCTCGTGTGGAGCAGAAAATGGAACTAGTTAAAGTGCTCGTGCAGAGAGCCGGCACGGGCTCGACAGGCCAAATGGCCTCCTTCTGTGCTGTAAACATTCTATGATTCTATGATTCTATGATTCTATTCTACAATGTTAACTGCTGCCCAGAGATGTTCTTTTTTGGCAATGTTATTGTCCCTACATCCTGCAGTGTTGGAATCTGTCTCTATGCATTATTCTCATTCATATCGTGGTGCTGTATCAGTACTAAAATGGCTCTGTTTCATTTAGTTAGTACATGCGATGTTGTAAAGTATGAGCTGAGGGTCTTTAACTTTTGGGACAATCTGAGTGACCACTCTCATCACTGCAGGTTGTGCGTGGAGTCTGTGGGCATTGCCTCCGTGTACAGCCTACACATTTATACTATAAGACCAGAAGATGCATCGACTCTATTCCATTCATGTCTGTTGATCATGGACTCACTCCCACACCCAATGTCGATCCCCTACCTTAGGGACACTAATTTCCTCCTGCAACCTTTGTTTTTTTAGTTTATTATTTTATTAGTGACTATCTTATATTGATGGCCCCCAGTTCTGGATTCCCCCACAAGTGGAAACATCTTCTCTACATCTACCCTATCGAACCCTTCATTATCCTAAAGACCTCTGTCCTGTTTGGAAAACTTTATTAACTTTCATTACATTTTTTTAACATGATTAGAACATAAGAACATAAGAAATAGGAGCAGGAGTCGGCCATTCGGCCCTTCGAGCCTGCTCCACCATTCAATGAGATCATGGCTGATCTTCTGCCTCAACTCCATTCTCCGGCCCTATCGCCATATCCCTTGATGTCCTTACTGGTCAGAAATCTATCGACTTCTGTTTTGAATATACCCAACGACTGAGCCTCCACAGCCCTCTGGGGTAGAGAATTCCAAAGATTCACCACCCTCTGTGTGAAGGAATGTCTTCTCATCTCAGTCCTGAATGGCCTACCCTTTATCTTGAGGCTGTGGCCCCTGGTTCTAGAGTCCCCGGCCAAGGGAAACATTCTCCCAGCATCCACCCTATCAAGCCCTGTAATATCAAGATTGGAGCATCCTCACCTCATTCGAGTCACCTGCAGAGTTTATTGTTTTACAGCTCAGGTTTAGCCTCATGGGCTGCAGACCTCAAACCTCCAGATGCTGACGTTGCTCACAGTGCAATATACTGTTGCATGTTGCAAACCCTTACTCAGTGAGTCATCGGAGTCTGAATGTGTTGCTGCCCTAAATAGAACCAGTGGGTCCATGGCTCAAGCCCAGGCGTGTGTAGTTAGTCAGTATTCACTTGTGAAAGAAAGAAAGAACTTGCATTTCTCCAGCGCCTTTCACCACCTCAGGACGTCCCAAAGCGCTTCACAGCCAATGAAGTACTTTAAAAGCGTAGCCACTGTCGTAATGTAGGAAATGCAGCTGCCCATTTGTGCACAGCAAGATCCCACAAGCAGCAATGAGAAAATGACCAATTAAACTGCTTTGGTGATGTTGGTTACAATAGTGAGCTTCAAAAGTGCGTCATTTGCTGTGAGGCTCTCTGGGACGCCCTGAGGCGGTGTAAGGCGCTGCAGAAATGCTAGTTCGTTCTTTCAAAGGTCAGAGGATTTGTTCTTATACCCTAATGTTGTAGCTATCTCTGTATAGAGTTCTATGAACAGGTGCAGAGAATCTTGGAAGAGGCAGGGCCACATTCTCTACTTACCCGTCATGTTTCTTGTTGAGTTTTGGCTATACAGGTGCCCGTCTGCCCCTTCCAAAAATGCCCATATTTTCTATAAAAATATTTTTTTCTGAATGCCCAAGTCTGTCCCTAACCCTTTGTAACTTAATTTTTTCCTTTGAGTTGTTTTTACCATAGCTAGCGAAGGTGAGTTGATGAGATGGCATTCTCTAGAGGCTGTGCGATATTAATGCACTGTGTTGCCTCTGAGCATTTTCCGCTGTATGGGCAGTTAAGGAAAATATGATTGTAACATCAGTCATGAGAATATGTTGAGCAGAGGAACAAGAATCAGTACCTTCCACATGTGTGCACGCCCAGGAGATCAGAGCATAGGCAAGGTGGAATTGAAAGTGGGTGACAATATTTCGCACCTCCTTCCAGGCACTGTTTCCAATTTAGTATTTTAAGCTGCATTTCTCTAACCTTAAGGATAGTTGGCAGCTTTTTTTAACGTTTTGTGTTCCTTTTCTGATTTTGTAACCTCATTCAACTGCCAACAGCATCAAGCCCTCGCCCCCATCTTCTCAATGCCCAGTTCACCCCTCTCTTCCTGTTAATGTGACGTGCATTTCAAACCCGCCATCTTGCCCACTTCTCCTCCCAGATCCAATGCTCTTTCTCTCTGTGCAATGCGGGATAGAGAGATCCCAAGGGACGAGAAGACTTCTAGTGGCATGGAGGGTGTGGGAAAATACATATGGAGTAAGTGGAGCGGGGTTACGGTGGACATGGCAAAGAACAGGGCGAGTTGGAGAGTTGGGGGGTAATTTTCATCTCATTTTCACCACCTGGGCAGTAACCTTTTTGTTTCATATTCATTCTGGGAATGTGGGCATCGCTGGCAAGGGCGGCATTTATTGCCCATCCCTAACTGCCCTTGAGAAGGTGGTGGTGAGCCGCCTTCTTGAACCGCTGCAGTCCGTGTGGTGAAGGTGCTCCCACAGTGCTGTTAGGGAGGGAGTTCCGGGATTTTGACCCAGCGACGATGAAGGAACGGCGATATATTTCCAAGTCAGGATGGTGTGCGACTTGGAGATGATGGTGTTCCCATGCGCCTGCTGCCCTTGTCCTTCTAGATAGAGCTGTTGAATCAGTTGTCTGTTGTAGAAGCCACCTAATTTTCATCCCATTGAATCCAGGCACCGACGGTGAAACTTACCCCCACGGACTGTAAGCACGGGAAATTCAGAGACATGGCTAGTAAAACTCATATACCAATGGCACTCAAACAATGACATTTGTATGGATATATTAATCTACGATAGCCCAAGAAGATTGCACACAATGTTTACACTGAGGTTAAACTAAGTATGGGTGGGTTTTCCTGAAGGAATAATGATAAAGTCTGAATTTTCTCCGTCCCCTTGGCTCGTATATTGGCTGGTTTGGGACAATATTCTTTGTGTCCTTTCCTTGAAGTCACCTATACTTTGCTTCACGCTAACCTTATCGACCAGCTACATCCGACCTCACCACCATCAGTATCCTGAAGGCAGCATTCACTATTTATTCTAAATACGATTCAGTTAGAGAAAGCATTAGCAACAGAACAAGAAGGTGGTTTGTGGATTTCACTTAGGTGGCCCTGTTGGTTTCCATCCCAAGATAGGATTTAAAGTCCTTTTGAGAGCCTTTTAATGTCTGACATGACACCCACATATAACAAAAGCCACAAGTAACTCCCATCGCCCAATCTTGACGTTAACCCAGCTCAGTGCTGTGTATGATTAATCGGTGGGATGTCACCCATCTGCAATGTCATGGTGACGATGAATATTTTAAAACCAGTCACCCATCAAAGTTGGACAATGAGTTAGTGAAGTTCTGATGTGGGGCTTGTCTCTATCTGAATATTTTTCTGTATCAGCCATTTTTACAAAGGACTATTTAAGATTAGTTATGCATGTGGGTGACTCCTAACTAATGATTACCAAGTAACAGAACATTGGGCACGCTTATGATCAGTTATGTGGAGAGACTGGAGAAGCTAGGATTATTCTCCATGGAGCAGAGAAGGTTAAGGGGAGATTTGATAGAGGCGTTCAAGATCATGAAGGGTTTTGATGGAGTGAATCGGGAGAAACTGTTTCCAGTGGCAGGAGGGTCGGTAACCAGAGGACACAGAGTGAAGGTGATTTGCAAAAGAACCAGAGGGGAGATGCGGAGAATTTTTTTCCGCAGCGAGTTGTTGTGATCTGGAACGCGCTGCCTGAAAGGGCGGTGGAAGCAGTTTCAATAGTAACTTTCAAAAGGGAATTGGAGAAATACTTGAAGGGGAATAGTTTGCGGGGCTCTGGGGAAAGAGCAGGGAGTGGGACTAATTGGAGAGCTCGACCAAAGAGCCGGCACAGGCACGATGGGCCGAATGGCCTCCTCCTGTGCTGTGTGATTCTATGATTCGATGATCTGATAATCTCCTGTGTTGGTTTCCCGATTAGGAAGCGTGTGATTGTACTGTATTCTGCAGCTCATCAGAAAGATACAGACAGCTGCACAGATTCAATAAATTCTGACCGTCAAAAATACAGAAAATATTACAACATTCATACATAAGGAAAAAGAAAATCTTTATTCGGTTATAAGTTTTACATCAGAATAACTAAATTACACAAAAGACTAGTCGAAAAGTAACATTTCTTACATATAAATATTCATGAAAATCAGCAATGCTGTAAAACAATTCATGAAATGTGAACAATTTAATCAAATAAATAGCTTAACCTTAATATTATTAAACAGCAGGAAAACCCCACAATTCTAAACGGATTGTAGTCACTCTCAGGTGGGTTATTTTCGGAGTGTGCTTGGGTCAGATTTGAATTCTGCGCAAAGTACCAAGTACACCAGAAAAATACCCTCACACACACAAATACTCTCACACACAAAATAAACAGCATTAACCCTGCTTCTGTAATTACAAACTTGACAAGTGCAATTTAATTATCCTGTTCCAGAATATGATAAATAAGATATAAAAAAAAATCTTCAGAATTTTCTGAGATGCACATCGAGATTCAGAGTGCCATTTTCGCATTCTGACAAACATTCATGCTAGTACTGAGCTCACAGTAACACTGAATTATTAATGGGAGACTCCCTCTCCACAGGACGGGGGTAACGGGAATAATTAGTGCTTTGTGCAAAAAAAAATCCTGCACAGTCTTGTGCCATTGGGGTGCATTGCCTGGCTGGCACTCCCAGTGAGCAGTGACCAGTGAGCGGTGTCCCAGTGACCAGTGACAGTGAGCAGTGTCCCAGTGACCAGTGACAGTGAGTGGTGTCCCAGTGGCCAGTGACAGTGAGCGGTGTCCCAGTGAGCGGTGAGAGTGAGTGGTGTCCCAGTGAGCAGTGACCAGTGAGCGGTGTCCCAGTGACCAGTGACAGTGAGCGGTGTCCCAGTGAGCGGTGAGAGTGAGTGGTGTCCCAGTGGCCAGTGACAGTGAGCGGTGTCCCAGTGAGCGGTGAGAGTGAGTGGTGTCCCAGTGAGCAGTGACAGTGAGCGGTGTCCCAGTGACCAGTGACAGTGAGCGGTGTCCCAGTGAGCGGTGAGAGTGAGTGGTGTCCCAGTGAGCAGTGACCAGTGAGTGGTGTCCCAGTGGCCAGTGACAGTGAGCGGTGTCCCAGTGAGCAGTGAGCAGTGTCCCAGTGACAGTGAGCAGTGTCCCAGTGAGCAGTGACAGTGAGCAGTGTCCCAGTGACAGTGAGCAGTGCCCCAGTGACAGTGAGCAGTGCCCCAGTGACAGTGAGCAGTGCCCCAGTGTCCCAGTGACAGTGAGCAGTGCCCCAGTGACAGTGAGCAGTGCCCCAGTGTCCCAGTGACAGTGAGCAGTGCCCCAGTGTCCCAGTGACAGTGACCAGTGTCCCAGTGACAGTGACCAGTGTCCCAGTGACAGTGAGCAGTGCCCCAGTGACAGTGACCAGTGCCCCAGTGACAGTGACCAGTGCCCCAGTGACCAGTGACAGTGAGCAGTGCCCCAGTGTCCCAGTGACAGTGAGCAGTGCCCCAGTGACCAGTGACAGTGAGCAGTGCCCCAGTGACCAGTGACCAGTGTCCCAGTGACAGTGAGCAGTGTCCCAGTGACAGTGAGCAGTGCCCCAGTGACAGTGAGCAGTGCCCCAGTGTCCCAGTGACAGTGAGCAGTGCCCCAGTGTCCCAGTGACAGTGAGCAGTGCCCCAGTGACCAGTGACAGTGAGCAGTGCCCCAGTGACAGTGACCAGTGACAGTGCCCCAGTGTCCCAGTGACAGTGAGCAGTGCCCCAGTGACCAGTGACAGTGAGCAGTGCCCCAGTGTCCCAGTGACAGTGAGCAGTGCCCCAGTGACCAGTGACAGTGAGCAGTGTCCCAGTGACAGTGAGCAGTGCCCCAGTGACCAGTGACAGTGACCAGTGACAGTGACCAGTGACAGTGACAGTGACCAGTGACAGTGACCAGTGACAGTGACCAGTGTCCCAGTGACAGTGACCAGTGACAGTGACCAGTGACAGTGACCAGTGCCCCAGTGTCAGTGAGCAGTGTCCCAGTGACCAGTGACAGTGACCAGTGACAGTGAGCAGTGACCAGTGACCAGTGACCAGTGAGCGGTGCTGAGAATCGCCAGAGCTGGGGTGAGAGGTGAACAGCTGAAGGCTCCAGCGTGCTGTCGGAACTTGTCACTCGGGACAGTTTGGTCGGTTTTGTTGATGTAGAATAAAGTCAACAGCAAATTTAGAAGGAAAATTACTTTGCAATAACAAAAAATTTTGTTTAGCAAGAACTGCTGGAGCAGTAACACATTACAGTATTTAGAAGATTGAAGAACTTCACTTCCTGAGTGTCTACGGTTCAGTTCCACTTATCAAAGATACATCGCTTCGATTGTTAAACCACTTCATAGGGACAATGGAATAGAATGAGTCTATTTAAAGGTGTTTATCTGCAAACTTACCGAGTGTTTCATTTTTCCTTTCAATATGATGCTTTGTGCGTGCAGTAAGAATAATCTATTATTTCAAACACTCTAAACATATGGTTGAGTTTCAGAGTGCTGGCATTCCCGCACTTGTTCACTGTCATGGTGAGCTTCAGTACCAGCTCACTATATTCACTCCTCTCTTTAACATGCTCACTATTTTTTTCCATTTAAAATCCGCTTAGACAAGTGTTAAAGCGACAGGAGGACACGTGCAACAATGCTGACTGGTAACTCGCTCTGCCCCAGTGTATCGGGCTGTGGTTTTCTGTTTACGAGCTGTAGGCTGCCTTCTCGCTGGTCTACACAGGATGCATTTCTCAACCAACAGTCAGCACTTGCAGTCATTCCTTGCTGAAGATTGCAAGCCTGATCACAACTCCACTCAAGCAAAAAATACATCACCCCCTCAACTTGCAGAATTTGACACCCCACCCTCCCCTCCCTCCCTCCCCCCAAAAAAACCTGGGTATTTAAAGCAAAGTTAATTAAATAATCTTTTCCAGCACAATCCGTAATGGCTTCGAAACTGGGTGATGCAGCTCAGCCCAGAAGGAAGTTGCAGCCAGAAGCACGTGTACAAAATGGCTGATTGTAGGAGTGGGGCCAGGGTGACTGCAGGCAACTCATGAACTCTGGCCTGAAGTATCCCTCGAGTCTTGATGCAAGGAATCTCGCTATCAGTTTCTTGCACCTGACACTCAAGCAGATAGTCCAAGTCAGCAGATCTGCCGGAGTGTGAGCCGGTTCGACTGGCTGTCTTGCAATCATGTTTAGGATGCTGATAATGTAGGTTTTTGCAATTTTCCCAAGTTCCTATGCAAATCCTAAAAGAAGATAATAATAGGACGTCTGATGTTCATTGGGATATTAAACAATTGGCACCGAAAGGGGTGATTAATAAATGTTGAAAAGATTGAATTTTTTTTTTCATCATTTTGTTGCGGAACTGTAGAAGACTGAAATCTTGCCCAAACCTGGACTCCAGGAATACCCTGCGGGAGAGCAGTTAAAAGCAATGGGCCACTGGCGAAAAGACCCGAGCTGTTGAGAAATGGAGCCAATCTTCTATCTGACCGTCGGGTTTTAACAGAAGGAATTAAAGCTGAAAAATACCAAAGTAGGTGGCCGTGTCATAACTCAGCAGGTTTGGGTCAGTCACGGATACAAAGAGCTGGTCTCCTTTTTTCAACTGGAACACTCCACCCTGATTGACTGAGTTGAAACTGGAAGCTTGATTTGTATCCAACGGTGTTTTGGATGCCTTCATGAGAAGAGTAGATTGCTTCTGTGTCCTTTGCAAGTAGATATACTGAAGAAATGGTATGTTGGATATTCCGCCGGTCTTGTCACTGGCTAGTCGAAAACTAACCTGACAGTAGATATAGTAAAGTCCAGGCTCAGTTATAACTAGCTTACCACTGGTGTAGTTTATGTTGCGTGTAAAAGTAAGAAATCCTTCAGCCATCCACTGTCTTATTGGAACCCCTTTGTCACCAGGAAAACTGTTCCCTATTGAACAGAAAATAGCAAACTATTACAGAGAGGCATGATGGACCTAAACTATCTAAATAAACAGTACTGTTTCAACCCATCTAGATCGAATGACAAAGTCCACCCAAGGTAAGCAAATTGTAATAGGCTAGTGACTGGAATCAGGACCACAATAATGAACTCTGAAACGCTTGGCCTTATTTTTTTACGATTGTCTAGATTCTAATCAGCCTTTTCCTGTCCCAAGTCTTGAGTGTTAAAGGTAGACTAACCCAATGGCTCATTGAACCATGTCTTCAATCAGCAGTCTAGTTGCACCAGAACAGAATCATTTAATCCCCACCCAAATGTTCTCCTTTAGCAGGTATTCAAATCTCTACAAACAACATTGTAATCATGAAATCTGTTCACAATAAGTATATTTAAATGATTCACTTTCTATCTCCTCTGGAAAGGAAGAACTTGCATTTATATAGTGCCTTTCGCAACCTCAGGACATCCCACAATGCATCACAGCCAATGAACTACTTTCGAAGTGCGGTTACCGTGGTGACATGGGCAAATGCAGCGGCCAATTTGTGCACAGCAAGGTCCCACAAACAGCAACTGAGATAATGGCCAGTTAATCGGCTTTGGCTCTGCTTGTCAAAGGAATGATGCTGGCAGGAGACCAGGAGACCTCATCTGCTCTTCAGATAGTGCGGTGGGATCTTTAATGTCCACTTGACCAGGCGGATGGGGCCTCAGATGGGGCGGGCACCGTTTCCTCACTTCCACTGGAGTTTCCTGGGATGGGAGAAAAAGGTGCCGAGACCCAATGGAAGCAGGTCCTGCTCCCCAAATTTCAACCGGCCCACCCAGATACCGCTGCCAGGCCTGGGAATTGTGGGGCCAATTCTATCGCTAGTTGTTAATTGATGTGGGCTTGGGAGCAAAACCGCCCGTAAATCAGCAGAGTTTGGCCGTCTGATTCAGAGAACCCTCGGGGTGGCTGAGCTGTGAAATGTGAAAGGTTGCACTAGTACAGTAGGCTCTGCTGAGGTTACGCTTGAGGTTAAAGCACATTGCAAGAGAGCGGAGAAGGAGCATTACTCGCATCCTACACTATTCTCGAACCGAGAATACTTAATGCCGACACCTGCCTAAAAAAGTATTCCATTGATATCTCTCATCTTAATAGCACTAAAAAAGTTCACTGCACATTACTTCATTTATATTTTGACAAGTAACATAGTTCTAACACAGTTCAGAGACGATTCACTAGGTTAATTCCAGAGCTGAGGGGATTGACTTATGAACAAAGGTTGAGCAGGCTGGGCCTATACTCATTGGAGTTTAGAAGAATGAAAGGTGATCTTATTGAAACATATAAGATATTGAGGGGGCTCGACAAGGTAGATGCAGAGAGGATGTTTCCCCTCGTGGGGAAATCTAGAACGCGGGGGCACAGTTTTAGAATAAAGGGTCGCCCTTTTAGAACTGAGAAGAAGAGGAATTTCTTCTCTCAGAGGGTCGTAAACCTGTGGAATTCTCTTCCCCAGAGAGCTGTGGAGGCTGGGTCAGTAAATACATTTAAGGTGGAGATAGACAGATTTTTGCAAGATAAGGGAGTGAAGGGTTATGGGGATCGGGCGGGGAAGTGGCTTTGAGCCCAAGATCAGCCATGATCTTATTGAATGGAGGTTCTTAACGTTATGAATGTAACAATAATCCATGGTTTTCATTCTGAAATATGTTCTTTTTTAGTCTAAATGTTAATTTTGAAGTGATCGCTTATGTTAATCGACCTTCCGTGGCACTGGCCCAGTTGTCCTGGGATCTGACCATGCTTCCTGCAGGTGCACTGGGAGTAACTGGAGGCAGAGCTGGGGGGTGGGGGGGCGGGTTTCTGATTTCTGATATTATTCCCCGAGTCCCACCTCTTCCATCGATGTTTGTGGGGAGAGTCGGGGAGCGCGAATCCCCTCAGGGTGCAGCAGTGAGGCTGCAGGTCTAGATATGGGGGGGGTGTACAGCTCCTCCTAATGGTAGAAGTGTGGAACTGCAGGCGTGACCGTGTGTCACAGAATAGTGATGCCCAAATAAGGAGTGTGTGACATACAGCAAATTTAATATATTACTAATTAACCTCCCACTATATTGCAAATAAAGCAAGGGGATTCCCTGAAAGTGCAATAACAATAAAAACAAATATATTAAAATCATAATGAAATATAATGGAATCCATCTTTATCTATTTCAATATATTTAATATCTTACATTTACATGCACTTCCCATCAACTATTTCCATTATAAATTGCTGTGTCTGTTATAATGCACACTTCCTATGTCAACTTGTCGCACTGTAATTACACCGTCCCGCCAGTGAAATGATTTTTCAGATGACCCTTCAACCTTACCTGCTGTGTTGTCACTTTTATTTATCGCTATAAGGTGAGCTGCTGTACGGTTAGGCTTGTGGATGCTGTCAATTGTTGTGCTAGGAGGGTCACCTAAACATCAAGGTACACAGTGTTAATGGAAACTCAAACAGTGTTACACACGATATCTACAATCAGGTTTCAAACTATGCTGCTTCGTGGAACTGGGCGTCCCAGTTGACAGACCTCACACCAGTTTGCCATTTTTCTTGGTAGCCAAAGGCACACTAAGGACAGGTGTGGGAATTACTGGCTGGACTTCATGTATTGGCAGTGTGGCATGGATTGGTTTCCAGAGCTAGTCTATGCCACGCGAGCAAGCCTAATGCGGTCATTATGTGCAAAAAAGAAAAGACTTGCATTTCTATAGCGTCTTTCACATCCTCAGGATGTCCCAAAGCGCTTCACAGCCAATGAAGTACTTTTTGAAGTGTAGTCACTGTTGTAATGTAGGAAACACAGCAGCCAATTTGTGCACAGCAAGCTCTCACAAACAGCAACGTGATAACGAGCAGATAATCTGTTTTCATGATGTTGGTTGAGGGATAAATATTGGTTAGGACACTGGGGAGAACTCCCCGGCTCTGCTTCGAATAGTGCCATGGGATCTTTTACGTCCACCTGACAGAGCAGACGGGGCCTCGGTTTACCGTCTCATCCGAAGGACGGCACCTCCGATGGTGCAGCACTCCCTCAGCACTGCCCCTCCGACAGTGCAGCACTCCCTCACTGGAGTGTCAGCCTAGATTTTGTGCTCAAGTCTCTGGAGTGGGATTCGACCCACAACCTTCTGACTCAGAGGCGAGTGTGCTGCCCACTGAGCCACAGCTGACACTGACAGTATCAATAATATGTCATTTTCAGTCCTCATCTTGAACAGCAAAAACCAGTTGCACTTATTTGTCACCACAGTGAACATAAGAGGCAGTTAGAAGGAAACAATATATCGAGCTGCGTCAGGTACAGAAACAAAAACCATTGTAGCATTCTGGAGTGTAAGAGATCTAATGTCAGCCTCTGCCGACATTACAACTAGATTATGCTCCATAGGTGAAATATTGCTGGTTCATGAAAGTACTTTGCAGTATCTCAAACTCAAGGAGCTGAGAAATGACTGACTACACAGCAGACTGAATGGTGGCCTTGGAGAGGCCAGTGGCCTGGGCTGGGCTGTCCATCTCTCTGAAACAGGCAGCAGTGCGAACCTTTAATGGGGTCAAGTACCTGCCAGCCTAATAATGATCATCCTAATGCATTTTTATTATTTTGTTTAATTAGACAATTACAATAATCTTGATCTTTAACTGTACGTAAAGCACATTCGAATGCATCATTAAGTACATGAATCAGCAGAACTGTCATATTAAAGTTAAAAAAAACTGTGTTAGAGTAATACAAACCATACAGCTTCCTTTGAAAGCAGAATTAATTCCTTTACTTTGACTATCAATACTGAACTACTTTATAAAGGACACTGAAGACCGTGATCTAGTCAGTGCTATTTCACGGTGCAATAGCCCACTGAAATAGTCTAAGCTGTAATGAATTAATGCTCCATGGGATATGCTTGTGGGGTGTGTGTTGGGGGTTTATATTTGGGTACAGTAACCTACTGGTTATGGTGCTGGTTTAGCAACACAGAACCTGTGAGTTAGAATCCCACTGTAGCAAGTTAAGAAATTGAATTCAACAAATCTGACGATGAAATTCATCATTGGGAAAACCCAATGGGTTTACGACTGTCCCACAGGGAAGGGAACCTGCCATCCACACCTGGTCGGCTCTACACATGACTCCAATTTCAGGCTATGTGGTTGACTCTTAACTGCCCTCAGAGTAACTAGGGATGGGCAACTAACGCTGCCTTGCTAGTGTTGCCCACATCCCAGTAAAAGAATTAATGGCACAATCTATCAGTGAAGAAAGGGACAATGTTTGATCTTTAGTCTGAATAAGCAGAGCCCCCTCACTAACCCGACCCCAATCACACATTAACCATGCTACAGTACTGTAGTACAGTTGGTTTATGGTTTCTAAAACTTAACTTTTTTCATTTTAGATTTCTCTGTGGTGAAAATGCAAATGCTGATGATCAGCGTGTGCACTGCACACCGAGTGAGCAGGCTGGGCCAGACACGCAGCATTTATCTGTGCGATCAAAGGAGGAGTTTGAAACAGCCACGCTCTGCCTTGAGGTTTAGGCGCTATTAATTTATGGAACAACTGCCTGCAGCAGTCGATCAGCCGGAATCTGACAGTGTCTAATCTCAAAATAACCTTTAGCAATATCTGAGCAAAGTAACTGCGTGGCTCTGTTAAAATGCTCAGGTAAATATTTCCCCATCTCCCCTCGATACAAATCCCACTATCTCTTAGCTCAGAATTAGATTCAGTTTATGTGAATTATTCTTTTTTCCCCAATGAAATACCTAATGGCAACATTATCTTTGGTGTTTTGTTAAGTGTAAAGCTCAGTTTGGCCAATGCTAATCACACTATCACGTGATTCTCTTCGGGCTGGAGTCACCGGGTTCCTGTCATTTCTGGTGCATTGTGTTCATCTCCTTAAAGTCCACTTGGACTGAATTTGACTGAAACTGAATGTGGATTTTAATTTTTTGACTGCAGGTTACAGTTAAGAGACTGTAATATAGTCACAGTGTCACTTACCTTGCTGCCTGTCAGATGTTGGTTGGTCCGTGTCATGTCGCGACTCTTCGGTGCCCTTAGATAGGTACTGAAAGGATAAAGAACCACACAATTAGCATCTTAAAGTAAAGATTACAGCAGGGAGGGGGAAGAGGCCATTCGCCCCATTGACCCCACGCTAACCTGGCCCATGTTGATCGTTCTATCGTGGACTTTCCTCCCGCACCAACTGTTGATCCCTAACTTTAGAGACACCAATTTCCTTTCTCCCCTTAAAGAAACAAACAGTGCTTTTAAACATCTCTATAATCCTCAAATCCCTGCCCAACAGATTCCAACATAAGGAAATTGCAACAAAAAAGGCCTATTATTTAATCAGGCTCATTCCTTCCACAATCCATGTTAGGAACATAAGAAATAGGAGCAGGAGTTGGCCATTTGGCCCCTCGAGCCTGCTCCGCCATTCAATAAGATCATGGCTGATCTTCTACCTCATCTCCACTTTCCTGCACTATCCCCATATCCCTTGATTCCCTTAATATTCAAAAATCTATCGATCTCTGTCTTGAATATACTCAACAACTGAGCCTCCACAGCCCGCTGGGGTAGAGAATTCCAAAGATTCACCGCCCTCTGAGTGAAGAAATTTCTCCTCATCTCAGTCCTAAATGGCCGACCCCTTATTCTGAGACTATGCCCCCTGGTTCGAGACTCTCCAGCCAGGGGAAACATCCTCCCTGCATCTACCCTGTCAAACCCCTTCAGAATCTTGTATGTTTCAATGAGGAAGAAAGATCTTGCATTTATATAGCAGCTTATTGTCTCTCAGAAATATCCCCAAACTTCCGATAGAATGAATGGCATTGAGCAATTACTGTTGTTATGGGGATAAACACCTCGACCTATTCACACACAACAACCTTCCAGAACGAGCAATGAGCTGAACCAACAGTTCATTTGTACTTTTGGTGATGTTGGTTGAGGAAGGGATGTTGGCCAGGGCACAGGAGAACTTCCCCTGCTCTGCTTCCATTGTTCTTTAATGTCCATCTCAGAAGGCAGATAGTTTAAGATTGCAACCAAAGTACAACACCTCAGACAGTGCAGCGCTCCCTCAGTACTGCCCCTCCGACAGTGCAGCGCTTCCTTAGTACTGCCCCTCCGACAGTGCAGCACTCCCTCAGTACTGCCCTCCGACAGTGCAGCGCTTCCTCAGTACTGCCTCTCCGACAGTGCAGCGCTCCCTCAGTACTGCCCCTCCGACAGTGCAGCGCTTCCTTAGTACTGCCCCTCCGACAGTGCAGCGCTCCCTCAGTACTGCCCCTCCGACAGTGCAGCGCTTCCTCAGTACTGCCCCTCCGACAGTGCGCGCTCCCTCAGTACTGCCCCTCCGACAGTGCAGCGCTTCCTCAGTACTGCCTCTCCGACAGTGCAGCGCTCCCTCAGTACTGCCCCTCCAACAGTGCAGCACTTCCTTAGTACTGCCCCTGCGACAGTGCAGCGCTTCCTTAGTACTGCCCCTGCGACAGTGCAGCGCTTCCTTAGTACTGCCCCTGCGACAGTGCGGTGCTCCCTCAGTACTGCCCCTCCGACAGTGCGCGCTCCCTCAGTACTGCCCCTCCGACAGTGCAGCGCTTCCTCAGTACTGCCTCTCCGACAGTGCAGCGCTCCCTCAGTACTGCCCCTGCGACAGTGCAGCGCTTCCTTAGTACTGCCCCTGCGACAGTGCGGTGCTCCCTCAGTACTGCCCCTCCGACAGTGCGCGCTCCCTCAGTACTGCCCCTCCGACAGTGCAGCGCTTCCTCAGTACTGCCTCTCCGACAGTGCAGCGCTCCCTCAGTACTGCCCCTCCGACAGTGCAGCACTTCCTTAGTACTGCCCCTGCGACAGTGCAGCGCTTCCTTTGTACTGCCCCTCCGACAGTGCGCGCTCCCTCAGTACTGCCCCTGCGACAGTGCGGTGCTCCCTCAGTACTGCCCCTGCGACAGTGCGGTGCTCCCTCAGTACTGACACTCCGACCATTTCTTCCCCTGGGCAAATGTTTTGCTGACTCTGTCCAAAATTAAATCTGATGAAACCTCTGAACGCCCATCTGACGTCTCCTGCAATGCTGTCCATCCTTGACCACTCGATATTCCATCTCCACGGCCACAGCAGCCCAGGAACCCTGCTTCTCCAGCACATTGTTTCACCATCTCTATCTGTACTTTCCTGAACAACCCTGGACTCTACACCGAATCACAAACGAAACCAGCACTTTGAAAACATCTGGTCAATGGTTTAAGTTCTTTGTCTGAGAATTTATTCCGCATCTCCACTGCTGTGTAAAATATGAAATCTTTATGATGTGAGTGTTCTGACAAGTGCTCTAACAGTGTGTGAGGCTGTCCTGCAATTGTTTACAACACTGCTCCCGTGCTCGCCAGGCAATCTTGAACAGGAACAAACATATTTAGTTGCAGTATTTCGCAGTTGACCTAATTTTAATAAATATATCTAGGCACATCAAAGATCGCCATACTGACCACACTAATGGAACCATTTCTACAAACAGCTCATTTACAATCACTGGAAAGTAGCAAGATATTGCTGCGATAGCGCTGAGCGTTGACCAAGTTTGCTGTCTCTCGGGAGGGTTTACCTTGTGAACCAACTGCTGCAGTTTGGACCTTTTCTCATCACAGGACAGCACGCTTGTTTTATTATTTTTATTTTCACAGTCCTTTATAATTTTAAGGAACAGATATTCTGGCTCCGAGCTCACGATTTCCTGAACCTTTTGAGAAAACAGAGAACAAAAATGTGATAGAGTTTGAAAGCACAGATAACAAGATCCACAATTTTGTACTATCTTTCAGACTAAATAACCAGGTTACCTTAATGATGCAAGCTTTGCTCTGCCCCAATGATCATAGCCTCCCCAATGATCAGACTCTCCCCCAATGATCAGACTCTCCCCAATGATCAGACTCTCCCCAATGATCAGACTCTCCCCAATGATCAGACTCTCCCCAATGATCAGACTCTCCCCAATGATCAGACTCTCCCCAATGATCAGACTCTCCCCAATGATCAGACTCTCCCCCAATGATCAGACTCTCCCCCAATGATCAGACTCTCCCCAATGATCAGACTCTCCCCCAATGATCAGACTCTCCCCAATGATCAGACTCCCCCCAATGATCAGACTCTCCCCAATGATCAGACTCTCCCCAATGATCAGACTCTCCCCCAATGATCAGACTCTCCCCAATGATCAGACTCCCCCCAATGATCAGACTCTCCCCAATGATCAGACTCTCCCCAATGATCAGACTCTCCCCAATGATCAGACTCTCCCCCAATGATCAGACTCTCCCCCAATGATCAGACTCTCCCCCAATGATCAGACTCTCCCCAATGATCAGACTCTCCCCAATGATCAGACTCCCCCCAATGATCAGACTCTCCCCCAATGATCAGACTCCCCCCAATGATCAGACTCTCCCCCAATGATCAGACTCTCCCCAATGATCAGACTCTCCCCAATGATCAGACTCTCCCCAATGATCAGACTCCCCCAATGATCAGACTCTCCCCAATGATCAGACTCTCCCCAATGATCAGACTCCCCCCAATGATCAGACTCTCCCCAATGATCAGACTCTCCCCAATGATCAGACTCTCCCCCAATGATCAGACTCTCCCCCAATGATCAGACTCTCCCCAATGATCAGACTCTCCCCAATGATCAGACTCTGTCCCAATGATCAGACTCTCCCCCAATGATCAGACTCTCCCCCAATGATCAGACTCTCCCCCAATGATCAGACTCTCCCCAATGATCAGACTCTCCCCCAATGATCAGACTCTCCCCAATGATCAGACTCCCCCCAATGATCAGACTCTCCCCCAATGATCAGACTCTCCCCCAATGATCAGACTCCCCCCAATGATCAGACTCTCCCCCAATGATCAGACTCTCCCCCAATGATCAGACTCTCCCCCAATGATCAGACTCTCCCCAATGATCAGACTCTCCCCCAATGATCAGACTCTCCCCAATGATCAGACTCCCCCCAATGATCAGACTCTCCCAATGATCAGACTCTCCCCAATGATCAGACTCTCCCCCAATGATCAGACTCTCCCCAATGATCAGACTCCCCCCAATGATCAGACTCTCCCCAATGATCAGACTCTCCCCAATGATCAGACTCTCCCCCAATGATCAGACTCTCCCCAATGATCAGACTCCCCCCAATGATCAGACTCTCCCCAATGATCAGACTCTCCCCAATGATCAGACTCTCCCCAATGATCAGACTCTCCCCCAATGATCAGACTCTCCCCCAATGATCAGACTCTCCCCCAATGATCAGACTCTCCCCAATGATCAGACTCTCCCCAATGATCAGACTCTCCCCCAATGATCAGACTCCCCCCAATGATCAGACTCTCCCCCAATGATCAGACTCTCCCCAATGATCAGACTCTCCCCAATGATCAGACTCCCCCCAATGATCAGACTCTCCCCAATGATCAGACTCCCCCCAATGATCAGACTCTCCCCAATGATCAGACTCCCCCCAATGATCAGACTCTCCCCAATGATCAGACTCCCCCCAATGATCAGACTCTCCCCAATGATCAGACTCCCCCCAATGATCAGACTCTCCCCAATGATCAGACTCCCCCCAATGATCAGACTCTCCCCAATGATCAGACTCTCCCCAATGATCAGACTCTCCCCAATGATCAGACTCCCCCCAATGATCAGACTCTCCCCAATGATCAGACTCTCCCCAATGATCAGACTCTCCCCAATGATCAGACTCTCCCCAATGATCAGACTCTCCCAATGATCAGACTCTCCCCAATGATCAGACTCTCCCCAATGATCAGACTCCCCCCAATGATCAGACTCCCCCCAATGATCAGACTCTCCCCCAATGATCAGACTCCCCCCAATGATCAGACTCCCCCCAATGATCAGACTCCCCCAATGATCAGACTCTCCCCAATGATCAGACTCTCCCCAATGATCAGACTCTCCCCAATGATCAGACTCTCCCCAATGATCAGACTCTCCCCAATGATCAGACTCTCCCCAATGATCAGACTCCCCCCAATGATCAGACTCTCCCCCAATGATCAGACTCTCCCCAATGATCAGACTCTGTCCCAATGATCAGACTCCCCCAATGATCAGACTCCCCCCAATGATCAGACTCTCCCCAATGATCAGACTCTCCCCAATGATCAGACTCTGTCCCAATGATCAGACTCCCCCCAATGATCAGACTCTCCCCAATGATCAGACTCTCCCCAATGATCAGACTCCCCCCAATGATCAGACTCTCCCCAATGATCAGACTCTCCCCAATGATCAGACTCCC
The DNA here is from genome assembly GCF_052327205.1 of Somniosus microcephalus. Taxonomy (NCBI): domain Eukaryota; kingdom Metazoa; phylum Chordata; class Chondrichthyes; order Squaliformes; family Somniosidae; genus Somniosus; species Somniosus microcephalus. Next base: position 461,171,850 of record NC_140987.1, read on the forward strand.
CCCAATGATCAGACTCCCCAATGATCAGACTCCCCCCAATGATCAGACTCCCCCAATGATCAGACTCTCCCCAATGATCAGACTCTCCCCAATGATCAGACTCCCCCCAATGATCAGACTCTCCCCAATGATCAGACTCCCCCCAATGATCAGACTCCCCCCAATGATCAGACTCCCCCAATGATCAGACTCTCCCCAATGATCAGACTCCCCCCAATGATCAGACTCTCCCCAATGATCAGACTCCCCCAATGATCAGACTCTCCCCAATGATCAGACTCTCCCCAATGATCAGACTCTCCCCAATGATCAGACTCTCCCCAATGATCAGACTCTCCCAATGATCAGACTCTCCCCAATGATCAGACTCTCCCCAATGATCAGACTCTCCCCAATGATCAGACTCTCCCAATGATCAGACTCTCCCCCAATGATCAGACTCCCCCCCAATGATCAGACTCTCCCAATGATCAGACTCTGTCCCAATGATCAGACTCTCCCCCAATGATCAGACTCTCCCCAATGATCAGACTCTCCCCAATGATCAGACTCTCCCCAATGATCAGACTCTGTCCCAATGATCAGACTCTCCCCAATGATCAGACTCTCCCCAATGATCAGACTCTCCCCAATGATCAGACTCCCCCCAATGATCAGACTCTCCCCAATGATCAGACTCCCCCAATGATCAGACTCTCCCCAATGATCAGACTCTCCCCAATGATCAGACTCTCCCCAATGATCAGACTCTCCCCAATGATCAGACTCTCCCCAATGATCAGACTCTCCCCAATGATCAGACTCTCCCCAATGATCAGACTCTGTCCCAATGATCAGACTCCCCCCAATGATCAGACTCTCCCAATGATCAGACTCTCCCCAATGATCAGACTCTCCCAATGATCAGACTCTCCCCAATGATCAGACTCTCCCCAATGATCAGACTCCCCCCAATGATCAGACTCTCCCCAATGATCAGACTCTCCCCAATGATCAGACTCTCCCCAATGATCAGACTCTCCCCAATGATCAGACTCCCCCCAATGATCAGACTCTCCCCAATGATCAGACTCTCCCAATGATCAGACTCCCCCCAATGATCAGACTCTCCCAATGATCAGACTCCCCCCAATGATCAGACTCCCCCCAATGATCAGACTCCCCCCCAATGATCAGACTCTCCCCAATGATCAGACTCTCCCCAATGATCAGACTCTCCCCAATGATCAGACTCTCCCCCAATGATCAGACTCCCCCCAATGATCAGACTCTCCCCAATGATCAGACTCTGTCCCAATGATCAGACTCTCCCCAATGATCAGACTCTCCCCAATGATCAGACTCCCCCCAATGATCAGACTCCCCCCAATGATCAGACTCTCCCCAATGATCAGACTCCCCCAATGATCAGACTCTCCCCAATGATCAGACTCTCCCCAATGATCAGACTCTCCCCAATGATCAGACTCTCCCCAATGATCAGACTCTCCCCAATGATCAGACTCTCCCCAATGATCAGACTCTCCCCAATGATCAGACTCTCCCCAATGATCAGACTCCCCCCAATGATCAGACTCTCCCCAATGATCAGACTCTCCCCAATGATCAGACTCTCCCCAATGATCAGACTCTCCCCAATGATCAGACTCCCCCCAATGATCAGACTCCCCCAATGATCAGACTCCCCCCAATGATCAGACTCTCCCCAATGATCAGACTCTCCCCAATGATCAGACTCTCCCCAATGATCAGACTCTCCCCAATGATCAGACTCTCCCCAATGATCAGACTCTCCCCAATGATCAGACTCTCCCCAATGATCAGACTCCCCCCAATGATCAGACTCTCCCCAATGATCAGACTCTCCCCAATGATCAGACTCTCCCCAATGATCAGACTCTCCCCAATGATCAGACTCTCCCCCAATGATCAGACTCTCCCCAATGATCAGACTCCCCCCAATGATCAGACTCTCCCCAATGATCAGACTCCCCCCAATGATCAGACTCTCCCCAATGATCAGACTCTCCCCAATGATCAGACTCTCCCCAATGATCAGACTCCCCCAATGATCAGACTCTCCCCAATGATCAGACTCTCCCCCAATGATCAGACTCTCCCCAATGATCAGACTCTCCCCAATGATCAGACTCCCCCCAATGATCAGACTCTCCCCAATGATCAGACTCTCCCCAATGATCAGACTCCCCCCAATGATCAGACTCTCCCCAATGATCAGACTCTCCCCAATGATCAGACTCTCCCCAATGATCAGACTCTCCCCAATGATCAGACTCTCCCCCAATGATCAGACTCTCCCCAATGATCAGACTCTCCCAATGATCAGACTCTCCCCAATGATCAGACTCCCCCAATGATCAGACTCTCCCCAATGATCAGACTCTCCCCAATGATCAGACTCTCCCCAATGATCAGACTCTCCCCAATGATCAGACTCTGTCCCCAATGATCAGACTCTCCCCAATGATCAGACTCTCCCCAATGATCAGACTCTCCCCAATGATCAGACTCCCCCCAATGATCAGACTCTCCCCAATGATCAGACTCTCCCCAATGATCAGACTCCCCCCAATGATCAGACTCTCCCCAATGATCAGACTCTCCCAATGATCAGACTCCCCCAATGATCAGACTCCCCCCAATGATCAGACTCTCCCCAATGATCAGACTCTCCCCAATGATCAGACTCCCCCCAATGATCAGACTCTCCCCAATGATCAGACTCTCCCCAATGATCAGACTCCCCCCAATGATCAGACTCTCCCAATGATCAGACTCTCCCCAATGATCAGACTCTCCCAATGATCAGACTCTCCCCCAATGATCAGACTCTCCCCCAATGATCAGACTCTCCCCAATGATCAGACTCTCCCCAATGATCAGACTCTCCCCCAATGATCAGACTCTCCCCAATGATCAGACTCTCCCCAATGATCAGACTCTCCCCCAATGATCAGACTCTCCCCCAATGATCAGACTCTCCCCAATGATCAGACTCTCCCCAATGATCAGACTCTCCCCAATGATCAGACTCTCCCCAATGATCAGACTCCCCCAATGATCAGACTCTCCCCAATGATCAGACTCTCCCAATGATCAGACTCTCCCCAATGATCAGACTCTCCCCAATGATCAGACTCTCCCCAATGATCAGACTCTCCCCAATGATCAGACTCTCCCCAATGATCAGACTCTCCCCAATGATCAGACTCTCCCCAATGATCAGACTCTCCCCAATGATCAGACTCTCCCCAATGATCAGACTCTCCCCCAATGATCAGACTCTCCCCAATGATCAGACTCTCCCCAATGATCAGACTCTCCCCAATGATCAGACTCTCCCCCAATGATCAGACTCTCCCCAATGATCAGACTCTCCCAATGATCAGACTCCCCCAATGATCAGACTCTCCCCCAATGATCAGACTCTCCCCAATGATCAGACTCTCCCCCAATGATCAGACTCTCCCCCAATGATCAGACTCTCCCCAATGATCAGACTCTCCCCAATGATCAGACTCTCCCCAATGATCAGACTCTCCCCAATGATCAGACTCTCCCCAATGATCAGACTCTCCCCAATGATCAGACTCTCCCCAATGATCAGACTCTCCCCAATGATCAGACTCTCCCCCAATGATCAGACTCTCCCCAATGATCAGACTCTCCCCAATGATCAGACTCTCCCCAATGATCAGACTCTCCCCAATGATCAGACTCTCCCCAATGATCAGACTCTCCCCAATGATCAGACTCTCCCCAATGATCAGACTCTCCCCAATGATCAGACTCTCCCCAATGATCAGACTCTCCCCAATGATCAGACTCTCCCCAATGATCAGACTCTCCCCAATGATCAGACTCTCCCCAATGATCAGACTCTCCCCAATGATCAGACTCTCCCCAATGATCAGACTCCCCCAATGATCAGACTCTCCCCAATGATCAGACTCTCCCCAATGATCAGACTCTCCCCCAATGATCAGACTCTCCCCAATGATCAGACTCTCCCCAATGATCAGACTCTCCCCAATGATCAGACTCTCCCCAATGATCAGACTCTCCCCAATGATCAGACTCTCCCAATGATCAGACTCTCCCCAATGATCAGACTCCCCCAATGATCAGACTCCCCAATGATCAGACTCTCCCCAATGATCAGACTCTCCCCAATGATCAGACTCTCCCCAATGATCAGACTCTCCCCAATGATCAGACTCTCCCCAATGATCAGACTCTCCCCAATGATCAGACTCTCCCCAATGATCAGACTCTCCCCAATGATCAGACTCTCCCCAATGATCAGACTCTCCCCAATGATCAGACTCTCCCCAATGATCAGACTCTCCCCAATGATCAGACTCTCCCCAATGATCAGACTCTCCCCAATGATCAGACTCTCCCCAATGATCAGACTCTCCCCAATGATCAGACTCTCCCCAATGATCAGACTCTCCCCAATGATCAGACTCTCCCCAATGATCAGACTCTCCCCAATGATCAGACTCTCCCCAATGATCAGACTCCCCAATGATCAGACTCTCCCCAATGATCAGACTCTCCCAATGATCAGACTCTCCCCAATGATCAGACTCTCCCCAATGATCAGACTCTCCCCAATGATCAGACTCTCCCCAATGATCAGACTCTCCCCAATGATCAGACTCTCCCCAATGATCAGACTCTCCCCAATGATCAGACTCTCCCAATGATCAGACTCTCCCAATGATCAGACTCTCCCCAATGATCAGACTCCCCCAATGATCAGACTCTCCCCAATGATCAGACTCTCCCCAATGATCAGACTCTCCCCAATGATCAGACTCTCCCCAATGATCAGACTCTCCCCAATGATCAGACTCTCCCCAATGATCAGACTCTCCCCAATGATCAGACTCTCCCCAATGATCAGACTCTCCCCAATGATCAGACTCTCCCCCAATGATCAGACTCTCCCCAATGATCAGACTCTCCCCAATGATCAGACTCTGTCCCCAATGATCAGACTCTCCCCAATGATCAGACTCTCCCCAATGATCAGACTCTCCCCAATGATCAGACTCTCCCCAATGATCAGACTCTCCCCAATGATCAGACTCTCCCCAATGATCAGACTCTCCCCAATGATCAGACTCCCCCAATGATCAGACTCTCCC
>NC_140987.1:461177526-461282526 GCF_052327205.1 Somniosus microcephalus
CAGACTCCCCCCAATGATCAGACTCTCCCCAATGATCAGACTCCATCACCCCAATGATCAGACTCTCCCCAATGATCAGACTCCTCCCCCAATGATCAGACCAATGATCAGACTCCCATCACCCCCAATGATTCAGACTCCCCCCAATGATCAGACTCTCCCCAATGATCAGACTCCCCCCAATGATCAGACTCCCTTCCCCCCCAATGATCAGACTCCCCCAATGATCAGACTCTCCCCAATGATCAGACTCCCCCCAATGACTCTCCCCCAATGATCAGACTCCCCCCAATGATCAGACTCTCCCCAATGATCAGACTCTCCCCAATGATCAGACTCTCCCCAATGATCAGACTCTCCCCAATGATCAGACTCTCCCCAATGATCAGACTCCCCCAATGATCAGACTCTCCCCAATGATCAGACTCTCCCCAATGATCAGACTCTCCCCCAATGATCAGGACTCCCCCCAATGATCAGACTCTCCCCCAATGATCAGACTCTCCCCCAATGATCAGACTCTCCCCAATGATCAGACTCTCCCCCAATGATCAGACTCTCCCCCAATGATCAGACTCCCCCCAATGATCAGACTCTCCCCCAATGATCAGACTCCCCCCAATGATCAGACTCTCCCCCAATGATCAGACTCCCCCCAATGATCAGACTCTCCCCCAATGATCAGACTCTCCCCAATGATCAGACTCTCCCCAATGATCAGACTCTCCCCAATGATCAGACTCTCCCCAATGATCAGACTCTCCCCCAATGATCAGACTCTCCCCAATGATCAGACTCTCCCCAATGATCAGACTCTCCCCAATGATCAGACTCTCCCCCAATGATCAGACTCTCCCCAATGATCAGACTCTCCCCAATGATCAGACTCTCCCCCCAATGATCAGACTCTCCCCCAATGATCAGACTCTCCCCCAATGATCAGACTCTCCCCCAATGATCAGACTCTCCCCAATGATCAGACTCTCCCCAATGATCAGACTCCCCCCAATGATCAGACTCTCCCCAATGATCAGACTCTCCCCAATGATCAGACTCTCCCCAATGATCAGACTCTCCCCAATGATCAGACTCCCCCCAATGATCAGACTCTCCCCCAATGATCAGACTCTCCCCCAATGATCAGACTCTCCCCAATGATCAGACTCTCCCCAATGATCAGACTCTCCCCAATGATCAGACTCTCCCCCAATGATCAGACTCTCCCCAATGATCAGACTCTCCCCAATGATCAGACTCTCCCCAATGATCAGACTCTCCCCCAATGATCAGACTCTCCCCAATGATCAGACTCTCCCCAATGATCAGACTCTCCCCAATGATCAGACTCCCCCCAATGATCAGACTCTCCCCCAATGATCAGACTCTCCCCCAATGATCAGACTCTCCCCAATGATCAGACTCTCCCCCAATGATCAGACTCTCCCCAATGATCAGGACTCTCCCCCAATGATCAGACTCTCCCCCAATGATCAGACTCTCCCCAATGATCAGACTCCCCCCAATGATCAGACTCTCCCCAATGATCAGACTCTCCCCAATGATCAGACTCTCCCCAATGATCAGACTCTCCCCAATGATCAGACTCCCCCAATGATCAGACTCTCCCCCAATGATCAGACTCTCCCCCAATGATCAGACTCTCCCCAATGATCAGACTCTCCCCAATGATCAGACTCTCCCCAATGATCAGACTCTCCCCAATGATCAGACTCTCCCCAATGATCAGACTCCCCCCAATGATCAGACTCTCCCCAATGATCAGACTCTCCCCAATGATCAGACTCTCCCCCAATGATCAGACTCTCCCCAATGATCAGACTCTCCCCCAATGATCAGACTCTCCCCAATGATCAGACTCTCCCCAATGATCAGACTCCCCCCAATGATCAGACTCTCCCCAATGATCAGACTCTCCCCAATGATCAGACTCTCCCCAATGATCAGACTCTCCCCAATGATCAGACTCTCCCCCAATGATCAGACTCTCCCCAATGATCAGACTCTCCCCCAATGATCAGACTCCCCCAATGATCAGACTCTCCCCAATGATCAGACTCTCCCCAATGATCAGACTCCTCCCCAATGATCAGACTCTCCCCAATGATCAGACTCTCCCCAATGATCAGACTCTCCCCAATGATCAGACTCTCCCCCAATGATCAGACTCTCCCCCAATGATCAGACTCTCCCCAATGATCAGACTCTCCCCCAATGATCAGACTCTCCCCCAATGATCAGACTCTCCCCAATGATCAGACTCTCCCCCAATGATCAGACTCTCCCCAATGATCAGACTCTCCCCAATGATCAGACTCCCCCCAATGATCAGACTCCCCCCAATGATCAGACTCTCCCCAATGATCAGACTCTCCCCCAATGATCAGACTCTCCCCAATGATCAGACTCTCCCCAATGATCAGACTCTCCCCCAATGATCAGACTCTCCCCAATGATCAGACTCTCCCCAATGATCAGACTCTCCCCCAATGATCAGACTCCCCCAATGATCAGACTCCCCCCAATGATCAGACTCTCCCCAATGATCAGACTCTCCCCAATGATCAGACTCTCCCCAATGATCAGACTCTCCCCAATGATCAGACTCTCCCCAATGATCAGACTCTCCCCAATGATCAGACTCTCCCCAATGATCAGACTCTCCCCCAATGATCAGACTCCCCCCAATGATCAGACTCTCCCCAATGATCAGACTCCCCCAATGATCAGACTCTCCCCAATGATCAGACTCTCCCCAATGATCAGACTCTCCCCCAATGATCAGACTCCCCCCAATGATCAGACTCTCCCCCAATGATCAGACTCCCCCCAATGATCAGACTCTCCCCAATGATCAGACTCTCCCCAATGATCAGACTCTCCCCAATGATCAGACTCTGTCCCCAATGATCAGACTCTGTCCCCAATGATCAGACTCCCCCCAATGATCAGACTCTTCCCCAATGATCAGACTCTCCCCAATGATCAGACTCTCCCCAATGATCAGACTCTCCCCAATGATCAGACTCTCCCCAATGATCAGACTCTCCCCAATGATCAGACTCTCCCCCAATGATCAGACTCTCCCCAATGATCAGACTCTCCCCAATGATCAGACTCTCCCCCAATGATCAGACTCCCCCAATGATCAGACTCTCCCCAATGATCAGACTCTCCCCAATGATCAGACTCTCCCCAATGATCAGACTCTCCCCAATGATCAGACTCTCCCCAATGATCAGACTCTCCCCCAATGATCAGACTCTCCCCAATGATCAGACTCTCCCCAATGATCAGACTCTCCCCAATGATCAGACTCTCCCCAATGATCAGACTCTCCCCAATGATCAGACTCTCCCCAATGATCAGACTCTCCCCAATGATCAGACTCCCCCCAATGATCAGACTCTCCCCAATGATCAGACTCTCCCCAATGATCAGACTCTCCCCAATGATCAGACTCTCCCCCAATGATCAGACTCTGTCCCAATGATCAGACTCTCCCCAATGATCAGACTCCCCCCAATGATCAGACTCTCCCCAATGATCAGACTCTCCCCCAATGATCAGACTCTCCCCAATGATCAGACTCTCCCCAATGATCAGACTCTCCCCCAATGATCAGACTCTCCCCAATGATCAGACTCTCCCCAATGATCAGACTCCCCCCAATGATCAGACTCTCCCCAATGATCAGACTCCCCCCAATGATCAGACTCTCCCCAATGATCAGACTCCCCCCAATGATCAGACTCTCCCCAATGATCAGACTCTCCCCAATGATCAGACTCTCCCCCAATGATCAGACTCCCCCAATGATCAGACTCTCCCCCAATGATCAGACTCTCCCCAATGATCAGACTCTCCCCAATGATCAGACTCTCCCCAATGATCAGACTCTCCCCAATGATCAGACTCCCCCCAATGATCAGACTCTCCCCAATGATCAGACTCTCCCCAATGATCAGACTCTCCCCAATGATCAGACTCTCCCCAATGATCAGACTCTCCCCAATGATCAGACTCTCCCCAATGATCAGACTCTCCCCAATGATCAGACTCCCCCAATGATCAGACTCTCCCCAATGATCAGACTCTCCCCCAATGATCAGACTCTCCCCAATGATCAGACTCTCCCCCAATGATCAGACTCTGTCCCAATGATCAGACTCTCCCCAATGATCAGACTCCCCCCAATGATCAGACTCTCCCCAATGATCAGACTCTCCCCCAATGATCAGACTCTCCCCAATGATCAGACTCTCCCCAATGATCAGACTCTCCCCCAATGATCAGACTCTCCCCAATGATCAGACTCTCCCCCAATGATCAGACTCCCCCCAATGATCAGACTCTCCCCAATGATCAGACTCCCCCAATGATCAGACTCTCCCCAATGATCAGACTCTCCCCAATGATCAGACTCTCCCCAATGATCAGACTCCCCCCAATGATCAGACTCTCCCCCAATGATCAGACTCTCCCCCAATGATCAGACTCTCCCCAATGATCAGACTCTCCCCAATGATCAGACTCTCCCCAATGATCAGACTCTCCCCAATGATCAGACTCCCCCCAATGATCAGACTCCCCCCAATGATCAGACTCTCCCCAATGATCAGACTCTCCCCAATGATCAGACTCCCCCCAATGATCAGACTCTCCCCAATGATCAGACTCTCCCCCAATGATCAGACTCTCCCCAATGATCAGACTCCCCCCAATGATCAGACTCCCCCCAATGATCAGACTCTCCCCAATGATCAGACTCTCCCCAATGATCAGACTCCCCCCAATGATCAGACTCTCCCCAATGATCAGACTCTCCCCCAATGATCAGACTCTCCCCAATGATCAGACTCTCCCCAATGATCAGACTCTCCCCAATGATCAGACTCTCCCCCAATGATCAGACTCTCCCCAATGATCAGACTCTCCCCCAATGATCAGACTCCCCCCAATGATCAGACTCTCCCCAATGATCAGACTCTCCCCCAATGATCAGACTCTCCCCAATGATCAGACTCTCCCCAATGATCAGACTCTCCCCAATGATCAGACTCTCCCCAATGATCAGACTCTCCCCAATGATCAGACTCTCCCCAATGATCAGACTCTCCCCAATGATCAGACTCTCCCCAATGATCAGACTCTCCCCAATGATCAGACTCCCCCCAATGATCAGACTCTCCCCCAATGATCAGACTCTCCCCAATGATCAGACTCTCCCCAATGATCAGACTCTCCCCAATGATCAGACTCTCCCCAATGATCAGACTCCCCCCAATGATCAGACTCCCCCCAATGATCAGACTCTCCCCCAATGATCAGACTCCCCCCAATGATCAGACTCTCCCCAATGATCAGACTCTCCCCCAATGATCAGACTCTCCCCAATGATCAGACTCTCCCCAATGATCAGACTCTCCCCAATGATCAGACTCCCCCCAATGATCAGACTCTCCCCCAATGATCAGACTCTCCCCAATGATCAGACTCTCCCCAATGATCAGACTCTCCCCAATGATCAGACTCTGTCCCAATGATCAGACTCTGTCCCAATGATCAGACTCTCCCCAATGATCAGACTCTCCCCAATGATCAGACTCTGTCCCAATGATCAGACTCTCCCCAATGATCAGACTCTCCCCAATGATCAGACTCTCCCCAATGATCAGACTCTCCCCAATGATCAGACTCTCCCCAATGATCAGACTCTCCCCAATGATCAGACTCTCCCCAATGATCAGACTCTCCCCAATGATCAGACTCTCCCCAATGATCAGACTCCCCCAATGATCAGACTCTCCCCCAATGATCAGACTCCCCCCAATGATCAGACTCTCCCCAATGATCAGACTCCCCCCAATGATCAGACTCTCCCCAATGATCAGACTCTCCCCAATGATCAGACTCCCCCCAATGATCAGACTCTCCCCAATGATCAGACTCTCCCCAATGATCAGACTCTCCCCAATGATCAGACTCTCCCCAATGATCAGGACTCTCCCCAATGATCAGACTCTCCCCAATGATCAGACTCCCCCCAATGATCAGACTCTCCCCAATGATCAGACTCTCCCCAATGATCAGACTCTCCCCAATGATCAGACTCTCCCCAATGATCAGACTCTCCCCAATGATCAGACTCCCCCCAATGATCAGACTCTCCCCAATGATCAGACTCCCCCCAATGATCAGACTCTCCCCAATGATCAGACTCTCCCCAATGATCAGACTCTCCCCAATGATCAGACTCCCCCCAATGATCAGACTCTCCCCAATGATCAGACTCTCCCCAATGATCAGACTCTCCCCAATGATCAGACTCTCCCCAATGATCAGACTCTCCCCCAATGATCAGACTCTCCCCAATGATCAGACTCTCCCCAATGATCAGACTCTCCCCAATGATCAGACTCTCCCCAATGATCAGACTCTCCCCAATGATCAGACTCTCCCCAATGATCAGACTCTCCCCAATGATCAGACTCTCCCCCAATGATCAGACTCTGTCCCAATGATCAGACTCTCCCCAATGATCAGACTCTCCCCCAATGATCAGACTCTCCCCAATGATCAGACTCTCCCCAATGATCAGACTCTCCCCCAATGATCAGACTCTCCCCAATGATCAGACTCTCCCCAATGATCAGACTCCCCCCAATGATCAGACTCTGTCCCAATGATCAGACTCTCCCCAATGATCAGACTCCCCCCCAATGATCAGACTCTCCCCCAATGATCAGACTCTCCCCAATGATCAGACTCCCCCCAATGATCAGACTCCCCCCAATGATCAGACTCTCCCCCAATGATCAGACTCCCCCCAATGATCAGACTCCCCCCAATGATCAGACTCCCCCCAATGATCAGACTCTCCCCAATGATCAGACTCTCCCCAATGATCAGACTCTCCCCCAATGATCAGACTCCCCCCAATGATCAGACTCTCCCCAATGATCAGACTCTCCCCCAATGATCAGACTCTCCCCAATGATCAGACTCTCCCCAATGATCAGACTCTCCCCAATGATCAGACTCTCCCCAATGATCAGACTCTCCCCCAATGATCAGACTCTCCCCAATGATCAGACTCCCCCCAATGATCAGACTCCCCCCAATGATCAGACTCTCCCCCAATGATCAGACTCCCCCCAATGATCAGACTCCCCCCAATGATCAGACTCCCCCCAATGATCAGACTCCCCCCAATGATCAGACTCCCCCCAATGATCAGACTCTCCCCCAATGATCAGACTCCCCCCAATGATCAGACTCTGTCCCAATGATCAGACTCTCCCCAATGATCAGACTCTCCCCAATGATCAGACTCCCCCCAATGATCAGACTCTGTCCCAATGATCAGACTCTGTCCCAATGATCAGACTCCCCCCAATGATCAGACTCTCCCCAATGATCAGACTCTCCCCCAATGATCAGACTCTCCCCAATGATCAGACTCTCCCCAATGATCAGACTCTCCCCCAATGATCAGACTCTCCCCAATGATCAGACTCTCCCCAATGATCAGACTCTCCCCCAATGATCAGACTCTCCCCAATGATCAGACTCTCCCCAATGATCAGACTCTCCCCAATGATTAGACTCTCCCCAATGATCAGGCTCTCCCCCAATGATCAGCCTCTCCCCCAATGATCAGGCTCTCCCCCAATGATCAGACTCTCCCCAATGATCAGACTCTGTCCCAATGATCAGACTCCCCCCAATGATCAGACTCTGTCCCAATGATCAGACTCTCCCCAATGATCAGACTCTCCCCCAATGATCAGACTCTCCCCAATGATCAGACTCACTCACAGGCTCGGTGTGACTTCCCATCTCACAAATAAACAGCGACAGGTGAAACTTTATCTCAACTCCATTTCACAGTCGCCATGACTTCTTATATTAAAAAGTTATCATTTGAATAAGCGCAGTCTGTGTAGCTTTAGTGCTCGGTCAAAGGTCGTTATCTTTTTGCAGTTTGTAACTGCTTTTGTTCTGCATTTGATATTCTAAAACGAAACCCACATTGCTGCTTGTATTTGGCTGAATTCCCAAACACCCTTTAATAAATTGCTATTTTGGGTTTCCTTTAATTTAATATCTATTTCAATATTAATTTGAAATTGCAGCCAACTTTATTAAAAGATATAATTCAATGAAAGAACACTGGAGTTTTTAAAAGAAAACTGTTTAATTAATATTACAGACATCAACAATGAATTTTACATAAAAGCAGAAAATGCTGGGAAAACTCAGCAGGTCAGGCAGCATCTGTGGAGCGAGAGGTTCGACCTGAAACGCTGACTCTGTTTCTCTCTCCACGGATGCTGCCTGACTTGCTGAGTATTTCCAGCGTTTTCTGTTTTTTTATTTCAGATTGCCAGCATCCGCAGTATTTCGCTTTTTGCATTAATGAATTTAACACCTTGCACTAAAGAGCTTTTCCACTTGTCTTACCTTGTCGAATTTGATGGCGAAGTAGACATAGAGCAAGGCGCTGGTGACCATGTGAGCCAGGAGCAGGACGGCGAGCAGTAAGATGAGGAGCCGCACAGAGACCGATGGCTGATGGTGCCCGCACTCCTTCTGCAGCTCAGCCGACTTGCTGGAGCCTTGATTCATGTTATCAACCAAAGCAGACACTGTCAGCACCGACCCCTCCTTCACACTGGAGCTGGCACCGCGCAACATTCAATCTTTTGTCATCTCACACCTTTCAGGAAACTAAATAAGTTATACAGCACAATTCTTAGAACCCCGCACTTCCTGGAAAATATGTCTCGCCTTGGCCAGGTTTGAAGAGTAGGTTGTACCAGCAGAATCATTCCTCTTCTTTTAAATTCCTCCTATAGTTTCCCCTCTTACTCTGTGACATGAAAGGAGATGTCTTGTCATCACTGCAACATTTATCCAGAAAGTCAGTTTTATTGTTTGAGACCAATCGTGTTCGTAATCTCTCGATCAATTCGCATTTCCTGTATCAACTATTTCCCTTTCTTCCTGCTGCCTAACTTTTCTCTTGCAAACTGTTTCTCGGGTTGTTTCTCTCTCTCTGGAAGGAGATACTTTGCTTCCAAAATGATTTCTGGGCAACAATTTTTTTCAGTATTTGTGTTGTCGCAACAACTGAAAGCTTGTTCAGTGTCCAATATTTAAAATTGTAAAATAGTTTCTGCAGCCCCTGGTTTGCAAAGTTTTAGTTTTTTTTCTGGTTAGATTGACAGACTTAACTGAACCTTTAAAGAGTGAAATTGGAACAACACCCACATTATGCAAGTCCTTCACGGGTGCAAAAGTAATCTTTGCTGAGGATCACTGACTCCAGCACAGTTCTGTTTGACTCTTGCAATGTGTCAGATTAATGTTGCATTTAGTTTATGTTCTGAATGCGCTTAATTTCATTGCACAGGTTGTTTCTTAAAGAACAGCGGTTTGGAGACGCGCTTTCACCAGGTTCACAGTGACACCATAAACACTGGCTTAGTATGATGCTGGTTTTTTTGATTGATATCTGCTGGTGATATTTGCCTTGCCCCAGAACCATATCGAACTGCAGTTACTTATCAATGGCCCACATCAGATTACATCGAAAACGTGTCTGCATAATGAATATGATGTGACTGTTTTACAACTAAATCTTGACATGGGCAGGACAGAAATATAATCCACATTTGTGACTGTTTACAGTGAAAGCAGTTACTAATTGCTCAATAATTTGGTAAACCACTTCAAATTGATCCTTGCTCTATTTTTCTGTGAATCATTTATAGTCGTCTTTTGTCTCTTGGCTTGTTGAGGTCACTGGTCCAACCTTTTCCTCAGCACACTTATCTCCTCAGTTGTGCAGTGATACTGGTCTGTGTATGTTAAATCTGTGAGTTGTTCAAGTAATTAATACTCAGACTTAATCAGTAACAATAAAACAGGTCTTTACTGGTTGGAGGTAGGGACTATACATAGGTCTTTACTTCATGCCCACAGGCGGGAACTGAGGGGAGATCAGTACCCACAGTACTATTTATACCCCTATGGCCAGGAGTGGTACTGCGTATCACTACGCCCAACAAGTAGTGCAGTCCTGTCCATAGGTTCAAAGTAGCACACATATTACATACACAACATTCCTCCCTTCCTAGCTTTACAGTCATCTCCCCATTTAACATAACGTAATAACATATATACATATATAACTTCAGGTTTACATAACAGAATAACATAGATACATAGATAACTTCATGTCAAAACAGATCACAGATTCAGTCTCTGCGGAAAACAGTTCACAGATTCAATCTCTGCGGTGGAGTCGGTTCACGTTGCTGGAGTGACTCATTCAATAGTCCTTCCATGGATTTAACAGTTTGAACTTCCGAACTGAATTGGCTCCGTTCGGAGGGACCACGTGTGTGATCTGGTAGAGGTAATAATGGTTCAGATGGGTCATCTTCTGTTTTGACTTTTCCTTTTCTGCTTCTTGGAGACTCTCTGGGCTCCACTGTCAGCTGCCAGCTGCATGCGCAGTCCCTCCTTCTCTCCCTCCTTTTTCCGTAGTAGAGCCACCTTCTCCCGATGTTCCGTAGACTTTCGGTGCTCCTCCATGATTTCTGTATGGTGGGAGTCGAAGTTACAAGTTGGGCAGGACAGGACATAGTAATATTCGGTGTCGTCCTGATCTAGGCCAGCGAGAGGGTCTTCTATTTCCTCCATACCCAGCTGGGCGTTAGCCAGCTTTTGTTCCAAGTCCAGACATCTTTCCTGAAGAGACTTCTTCATGCGTACCTCTTCATCCAGCTTTTTCTGGGCTTTCAGCAAGTCGTTTACTAATGACCTCATTTGAGATTTTACTACTTCAACTTCTTTTGGAGATTGATTGATCGGACTATTCAATCCCTCTACCGGAGCAGCTGTTTCAGCGGTCTGTTGTTCTACGTTGACGTGAGTCAGCGTACTTTTGGCATCCAAGGGCTGCTCTGTTGCAGTCATCTCAGTCTGTGTTGCCACCTCAGCTCTTCCAATAACCTTTGATAGCTCCGAACCCCTTTCGTTTGAATATTGAAGTTCGTGTTCAAGTTTTTCCCATTTCAGAGTCCTGTCCTTCAGCATATGCAGGAGTTGGCTGACCGTTAACTCCTCTGACATCAGACGTTTTGTGTGCTCCTGCTCCATTTTCTCCATCAGCTGCTTCTGTTGTCTTTCCAGATTCTCCAACTCTATATCAAAGAACTCTTTCGTTGCATTCAACTCTTGCTCACAACGGCGAAGCATTTGTTCTAATTGCTGTTGTAGTTTGAAATGGAGTTGAGTTCGAGCCCGGTGTCCCTCAGAAATGGGCACATCAGTAGACTTGCCAGACTCAGAATCCACAGTTAAACTATGTTGTTGTTGCTCAGTGGAATTCTGTGCTGAAACTTTGTCTTTTGCACCTGAGTTGGGCTTACCATCATCCGTTCCAGAGTCTGGGCCGACTATCTTCACCGAGTTCTCACTCGTTATTGTTTGTAGGAAATGCCAGTCCATATTCATTTTCCTAATCCACTCCCGTCCTAGTAGTGGAGAACCTCCTTCAGATATCACATATAAGTCCATTATTTGACTGTCTTCGCCCTTGTGGACCACTGCAACCTCTATTTTCCCGATGGGGTACACTCTTTGCCCCGTGTATGTTTTCAATATAATCCCCGTATCCTGTAGGGGAATATGTTGGAATAACTTTCCGTAATCTTTCTTATTTATGACCGTCAATGCCGATCCAGTGTCCAATTCCAGTTTTACTTGGACTCCTTCTATCTGAAGAGTGACCCAAATTGTCTGGAGGTCTGCACCCTTACCAGCGTTGAGTACTCTTAAGCTAGCCAGTTCATTACAGCTTAAGCCAGCCAGTTCATTACTGCTAGCGTCTGAATCGGACTCCTGTTCGGTCACCTTGTGTACCTTTGCGTATTTTCCTTGCGGTGACTTCTTGTTGCTGGTCTTCTTCCCTGACCTGCATACTCTAGCTATATGTCCAAGCCTACCACAAGTTCTACATTCTTGGTTTTTAAACCAACACTGGTTCTGATCATGCGTTGTCTTTCCACAACGATAACATTTGCCAGAACTCACACCCAATTTGTGTGCACTGAGCTCCGGTGACCGTAGCTGCATTACTGCCGTGCCTCTCGCTGCGGCTTCGTGTGCTGCTGCCATAGTGACCGCCTTCTCAAGCGTCAGCTCATTCTCCTCGAGCAGTCGCTTTTGTGTATCCTGTTTAAATAAACCACACACAAATTTGTCTCGAAGTGCCTCTGTCAGTCCCGTTCCAAACTGGCAATATTTCACTAATTTACGCAATTCCAGCAAATAATCAGCATTGCTTTCATGCTGTAGCTGCCTTCTGTCGTAAAATTTAAATCGTTCCGCTAGCATCAGCGGCGTGGGGTTTAGATGATCTTTCAGGACAGTAACAATCTCATCGAACGTCTTATCCGCCGGTTCATCTGGTGATAACAGGTGTTTCAATTGCCCGTATGTCTTCGCACCCATTAAATTTAATAATGTTAGAGCTTTATCTTGGTCACGAATTTTATTGGCCTTACAATAATTTTTTACTCTTTCAACATATATGGCCCAATCTTCGAGGTCACTATCAAAGGTGCTAATATTCCCGTGTTTAGGCATTGTAGATTTGCAATTTCTCAGATTTTTTTTTTTACTGCTATCAAAGATGGCGGCTTCTCGCTCTTGCCGTCGTCCTCCGCCCACAAAATGGCGTGCTTGGCGGTCTTCACCCGTCCCCCAACGCCGTCTCCCTTCAGCCCCCGAGTGCGGCCCTTATCTTCGCCGCGATCGCCCGAGTGCGGCCCTTATCAGCGGATGCGATCGCTGGATCGCGAAGCGGCTCTCGGCTCTTATCAGGAGATGCGATCGCTCTGTTGAAACGCCTCCCGCTCGAAGCGGCTCTCGCGCCCTATTCCTCCAGCTCACCCAGCCCCGTTCGTGCGGCCAACTGCCTGTCGCGTCGCTGCCCGGCTCAGACAACGGCTTACCCACCACCAAGCTGGAGAAGAAGCTGACGGTCGCCGATGGAGGCTCCGAGGTCAGGATGTCTTCTAGTGGGGTGGAGAGGGTGGAAACCTCTCTGCAACGTCCTGGCTGTGGACGAAGCTGCCGTGGAGTGACTGCCGCAGGGTCCGAATCAGACTCGTCGCCAGTGTTAAATCTGTGAGTTGTTCAAGTAATTAATACTCAGACTTAATCAGTAACAATAAAACAGGTCTTTACTGGTTGGAGGTAGGGACTATACGTAGGTCTTTACTTCATGCCCACAGGCGGGAACTGAGGGGAGATCAGTACCCACAGTACTATTTATACCCCTATGGCCAGGAGTGGTACTGCGTATCACTACGCCCAACAAGTAGTGCAGTCCTGTCCATAGGTTCAAAGTAGCACACATATTACATACACAACAGTGTAGCTTTTTAATGTTAAGATTTCATGGAGTATATGGTAAAAGGAGAACACTGCGGAGCGATTGCAAGGCTGAGATTCACACTTGGGTTGTGCTGGTATCCGTGAGCCAATCAAATGGCAGTCTTGTGCCCAATGATGTGAACAGAATAAAGATTTGCATTTACATAGCATCTAATCATGTCTGAGAAATACCTCGGAGTACTTCACAATCGTTATTTTTAGGAATGTAGGCAAATACAACAGCTAGCTTCAACCAACGACACTAGCTGATTGAACAGTTAATCTGTTGTTTGTTGAGGGATAGATCATAGAATAATAGAATGATACATCCTAAATTATGCCTGTGCCGGCTCTTTGAACGAGCTCTCCAATTAGTCCCACTCCCGCTGCTCTTTCCCCACAGCCCTGCAAATTTTTCCTTTTCAAGTATTTCTCCAATTCCCTTTTAAAAGTTACTATTGAATCTACTCCCACCGCCCTTTCAGGCAGCGCGTTCCAGATCACAACAACTCGCTGCGTGAAAAATGTTGCCTCATCTCCCCTCTGGTTCTTTTGCCGATTATCTTCAATCTGTGTCCTCTGGTTACCGACCCTCCTGCCACTGGAAACAGTTTCTCCTGATTTACTCCATCAAAACTTAAACATCGAAGATAGGAGCAGGAGTAGGCCATTCGGCCCCTCGAGCCTGCTCCGCCATTCAATGAGATCATGGCTGATCATCCAAATTCAGTACCCTGTCCCTGCTTTCTCCCCATACCCCTTGATCCCTTTAGCCTTAAGAAATATATCCAACTCCTTCTTGAATATATTTAATGAACTGGCCTCTACTGCCTTCTGTGGTAGAGAATTCCACAGGTTCACCACTCTCTGGGTGAAGAAATTCCTCCTCATTTCTGTCCTAAATGGCCTACCCTTTATCCTTGGACTGTGACCCCTGGTTCTGGACTCCCCGACCATCGGGAACATCCTTCCTGCATCTAGTCTGTCCAGTCCTGTCAGAATTTTATAAGTTTCAATGAGATCACCTCTGATTCTTCTAAACTCCAGCGAGTACAAGCCCAATCGACCCAATCTCTCCTCATACATCATTCCTGCCATCCCAGGTATCAGCCTGGTGAATCTTCACTGAACTCCTTCCATGGCAAGAACATCCTTCCTCAGATAAGGCGACCAAAACTGCACACAATACTCAAGATGTGATCTCACCAAGGCCCTGTACAACTGCAGCAAGACATCCTTGTTCCTGTACTCAAACCCTCTCGCTACGAAGGCCAACATACCATTTGCCTTCTTAACCGCCTGCTGCACCTGCATGCTTACCTTCAGCGACTGGTGCACAAGGACACCCAGGTCTCGTTGCACTTCCCCTTCTCCCAATCTATTGCCATTTAGATAATAATCTGCCTTCCTGTTTTTGCCACCAAAGTGGACAACCTCACATTTATCCACGTTATATTGCATCTGCCATGTTTCTGCCCAATCACCCAACATGCCCAAATCATCCTGGAGTTTCTCAACATCCTCCTCACAGCACACACGCCCACCCAGCTTTGTGTCATCTGCAAATTTGGAGATATTACATCTAGCTCCCTTGTTTAGATCATTAATATATATTGTGAATAGCTGGGGTCCAAGGACCAATCCCTGCGGTACCCCACTAGTCACTGCCTGCCACTTGGAAAAAGACCCGTTTATTCCAACTCTTTGCTTCCTGTCTGCCAACCAGTTCTCTATCCAAGTCAATACCTTGCCCCCAATCCCATGTGCCTTAATTTTACATGCTAATCTCTTATGCGGGACCTTATCGAAGGCCTTCTGAAAGTCCAGATACACCACATCCACTGGTCCTCCCTTATCTATTTTACCAGTTACATCCTCAAAAAATTCCAGTAGATCAGTCAAGCACGATTTACCTTTTGTGAATCCATGTTGACTTTGTCTGATCCTGTCACTGTTTTCCAAGTGCTTGATTTTGAACACCTCTATCAAATCTGCTCTTAACCTTCTCTGCTCTAAGGAGAACAATCCCAGCTTCTCCAGTCTCTCCACATAACTGAAGTCCCTCATCCCTGGTACCATTCTAGTAAATCTCCTCTGCACCCTCTCCAAGGTCTTGACATCCTTCCTAAAGTGCGGTGCCCAGAATTGGACACAATACTCCAGCTGGGCCCGAACCAGTGATTTATAAAGGTTTAGCACAACTTCCTTGTTTTTGTACTCTGTGCCTCTATTAATAAAGCCCAGGAACCCCATATCCTTTTTTAACCGCTTTCTCAACCTGCCCTGCTACCTTCAACGATTTGTGCACATATACCCCCAGGTCTCTGTGTTCATGCACCTGCTTTAGGATTGTACCATTTAGTTTATATTGTCTCTCCTCATTCTTTCTACCAAAATGTATCACTTCACACTTCTCTGCGTTAAATGTCATCTGCCACATGTCTGCCCATTTCACTAGGAGGAGGCCATTCAGCCCATCGAGGCTTTTCAATCACTCAATGAGATCATGGTATATCTGTACCTCGACTCCATTCACCTGCCTTTGCTCCATATCCCTTGATTCCCTTACCCAACAAAAATCTATTGATCTCAGTCTTAAAAATTTCAATAATTCCCCAGCACCCACGGCACTTTGGGGGAGAGAGTTCCAGATTTCTGCTACCCTTTGTGTGATTTCACTACTGAACGACCTAGATCCAATTTTAAGATTGTGTCCCCTTGTTTTGGATTCCCCCACCAAAGGAAATAGTTTTTCTATCAGTAGACCTGCCCTGCTCTTCAAATAGTGCCACAGTTGAGGAGATAAGTGTTGTGAGCAAAAGGTTGGATTGGTGACCTCAACAGCTCAGAAACAAAGGAAGACTATAGATGATTCATAGAGGAATAGAACAAGGATCTTTTTTGAAGTGGCTTACCAAATTATTGGGCAATTACCAACTTTTGCTGTAAACAGTCACAAATGTGGATTATATTTCTGTCCTACCCAGGAAGCCAGACCTTGCTGTAACATCTCATTCAAAGGACAGCATCTTTGAGAGTGCAGCACTCCCTCAGTACAACACTGAAGCATCAGTCTAGATCAACATGCACAAATACCTGGAGTAAGATTTGAACCCGCAACCTTCTGAGTCAGGGTCAAGAGTGCAACCAGCTTTGCCAAGCTAACATGTTAGCAAGTCTGCCCCTGATGCTCATTGCCCTGTGTTTCTCTCCGAGTGTCACAGCGAGCTGGGGTAGTGTTAGCAAGTCTGCCCCTGATGCTCACTGCCCTGTGTTTCTCTCCGAATGTCACAGCGAGCTCCTCGTGATTTCATCAATCAGTTAACATTTGTGCAAAGACAGAACAAAGTAGTGATACAGCTGGGATCTAGACTACTACATTGGCTCCTGGTCCAGCATTGCCTCTCATCCTTATGTTCAAATCCCTCCATAGCCTCACCCCTCCCTATCTCTCTAACCTCCTCCAGTCCTACAACCCTCCGAGATCTCTGCGTTTCTCCAACTCTGGCCTCATGCTCATCCCCCACTCTCTTTGCCCACCATTGGCGGCCGTGCCTTCAGCTGCCTGGGCCCACAGCTCCGGAATTCCCTCCCTAACCCTCTCTACCTCTCTTTCCTCCTTTAAGACGCTCCTTAAAATCTTATGGCCTAGAAATTCGGTGGGCTGCGCCACCAGTTAGAGCCTAAAGAGGGCACTCAGTGGCTTTAGCACCACTGGCCACGCCTCCCGCGATATTTAGCGCGGCGCTAATGGCGGCGTTAGCCTGTAGCGCTGCGCCGCCACCGATGATGTCATCGGTGTGCACAGCGCCCTGCTACCGCCCCGAACGCGATATTGGGTCACGCCCCCCCCCCCCGTAGCGCCAGTCGCAAATCGCGACCGGTTCAGGGGGGCCTACCTGTGGCGGTAGTGGCGCAAATTAAGGGGGAGGTGTGGGGCGGTCATTTTTTTTGGTGGCCGCCTGCCAGCACCTCCTGGCGCCGCTCTCCCCGGCCTCCTGATCCCCCCCCCCCGGGCAGTGCCGGCTGTGTCCCGAGAGCCCGGCACGTCTCCTCGGTGCTAGGCTCTTTTGCCGGCACTCGTGATCTCTGATCGCGCTGGTGCAGGCCCCTCCCCTTTAAGAAGGGGAGGAAGGCCTGCAGTACCACAGCGCGCCGTGCCGCAGCGTGTGGCACTGCGGCACGTTGCGCTGCGATATTCAGTTTCAGCGCCCCAAGAGGGACGCGGGGAGCCTCGAGCAGCGCCCCGCGTCCCTCTTGGGCGCTCAAACTGAATATCGGGCTGGCACTCCCGGCTCCTTCCGGGGCGGGACTTCCGGCACCCAGGTGAGCTTGGCGCCCCAAACGTGGTGCCACCGAATTTTTAGCCCTACGTGTCCTTATGTGGCTCGGTGTCAATTTTTGTTTGATAATGCTCCTGTGAAGCACCTTGGGAAATTTTACTGCATTAAAGGCGCTATATAAATACAAGTTGTGATTGTAAATAAATTTTGACAGCACGATGGAACGTGATCTCATGTCTGGAATTTGTGTTTAGTGGGTGCGGTTTTGTTTCATAAATATATTACATATGCACGATTTCCTTTGAATAAGTGATGGATTTCACTGTAAACTTGCAGCATTAACATCGCAAAGATTTTAAATACCCTTCTGTGAATGTCCTGCCACATTACACCCAGCTGTGGGTTTACCACAGAAAGTGCAGGGCAAGAACAAAGCAAGGCATCAGAACTGGGGAATAAATTACCGCAGGATGTGGGGAGCCTTCAAAGTATGAGCTACAGTCAGGAGTGGAACATGACACTTAATAAATGAGTTTAGGTGAGAGTTGCCTGCCACCGATACAGGGCTCCAGACACCGAACACCCTCATCTGAAGCTCCTGTTTGCGATTTTAATGCGGATGCTATCCCATTTATTTTTAAATGGGTTTGTGCCTCTGTTATAATAAAGAAAGAGCTTAGATTTCTGTAGCACCGTTAACATCTTCAGGACGTTACAAAGCATTTCACAACCATGTGAGATATTTTGAAGCGTAGTCACTGCTCTGCTATGTCTCTGCATGCACAGCAAGATCCCACAAAATGAGCAGCTGATCTGTAGTGGTGTTGACTGAGGGAGCGACATGAGAAGAACTTCGCTGCCCTTCTTTGAAGAGTACGAATGGGACCTTTCATATTCACCTCAACAGACAGATGTTGCCTTGGTTTGATGGCTGGTATGGAGGGAAGCTCCTCTGACAATGCAGCACTCCCTCAGCGTCAGTTGAGATTATGCCCTCAAACTGACAGGGGCACTTCAACCCACAGCCTTCTGACGCAGCGGTGAGAGTGGCTACCAACTGAGCCAAACTGACACTTAAACAGCAACGTACAAAGGCAACGCCTCGATTTTAACATTTTTACATTTTCATCCTTGTGTTCAAAACCCTCCACGGCCTCGCCCCTCCCTCTCTCTGTAACCTCCTCCGTGGCCTCGCCCCTCCCTATCTCTGTAACCTCCTCCAGCCCCTCGCCCCTCCCTATCTCTGTAACCTCCTCCAGCCCCACAACCCTCCCTATCTCTGCAACCTCCTCCAGCCCCACAACCCTCCCTATCTCTGTAACCTCCTCCAGCCCCTCGCCCCTCCCTATCTCTGTAACCTCCTCCAGCCCCACAACCCTCCCTATCTCTGCAACCTCCTCCAGCCCCACAACCCTCCCTATCTCTGTAACCTCCTCCAGCCTCGCCACCTCCCTATCTCTGTAACCTCCTCCAGCCCCACAACCCTCCGAGATCTCTGTAACCTCCTCCAGCCTCGCCACCTCCCTATCTCTGTAACCTCCTCCAGCCCCACAACCCTCCGAGATCTCTGTAACCTCCTCCAGCCTCGCCCCTCCCTATCTCTGTAACCTCCTCCAGCCTCCTACAACCCTCCGAGATCTCTGTAACCTCCTCCAGCCTCGCCACCTCCCTATCTCTGTAACCTCCTCCAGCCTCACAACCCTCCCTATCTCTGTAACCTCCTCCAGCCTCACAACCCTCCCTATCTCTGTAACCTCCTCCAGCCTCGCCACCTCCCTGTCTCTGTAACCTCCTCCAGCCTCACAACCCTCCCTATCTCTGTAACCTCCTCCAGCCTCACAACCCTCCCTATCTCTGTAACCTCCTCCAGCCTCGCCACCTCCCTATCTCTGTAACCTCCTCCAGCCTCGCCACCTCCCTCTCTCTGTAAACTCCTCCAGCCCCCTACAACCCTCCGAGATCTCTGTAACCTCCTCCAGCCTCGCCACCTCCCTATCTCTGTAACCTCCTCCAGCCTCACAATCCTCCCTATCTCTGTAACCTCCTCCAGCCTCACAACCCTCCCTCTCTATGTAACCTCCTCCAGCCCCACAACCCTCCCAGATCTCTGTAATCTCCTCCAGCCTCACAACCCTCCCTATCTCTGTAGCCTCCTCCAGCCTCACAACCCTCCCTCTCTCTGTAACCTCCTCCAGCCCCACAACCCTCCCAGATTTCTGTAACCTCCTCCAGCCTCACAACCCTCCCTATCTCTGTAACCTCCTCCAGCCCTACAACCCTCCCTATCTCTGTAACCTCCTCCAGCCTCGCCACCTCCCTATCTCTGTAACCTCCTCCAGCCTCGCCACCCTCCCTATCTCTGTAACCTCCTCCAGCCTCACAACCCTCCCTATCTCTGTAACCTCCTCCAGCCCCACAACCCTCCCTATCTCTGTAACCTCCTCCAGCCTCACAACCCTCCCTATCTCTGTAACCTCCTCCAGCCTCACAACCCTCCCAGATCTCTGTAACCTCCTCCAGCCTCGCCACCTCCCTATCTCTGGAACCTCCTCCAGCCTCACAACCCTCCCTATCGCTGTAACCTCCTCCAGCCTCACAACACTCCCTATCTCTGTAACCTCCTCCAGCCTCACAACCCTCCCAGATCTCTGTAACCTCCTCCAGCCTCGCCACCTCCCTATCTCTGGAACCTCCTCCAGCCCCACAACCCTCCCTATCTCTGTAACCTCCTCCAGCCCCACAACCCTCCCTATCTCTGTAACCTCCTCCAGCCTCACAACCCTCCCTATCTCTGTAACCTCCTCCAGCCTCACAACCCTCCGAGATCTCTGTAACCTCCTCCAGCCTCGCCCCTCCCTATCTCTGTAACCTCCTCCAGCCTCACAACCCTCCCTATCTCTGTAACCTCCTCCAGCCCCACAACCCTCCGAGATCTCTGTAACCTCCTCCAGCCTCGCCACCTCCCTATCTCTGTAACCTCCTCCAGCCTCACAACCCTCCGAGATCTCTGTAACCTCCTCCAGCCTCGCCACCTCCCTATCTCTGTAACCTCATCCAGCCCTACAACCCTCCCTATCTCTGTAACCTCCTCCACGGCCTCGCCACCTCCCTATCTCTGTAACCTCCTCCAGCCTCACAACCCTCCCTATCTCTGTAACCTCCTCCAGCCTCGCCACCTCCCTGTCTCTGTAACCTCCTCCAGCCTCACAACCCTCCCTATCTCTGTAACCTCCTCCAGCCTCACAACCCTCCGAGATCTCTGTAACCTCCTCCAGCCTCGCCCCTCCCTATCTCTGTAACCTCCTCCAGCCTCACAACCCTCCCTATCTCTGTAACCTCCTCCAGCCT
The DNA here is from genome assembly GCF_052327205.1 of Somniosus microcephalus. Classification (NCBI taxonomy): domain Eukaryota; kingdom Metazoa; phylum Chordata; class Chondrichthyes; order Squaliformes; family Somniosidae; genus Somniosus; species Somniosus microcephalus. The sequence continues at coordinate 461,198,631 of NC_140987.1, forward strand.
CACAACCCTCCGAGATCTCTGTAACCTCCTCCAGCCTCACCCCTCTCTATCTCTGTAACCTCCTCCAGCCTCACAACCCTCCGAGATCTCTGCGCTCCTCCAATTCTGGCTTCTTGAGCAACCCCGATTTCCATCGCTCCACCATTGGCGGCCGTGCCTTCAGCTGCCTGGGCCCTGAGCTCTGGAATTCCCTCCCTAAACCTCTCCGCCTCTCTCTCCTCCTTTAAGACACTCCTTAAAACCGACCTCTTTGACCAAGCTTTTGGTCACCTGTCCTAATTCCTCCTTAGTGACTCGGTGTCAAATTTTGTTTGATAATCACTCCTGTGAAACGGCTTAGGATGTTTTACTATGTTAAAAGTGCTTGTGTAGATTGGGCCGATACTCTCTGGAGTTTAGAAGAATGAGAGGTGATCTCATTGAAACATACAAGATTCTGAGGGGGATTGACAGGGTAGATGCTGAAAGGTTGTTTCCCCTGGCTGGTGTGTCTAGAACCAGGGGTCACAGTCTCAGGATAAGGGGTCGGCCATTTGAGACTGAGATGAGGAGGAATTTCTTCACTCAGAGGGCGGTGAATCTTTGGAATTCTCTACCCCAGAGGGCTGTGGAGGCTCAGTCATTGAGTATATTCAAGACAGAGATCGATAGATTTTGGGACTCTGGGGGAATCGAGGGATATGGAGATCGGGCGGGAAAGTGGAGTTGAGGTCGATGCTCAGCCATGATCTTATTGAATGGCGGAGTGGGCTCGAGAGGCCATGTGGCGGAGCAGGCTCGAGGGGCCATGTGGCGGAGCAGGCTCAAGGGGCCGTGTGGCGGAGCGGGCTCGAGGGGCTGTGTGGCGGAGCGGGCTCGAGGGGCCATGTGGCGGAGCAGGCTCAAGGGGCCGTGTGGCGGAGCGGGCTCGAGAGGCCATGTGGTGGAGCAGGCTCGAGGGGCCATGTGGCGGAGCAGGCTCAAGGGGCCGTGTGGCGGAGCAGGCTCGAGGGGCTGTGTGGCGGAGCGGGCTCAAGGGGCCATGTGGCGAAGCAGGCTCAAGGGGCCGTGTGGCGGAGCAGGCTCGAGGGGCCATGTGGCGGAGCAGGCTTGAGGGGCCATGTGGCGGAGCAGGCTCAAGGGGCCATGTGGCAGAGCGGGCTCGAGGGGCTGTGTGGCGGAGCAGGCTCGAGGGGCCATGTGGCGGAGCGGGCTCGAGGGGCCGTGTGGCGGAGCGGGCTCGAGGGGCCGTGTGGCGAAGCAGGCTCGAGGGGCTGTGTGGCGGAGCAGGCTCGAGGGGCCGTGTGGCGAAGCAGGCTCAAGGGGCTGTGTGGCGAAGCAGGCTCGAGGGGCTGTGTGGCGGAGCAGGCTCGAGGGGCTGTGTGGCGGAGCGGGCTCGAGGGGCTGTGTGGCGGAGCAGGCTCGAGGGGCCGTGTGGCGGAGCGGGCTCGAGGGGCTGTGTGGCGGAGCGAGCTCGAGGGGCCGTGTGGCGGAGCGGGCTCGAGGGGCTGTGTGGCGGAGCAGGCTTGTGGGGCCATGTGGTGGAGCAGGCTCGAGGGGCCGAATGGCCGACTCCTGCTCCTATTTCTTATGTTATGTTCTTATATAAATGCAAGTTGTTGTTGAATATTATGTGAGTTCGGTGAGCTATTATTGGCTGCAATAATTTCCAACTTTAGACGTCCATTACTGATTGTCATCAAGAACCAAGACCCCAACTTCTTTATCCCTCGAGGCTCCAGTAGAAAATTCCACCACACAAAGCATTGTCCAGTTTACGTTCTAATTTATGTGAAGGGGCTGATTACAGCTTGTATCATCAGCATTGGGCAATTAGATTCTAGCTTTGCAATCACTTCATTCTAATAATATCGATATACAATTCTGACAACCTGAGATGGATCTGATCACTGCCCAGTTAAAATAGTTATATACACTGGAACTGTGTGAAATCCACACAACCTCACTGAGAGGCCACCTAAATGTCACATCAGCTGTATGTTAAAGTGTAGATGCACCAGATTTTCATGTGGCTATTGTGGTTACAAGCATCCCTAGAGCAGGGTCATTTTCAGTATAGGGCAGCACCGGTCGGTTAAACAGAGGCTAGTGTGGAGGGCAGCTTAACAGAAAACACAGGAAATACGAAGCAGGTCAGGCTAACGCTCCAGACAGAAAGAACAAAAGTAAGAAAGAACTTGCATTTCTATAGCGCCTTTCATGACCTCAGGACATCCCGAAGCTCTTTACAGCCAATGAAGTAATTTTGAAGTGCAGCCATTCATCAGAACCAGAAATAGTACAGATCAACAGCTTAGAAGAAGGAACCGAGCGAGGGAACGAAGAGAGGGGAAGAACACCAGAGAACTTCAAGTTGAGCTGCAAAATGATTGGGTGGAGAAAAGGAGAGGGTTAACTGACGGAAACAACATATAGCGTGAGAGAAATGAGAGGAATAAAGGACATGAACAAGACCCTGAGAATGTGTGAATAGTCACAGCAGGTTAGGTAAGTTCGGCAAAAGAACCAGAGGTGAGTTGAGGAGACTTTTTTTCACAGCGAGTTGTTGTGATCTGGAACGCGCTGCCTGAAAGGGCGGTGGAAGCAGATTCAATAGTAACTTACAAAAAGGAATTGGATAAATACTTGAAAAGGAGAAATTTGCAATGTTATGGGGAAAGAGCCGGGGATTGGGATAAATTGGAGAGCTCTTTCAAAGAGCCGGCACAGGCACGATGGGCCAAATGGCCTCCTGTGATGTGTGATTCTATGAAGTTGGAGAGGGGGAGCAGGAACACCTTGCAAAGCAGAGAAGGATCCAATGGTGCAGGAGTCTGGTGGAAGAAAAAGGTCAGTTGAAAGCAGGGGTGTAGATGATGTACCAATGGGAGATCCCTACACCAGGACCCACCCGCTCCCTCACTCCCCGGAGCACCAGGTCTACCTTACACCAGGACCCACCCACTCCCTCACTCCCCGGAGCACCAGGTCTATCCTACACCGGGACCCACCCACTCCCTCACTCCCTGGAGTACCAGGTCTATCCTACACCAGGACCCACCCACTCCCTCACTCCCCGGAGCACCAGGTCTATCCTACACTGGGACCCACCCACTCCCTCACTCCCTGGAGTACCAGGTCTACCTTACACCAGGACCCATCCGCTCCCTCAATCCCCGGAGCACCAGGTCTCCCCTACACCAGGACCCACCCACTCCCTCACTCCCCGGAGCACCAGGTCTCCCCTACACCAGGACCCACCCACTCCCTCACTCCCCGGAGCACCAGGTCTCCCCTACACCAGGACCCACCCACTCCCTCACTCCCCGGAGCACCAGGTCTCCCCTACACCAGGACCCACCCATTCCCTCACTCCCCGGAGTACCAGGTCTACCTTACACCAGGATCCACCCACTCCCTCACTCCCCGGAGTAACAGGTCTACCTTACACCAGGACCCACCCACTCCCTCACTCCCCGGAGTAACAGGTCTACCTTACACCAGGACCCACCCACTCCCTCACTCCCCGGAGTAACAGGTCTACCTTACACCAGGACCCATCCGCTCCCTCAATCCCCGGAGCACCAGGTCTCCCCTACACCAGGACCCACCCACTCCCTCACTCCCCGGAGTAACAGGTCTACCTTACACCAGGACCCATCCGCTCCCTCAATCCCCGGAGCAACAGGTCTCCCCTACACCAGGACCCACCCACTCCCTCACTCCCCGGAGTACCAGGTCTATCCTACACCAGGACCCACCCACTCCCTCACTCCCCGGAGTAACAGGTCTACCTTACACCAGGACCCATCCGCTCCCTCAATCCCCGGAGCACCAGGTCTCCCCTACACCAGGGCCCACCCACTCCCTCACTCCCCGGAGTACCAGGTCTACCTTACACCAGGCCCCATCCGCTTCCTCAATCCCCAGAGCACCAGGTCTCCCCTACACCAGGACCCACCCACTCCCTCAATCCCCGGAGCACCAGGTCTCCCCTACACCAGGACCCACCCACTCCCTCACTCCCCGGAGTACCAGGTCTACCTTACACCAGGACCCACCCACACCCTCACTCCCCGGAGCACCAGGTCTACCCTACACCAGGAGCCACCCACTCCCTCACGCCCCGGAGCACCAGGTCTCCCCTACACCAGGACCCACCCACTCCCTCACTCCCCGGAGCACCAGGTCTACCTTACACCAGGACCCACCCGCTCCCTCACTCCCCGGAGTACCAGGTCTACCCTACACCAGGACCCACCCACTCCCTCACTCCCCGGAGTACCAGGTCTATCCTACACCAGGACCCACCCACTCCCTCAATCCCCGGAGCACCAGGTCTCCCCTACACCAGGACCCACCCGCTCCCTCACTCCCCGGAGTACCAGGTCTACCTTACACCAGGACCCACCCACTCCCTCACTCCCCGGAGTACCAGGTCTACCCTACACCAGGACCCACCCATTCCCTCACTCCCCGGAGTACCAGGTCTACCCTACACCAGGACCCATCCGCTCCCTCAATCCCCGGAGCACCACGTCTCCCCTACCCCAGGACCCATCCGCTCCCTCAATCCCCGGAGCACCAGGTCTGCCCTACACCAGGACCCACCCGCTCCCTCACTCCCCGGAATACCAGGTCTACCTTACACCAGGACCCATCCGCTCCCTCACTCCCTGGAGCACCAGGTCTCCCCTACACCAGGACCCACCCACTCCCTCACTCCCCGGAGTACCAGGTCTATCCTACACCAGGACCCACCCATTCCCTCACTCCCCAGAGTACCAGGTCTCCCCTACACCAGGACCCACCCACTCCCTCACGCCCCGGAGCAGCAGGTCTATCCTACACCAGGAATCACCCACTCCCTCAACCCCCGGAGTACCAGGTCTACCCTACACCAGGACCCACCCACTCCCTCAATCCCCGGAGTACCAGGTCTATCCTACACCAGGACCCACCCACTCCCTCAATCCCCGGAGCACCAGGTCTATCCTACACCAGGACCCACCCACTCCCTCACTCCCCGGAGCACCAGGTCTATCCTACACCAGGACCCACCCACCCCCTCACTCCCCAGAGCACCAGGTCTACCCTACACCAGGACCCACCCACTCCCTCACTCCCCGGAGCACCAGGTCTATCCTACACCAGGAGCCACCCACTTCCTCAATCCCCGGAGCACCAGGTCTATCCTACACCAGGACCCACCCACTCCCTCACTCCCCGGAGCACCAGGTCTATCCTACACCAGGACCCACCCACTCCCTCAATCCCCGGAGTACCAGGTCTATCCTACGCCAGGAACCACCCACTCCCTCACTCCCTAGAGCACCAGGTTTATCCTACACCAGGACCCACCCGCTCCCTCAATCCCTGGGAGTACCAGATCTATCCTACACCAGGACCCACCCACTCCCTCACTCCCTGGGAGCACCAGGTCTATCCTACACCAGGACCCACCCACTCCCTCAATCCCCGGGAGCACCAGGTCTACCCTTACTGTCGGAGAGAAGTGGGAGCTGTGGTTAGGGCCTGAAGTTATTCCTCTAGAACCTGCACAACCCTGAAGTTATCTCTGGATTTGCTGTGAGTTTTGCTTCACTTTTCTTACTAATGTGGACTATAATGAGTCTGTTTCCGAGTTGTACAGATTCGTACATGAACCCTTGGCAGACTTTCTTGGGAAATGTATTGTGAAAGCATTAGCTGGTGTATGGCCTTGGTAGTGTGTGTTACAGAGCACTGTGGAGCGAGTACAAGGCTGGGGGTCTCACTTGCGGTTCTGCTGGTATCCCGGACCCAATCAAACTTCGGTCTTGTGCCCAATGATGTGAACACAATAAAGATTTATATTTGCCTAGTGTCTGAGAAATATCTCAAAGCCCTTTACACAAATTTCTTTTAAAGTGCGCTCACTATTGCTATGTAATCATTTTACACAGTGGGATCCCACAAACAGCAGTAGAGGAATCACCCATTTCTCAGGTTTTAGTCACCCCACCACGCACATGATTGAAACTTTCTCGCTTATTCCAATTGATTTCAATTGAAATTTAAATATCCCACACCCTGCTATAATGTGGAAAGTGTAACTCCGCCAATCCAAAGTAGTTAAACAACAACAAGTTGCATTTATAAAGCACATTTAATATAGGTCCACCTCCCAAGGAGCTTCACAGGAGCGAAATCAGACACAAATTAACACCGAGCCACACGAGGAGGCATTCAAACTGGAGACATAGGCTTGGTCAAGAAGGGAGGTTTGAAGGGAGGTCTTAAAGGAGGAGAGATGGGTGGAGAGGTTTAAAGAGGGAATTCCAGTGTTTGGAGTCTAGACAGCTGAAGACAAGGCCACCAATGGTGCGGCAAAGGAAGTGGGGGATGCACAAGAGGCCAGAGTTGGACGAGCACCGAGATCTCGGAGGGTTATAGGTCTGGAGGAGGTTAGAGTTTCTTCACGATTCAGTCCATTCAAAATGAACCCAACTACCAAACATTGGTGCACTTGTCTCATTTCCTACACTCTTAGTCTACAGCCGACAGATCCAACCCAACCCGGACAAAGGCTGTCTGTCCCAAGGGTCAGAAATTCCTCCTCCAGTCCTACAACCCTCCGAGAACTCTGCATTCATCCAATTCTGGCCTCTTGCACATCCCCTATTTCCATCGCTCCACCATTGGCGGCCGTGCCTTCAACCACCTAGACCCTAAGCTCTGGAATTCCCTCCCTAAACCTCTCTACCTCTCTCACCTCCTTTACGATGCTCCTTAAAACCTACCTCTTTGACCAAGCTTTTGATCACCCGTCCTAATATCTCCTTATGTGGCTCGGTGTCAAATTTTGTCTGATAATCGCTCCTGTGAAGCGCCTTGGGATGTTTTACTTTGTTAAAGGTGCTGTATAAATACAAGTTGTTGTTGTTAATTCCAACACCCAACAGTAACAAACAAAAATGAACTAACTCGGGTCTAAGTTCCAAACCACATCCTGACTGCCTCAAGCACATCCTGCAGAATGTAAGCTTGCAACGCTCCTCATGTTAACTTGTATCTGTGCCTTAACGTTGACTGGGATCTGATGACAGAAGAATCTAATCCACAGGATTCTTAAGAAAGAGCAAGGAGAGGCTGCTCCATGTCCTTGTGTTACAAACTCCAAACACAAGGCCATTTGGTTATTTACCCTTTCAAGTAGTAAAATCCCTCTTTGAAAGTACTTCATGCTGCAATACAGGGAAGAGAAAGAATCGGAAAATGAAATCTCCCCTGGAATAATATCTGAAAGAGAAAAAATGTAAAGTGTTGGGGAAATGGACATTCAACCCCTCAAGCCAGTTCTGCCATTCAATTAGATCATGGCTGATCTGTATCTTAGCTCCATCTACCTGCCTTTGCAACATATCACTGGATACCCTTCCCCAACAAAAATCTATCGATCTCAGCCCTGAAAATGACAATTGACCCCCCCGCAGCGACCACAGCCTTTTGGGGGAGCGAGCTCCAGAGTTCTACTGACCTCTGAATGAAGAAGTGCAGCCTGATTTCACTCCTGAACGAGCGGGCTCTAATTGTAAGATTGTGTCCCCACCAGAGGAAATAGTTTCTAATTACCCACCCCATCAAACCGGGGAATGAATGGGAATAAGTGGATAACTCTCCCAGAGAACTGCTGCAGCTGCCATGGGCTAAATTACTTTTTAAATTCGTTCCTGGGATGTGGGCGTCGCTGGCAAGGCCAGCATTTATTGCCCATCCCTAATTGCCCTTGAGAAGGTGGAGGTGAGCTGCCTTCTTGAACCGCTGCAGTCCGTGTGGTGAAGGTTCTCCCACAGTACTGTTAGGGAGGGAGTTCCAGGATTTTGACCCAGTGACGATGAAGGATCAGCCGATATACTTCTAAGTCAGGATGGTGTGTGGCTTGGAGGGGAACTTGGAGGTGGTGGTGTTCCCATGCGCCTGCTGCCCTTGTCCTTCTAGGTGGAAGAGGTCATGGGTTTGGGAGATGCTGTCAAAGATGCCTTGGCGAGTTGCTGCAGTGCATCTTGTAGATGGTACACACTGCAGCCACGGTGCGCCGGTGGTGGAGGGAGTGAATGTTTAAGGTGGTGGATGGGGTGCCAATCAAGTGGGCTGCTTTGTCCTGGATGGTGTCGAGCTTCTTGAGTGTTGTTGGAGCTGCACTCATCCAGGCAAGTGGAGAGTATTCCATCACACTCCTTACTTGTGCCTTGTAGATGGTGGAAGGCTTTTGGGAGTCAGGAGGTGAGACACTCGCTGCAGAATTCCCAGCCTCTGACCTGCTCTTGTTACCACAGTATTTATGTGGCTGGTCCAGTTAGGTTTCTGATCAATGGTGACCCCCAGGATGTTGATGGCGGGGGATTCGGTGATGGTAATGCCGTTGAATGTCAAGGGGAGGTGGTTAGACTCTCGCTTGTTGGAGATAGTCATTGCCTGACACTTCTGTGAGGTGAATGTTACCTGCCACTTATCAGCCCAAGCCTAAAAGTCATCCAGGTCTTGCTGCATGCGGGCAGGGACTGCTTCATTATCTGAGGAGTTGTGAATGGCGCTGAACACGGTGCAGTCATCAGTGAACATCCCCATTTCTGACACTACCCTGAGGAACTCCTGCAGCGATGTCCTGGGGCTGTGATGATTGAACTTCAACCACCACAACCATCTTCCTTTGTGCTAAGTATGACTCCAGCCAGTGGAGCGTTTTCCCCCTGATTCCCATTGACTTCAGTTTTACGAGGGCTCTTTGATGCCACACTCGGTCAAATGCTGCCTTGATGTCAAGGGCAGTCACTCTCACCTCACCTCTGGAATTCAGCTCCTTTGTCCATGTTTGGACCAAGGCTGTAATGAGGTCGGGAGCCAAGTGGTTCTGGTGGAACCCAAACTGGGCATCAATGAGCAGGTTATTGGTGAATGTGCCGCTTGATAGTGTAGTGTCCGTGTGTTGATAAAGAAACTGAAGACAGGAGTTGGTTCATAGGTGTTTACTAAGCAAAGTCTGGGGGGGGGTTCTAACGGATATACACAATATACAGGCTTATATAGCCCGAGTGGTCATTACCGGCATTACAGCACACCTGGGGCTCTTAAAGGCACATACACTACAATTCCTCCCCTTTTAGCTAACCAGTACATCATATTTTAAGTAATTATTAATTACATGTTATAAGAAAAATAATATACACATTGCTGTAGTTAATTAATTATAAGTCAGTCTCTCAGGAGGCTTCCTGACTCGGTCCGGATAACGCCTCGGGGGTGTAGTAGTTTCTGGTGGTGTAGTAGGTTCTTTTGGCAAGGCTGATTCAGCTTGAATGCCAGTGTCGGGTTCATCGGGTTCCAGTATCACCGGATCGGAGGTAGATATGGGTATCTTTACTTCATCATTAGACGTATAGAGTTGTGGTGTAGGTTGTCCCTTTTCGGATGACTTTATGATTTGGTCAGCATGGCGCCTTATTATGCTTTCTTCGATGTCCACGGTATACATCAGTGGTCCTAGTCATGTGCAGATAGTTCCAGGCTGCCATTTCTCGGTACGGTAGTCCCGAGCCAAAACTTGTTGACCTATCTAGAAGGTTCTAGTTGGCCTTTCATTCATGCCTTGAAACTGCCGGTTCTCCACGTCCCTTCTGATGTTGGGCTTGACCAAATCCAGCCGGCATCTTAGGTTTCTATTGAAGAACATCATGGCGGGAGTTTGGTTGGTAACCATATGTGTTGCATTCCTGTATGCGAATAAGAAGTTATCCACCTTGTGCTGAAGTTTTATGTCTTCATTACCCATGGCCTTGATGGCCTTCTTGAAGGTCTGGACAAACCTTTCAGCCAATCCATTGGTGGCGGGATGGTATGGGGCGGACGTGTAGTGCTTAACCCCATTGTTTTTTAAGAACTTTCTGAATTCTTCGGACACAAATTGCGGTCCATTATCAGAACATATCTGTTCTGGCAGCCCATTCCTGGCAAATATGGTCCTTAATACTGTGATGGTTTTTTCCGTGGTGGTGGAGGACATCTTTATTACCTCCGGCCACTTGGAGTGTGCATCAACCGTGATTAAGAACATTGAGTCCATAAATGGACCAGCAAAGTCGATGTGCACCCTTTGCCAGGGAGATGAGGGCCACTCCCATGGATGTAGAGGGGCTTGTGGTGGAGCGTTTTGGACCTTCTGGCATCCTAGGCAGCTCTTGGTCATTTCTTCGATGTCTCCATCGATACCAGGCCACCATACAAACGCCCTAGCTAGGTTCTTCATTTTCACTCCACCCAGATGCCCCTCGTGAAGCTCCTTTAGCATTTTATCCTGGAGTTTGGGTGGAATCACCACTCTGGATCCACACATCAAGGTTCCTCGGCACACTGACAGCTGTTCTCTTCTTTGCGAGAATGATGGCCACAGTGGTTCGCCAGGCGCTGGCCATCCCTTCACTGTTAAATCGTAGACCCGTGAGAGAGTCGGGTCATTTCTCGTCTCCCTTTCAATGGCAGAATTTGTCACTGGTAGACATTCCACTATGGTAGAGTGGAACATCTCTACTGGGTCTACTGTAGGTGCCTCTTCTACCGTTGGCAACGGTAGGTGCGATAAACCGTCAGCATTCCCATGCTGTTTTGACCCTTTGTATTCTATGTTGTATTGGTGTGCCCCTAGAAAAAGGGACCACCTCTGTAGCCTTTGCGCTGTCATAATGGGAACACCTTTTTTAGGTTTGAATATGGGTATGAGGGGTTGATGGTCAGTCAACAAGGTAAATTTTTGTCCGTGTAGGTAATGGTTGAATTTCTTCACTCCCCATACCAGGCTGAGTGCTTCGCTGTCGATTTGGGCATAGTTACGCTCAGCTGAGTTTAATGAGCGTGACGCAAAAGCTATCGGCCATTCTGAGCCATCAGGGAATTTATGGGATAATACTGCTCCTACGCCGTAAGGGGATGCATCGCACGCCAGCCTGATTGGCAGTGATGGGTTGTAATGAGCCAAAACTTCTTCGGATGTGATTAAGTCTTTGTATTTACGGAAGGCACGTTTACAGTCTTCGTTCCATTTCCAAATCACTCCTGTTTGTAGAAGTTCATTAAGAGGGTGTAGAAGAGTTGATAAGTTCGGTAAAAATTTATGATAGTAATTTATTAATCCCAGGAACGACCTTAATTGTGAAACATTTTCAGGTGCTGGGGCTTTTATGACCGCTTCAATTTTTTCAGGTGACTTATGCAACCCTTCCTTATTAATTATGTGGCCACAATATGATATCTGATTTTGGAAAAATTCGCACTTGAGGCGATTTGCTCGTAGGCCCCGTTCTATCAGCCTAGTGAGCACCTGCTCCAAATTGGCAAAGTGCTCGTTGTCATTTTCTCCTGTTACAAGGATGTCGTCTAGGCAGCATTGAGTCCCCGGAATCTCTTGCAGGACTTGCTCCATAGCTCTTTGCCAGATAGCTGGAGCTGATGCTACTCCAAAAACCAGTCGATTGTACTGGTACAGGCCTTTGTGTGTGTTTATCGTGAGATACTTTTTAGAGGCCTCCTCAACCTCCATCTGTAGATATGCCTGTGCCAAGTCAATTTTGGTGAAACGTTTCCCTCCGGATAGTGAGGCGAAAATATATTCTATCCTCGGAAGAGGATACTGTACTGCGTGAAGGACCGGGTTTACAGTCACCTTGAAGTCTCCACAGATGCGAATTTTTCTCTGTTCTTCAGATTTATCTTTTTCAATGCTTTTTTCATGACTGGAATGATGGGTGTTGCCCACTCGCTCCAATCTATTTTGGATAATACGCCTGCCTTTTCCAAATTCTCCAGCTCTGCCTCGACTGCTGGACGAATTGCGTATGGCACCGGTCTTGCCTTAAAAAATTTGGGAATTGCTGCATCTTCCACTTTTATTGAGTCGGTGATGCCTTTCAATGTTCCTAGTTTCTCTTGAAACACTTCTTTAGCGTTGGCCAAGATGTCTTTTAATCGTTCAGGTATGATGTCATCATTTTTTTTTCATACTGGTCACCGTCAGTGCCTGAATGGAGTGCCAGTCTAAACGTATCTTTCTGATCCATTCACGTCCCAACAACGGTGGACTACCATCTTGTAGAATGTATAAACACAACTTTTGTATATCTTTGCCGTTGTATACAACAGGCACCCTTATTTTTCCTTTGGGGTATACTTTCTGCCCCGTATATGTTTTTAAGATAATGGATGTGTCTTTTAGAGGTATATGCGAAAATAGCCTCTCGTAATCCCGTCGATTTACGGTTAGAGCTGATCCTGTATCTAGCTCCATTTTAACTGGGGACCCTGCTATCGTGAGGGTAACCCAAATGGTTTGGTAATCATCTTTGGCAAGTACATTATTTAATTTGAGACAGCTTAGTCTCTTGTTTTCGGAGTCGCTATCGCTCTTCTGGTCTTCAGAGCTACTGTCCGTCATCATTTGTACCTTCCTGTACTTTCCTTTATTGAATTTTTTTTTTCTGTCTGTGGATTTATTTTGTCCAGATCGGCATACCCGTGCAATGTGTCCAATCTTTCCGCATTGCCTGCATGCTTTGTCCTTGAACCAGCAGTCCCTCTGGTTATGGGTGGATCTGCCGCAGCGATAACATCTTTTGAAACCCTGTGTCATTTCATGGGTGCCGAAGTCCTGTGTCTTTTGTTGTATCTCTGCAGCTCCTCTTGCTGCTGCTTCGTATGATACAGCCATACTGAAAGCTTTGTCCAATGTTAAATCTTTTTCAGAAAGCAGACTTTTTTGTGTTCCTTCACTTAAGAGACCGCAGACAAATTTGTCTCGAAGATAATCTGCTATTCCTGCCCCGAATTGGCAGTACTTTGATAGCTTTCTTAATTCGGTTAGGTAATCAGCGTTACTTTCATTCTTGTGTTGATTTCTCTTGAAGAATTTGAATCGTTCCGCTATCAGCAGCGGTGTTGGGTTTAAGTGCTCCTGCAGGGTATCAACAATTTCTTTAAAATTCTTGTCCTTTGGTTTGGCTGGAGTGATTAAATTTTGTAACAGCCCGTATGCCTTTGCGCCCATTAGGTTCAGCAGTACTGAAGCTTTTTTTTCATCTTCTATTCCATTTGCAGTGCAATATACCTCTACTCTTTCCACGTATGTGGTCCAATCCTCTATTTCGCTATCAAAAGCATCAATATTGCCAGACTTAGGCATTTCAGAAAAGATATGGCGCTTCCCGCGCTTTTCTTTCTTTTCTGCAGCAAATATATGGCGCTTCCCGCGCTTTTCTTTCTTCTCTGTAGCAAAGATATGGCGCTTCCCGCGCTTTCCCGCCGCTGCTGCCGATGACAACGCTGTTTCCCGCGGTTTCCGTTCTTTTTAAAAAAAAATTATTTACAGTTGGAGACTCGTTCCCGCCGGACTTTCTCTCCAGGTCTGAACGCTGACCTGCTTGCCGCTCCGGCCGTCTCCCGAGTGCTCCCTCCCAGTCCGTTATTGCTTGCCTCTGATTTCGCTGCCTGTCTCAGCTGTAGAGCCAGCCGCTGGAGCCCCAGCCTGACGCCCAGGAAGGATTAGCGCAGTACCTGCCACCAGCTTGGCCAGCTGGTGAAACCACAGCTTCTCTCACTTCCTTGAGTCTTCTGGACGCCCGAGGAATCGATGTCCTTGAGGTGCTGCCGAGTTGCAGGTAAGTCCGTTTCCACTTCGTCGCCACTGTAGTGTCCGTGTGTTGATAAAGACACTGAAGACAGGAGTTGGTTCATAGGTGTTTACTAAGCAAAATCTGGGTAGGTGTTCTAACGGATATACACAATACACAGGCTTATATAGCCCCAGTGGTCATTACCGGCATTACAGCACACCTGGGGCTCTTAAAGGCACATACACTACAGATAGCACTGTCGATGACACCTTCCATCACTTTGCTGATGATTGAGAGTAGACTGATGGGGCAGTAATTGGCTGGATTGGATTTGTCCTGCTTTTTGTGAACAGGACATACCTGGGCAGTTTTCCACATTGTCGGGTAGATGCCAGTGTTGTAGCTGTACTGGAACAGCTTGGCTAGAGGCGCGGCTAGTTCTGGGACACAAGTCCTCAGCACAACAGCCGCGATGTTGTCGGGCCCACTTCTGTCATTCTATGATATTAATTATTTTCAGGGCAAAGCAAATTAATTGGGACATCTCGCGCTGGGGTCCCAATGGGAAGTTACAGTTTAGGACTGGGTTGAATTACAGTCGGAATCAGCAATAGCGGGTTTGTTGGTGTTCGCTCGATTTGCCCGAGATTTGCGCTGGATGGCGAAAGTGCAAAGTGTCGAATAAAATCTCTGTCTGTCTAAACCTTTAGGAGAGGTTTACTCACGCTCCCTACACCTGCTCTCCACTCCTTGATTCGCCGGCCCAGCGCCTGTTGACTATTAGACTGAAACAGGTTGACCACAGAGCAGGACCTCACATCCAGTGTGAAGATAGAAAGAAAGACTCCCATCTCTGCAGCACCTTTCACCACCACAGGACGTCCCAAAGTGCTGCACAACCAATGAGGGACCTTTGAAGTGGAGTCACTGTTGTAATGTAGGAACCGCGGCTGCCGATTTGTGTACAGCAAGATCCCAAACAGCAATGAGTTAAATGGCCAGCCAATCTGTTTTAGATGCTGGAATGAGGAAAAAATATTGTCCTGGACACCGGGGAGAACTCCCCTGCTCTTCTTCATATACAGCCGTGGGATCTTTTACATCCACATCAGAGGGAAGACGGGGACTCGGTTTACTGCCTTACCCGAAACATGGCACCTCCGACAGTGTGGCACTCCTTCAGTACTGCCCCTCCAACAGTGCAGCGCTCCTTCAGTACTGCCCCTCCGAAAGTGCAGCGCTCCCTCAGTACCGCCCCTCCAACAGTGCAGCGCTCCATCAGTATTGCCCCTCCAACAGTGCAGCGCTCCCTCAGTACCGCCCCTCCAACAGTGCAGCGCTCCCTCAGTACTGCCCCTCTGACAGTGCGGCGCTCCCTCAGTACTGCCCCTCCGGCAGTGCAGCGCTCCCTCAGTACTGCCCCTCCGACAGTGCAGCGCTCCTTCAGTACTGCCCCTCCGACAGTGCAGCGCTCCCTCAGTACTGCCCCTCCGACAGTGCAGCGCTCGCTCAGTACTGCCCCTCTGACAGTGCAGCGCTCCCTCAGTACTGCAGCTCTGACAGTGCAGCGCTCCCTCAGTACTGCCCCTCCGACAGTGCAACGCTCCCTCAGTACTGCCCCTCCGACCGTGCAGCGCCCCCTCAGTACTGCCCCTCCGACAGCACAGCGCTCCGTCAGTACTGCCCCTCCAATGGTGCAGCGCTCCTTCAGTACTGCCCCTCCGACAGTGCAGCGCTCCTTCAGTACTGCCCCTACGACAGTGCAGCGCTCCCTCAGTACTGCTCCTCCGACAGTGCAGCGCTCCCTCAGTACAGCCCCTCCGAAACTGCAGCGCTCCTTCAGTACTGCCCCTCCGACAGTGCAGCGCTCCCTCAGTGCTGCCCCACTGACAGTGCAGCGCTCCTTCAGTACTGCCCCTCCGACAGTGCAGCGCTCCCTCAGTACCGCCCCTCCAATAGTGCAGCGCTCCCTCAGTACTGGCTCTCCAACAGTGCAGCGCTCCCTCAGTATTGCCGCTCCGACAGTGCAGAGCTCCCTCAGTACTGCCCCTCCAACAGTGCAGAGCTCCCTCAGTACTGCCCCTCCAACAATGCAGCTCTCCCTCAGTACTGTCCCCCGACAGCGTGGCACTCCCTCAGTACTGACCCTCCAACAGTGCGGCACTCCCTCAGTACTGCCCCTCTGACAGTGCAGTGCTCCCTCAGTACTGTCCCTCCGACACTGCAGCACTCCCTCAGTACTGCCCCTCCAACAGTGCCGCGCTCCCTCAGTACTGCCCCTCCGACAGTGCAGCCCTCCCTCAGTACTGCCCCTCCGACAGTGCAGAGCTCCCTCAGTACTGTCCCTCCGACAGTGCGGCACTCCCTTAGTACTGCACCTCCGACAGTGCGGCGCTCCCTCAGTACTGCCCCTCCGAAAGTGCAGCGCTCCTTCAGTACTGCCCCTCCGACAGTGCAGCGCTCCCTCTGTACCGCCCCTCCGACAGTGCAGCGCTCCCTCAGTACTGCCCCTCCGACCGTGCAGAGCTCCCTCAGTACTGTCCCTCTGACAGTGCAGCGCTCCCTCAGTACTGTCCCTCCGACAGTGCAGCACTCCCTCAGTACTGCCCCTCCAACAATGCCGCGCTCCCTCAGTACTGCCCCTCCGACAGTGCAGCACTCCCTCAGTACTGCCCCTCCGACAGTGCGTCGCTCCCTCAGTCCTGCCCCTCCGACAGTGCGGCGCTCCCTCAGTACTGCCCCTCCGACAGTGAGGCGCTCCCTCAGTACTGCCCCTCCGACAGTGCTGTGCTCCCTCAGTACTGCACCTCCGACAGTGCGGCGCTCCCTCAGTACTGCCCCTCCAACAGTGCGGCGCTCCCTCAGTACTGCACCTCCGACAGTGCGGCGCTCCCTCAGTACTGTCCCTCCGACAGTGCAGCACTCCCTCAGCAATGTCCCTCCGACAGTGCAGCGCTCCCTCTGTACTGCCCCTCTGACAGTGCGGCGCTCCCTCAGTACTGCCCCTCCGACAGTGCGGCACTCCCTCAGTACTGCCCCCCGACAGTGTGGCACTCCCTCAGTACTGACCCTCCGACAGTGCGGCGCTCCCTCAGTACTGTCCCTCCGACAGTGCAGCACTCCCTCAGTACTGCCCCTCCGACAGTGCAGCGCTCCTTCAGTACTGCCCCTCCGACAGTGCAGCGCTCCCTCAGTGCTGCCCCTCCAACAGTGCCGCGCTCCCTCAGTACTGCTGCTCCGACAGTGCAGTGCTCCCTCAGTACTACCGCTCCGACAGTGCAGCGCTCCCTCAGTACTGCCCCTCCAACAGTGCCGCGCTCCCTCAGTACTGCCCCTCCGACAGTGCAGTGCTCCCTCAGTACTGCCCCTCCGACAGTGCGGCACTCCCTCAGTACTGCCCCCCGACAATGTGGCACTCCCTCAGTACTGACCCTCCAACAGTGCGGCACTCCCTCAGTACTGCCCCTCCGACAGTGCAGCGCTCCCTCAGTACTGCCCCTCCGACAGTGCAGTGCTCCCTCAGTACTGCCCCTCCGACAGTGCGGCACTCCCTCAGTACTGCCCCCCGACAATGTGGCACTCCCTCAGTACTGACCCTCCAACAGTGCGGCACTCCCTCATTACTGCCCCTCCGACAGTGCAGCGCTCCCTCAGAACTGCCCCTCCGACAGTGCAGCGCTCCCTCAGTGCTGCCCCTCCAACAGTGCCGCGCTCCCTCAGTACTGCTGCTCCGACAGTGCAGTGCTCCCTCAGTACTACCCCTCCGACAGTGCAGTGCTCCCTCAGTACTGCCCCTCCGACAGTACGGCGCTCCCTCAGTACCTGATATCTCATGTCCTACAAATAATATTGACATTTGCCAGTCTCCCCTCCTGTCCTTGTGCTCCCGATAACAAGCTCGTGCTACCCCTACGCAGAGATGTGGGAGGACAGATTTTTGAGTGAGCAGTGAAATAAGGTGCGATAAGTATTGTCGCCTCCTTGACTGTATCCCTACTCTTACTGTAACCACACAAGCAAAACATCTTCACTACCTGGTGCGATTTAAAAATAAAACCAGAGCCACGAGCCAACTTCCCCTTCCATACACTCCCCACAAAAGCGAAAAAACCCACCTGAACGTGACTGAGACAAGTGAGGGATTGTGGTCCTGATTTTACTGGGACTTTTTGTTCCTGCCCCACTGTAACTTCATCGGAAGTCAAGGGCAGCTTTCCGTCGAAGTTCCGACAAAGTTGCAGCAGGTCAGTGGCAGAATGTCCGGGTGAATTGCGGGGCAGGTTTCTGCTGCGCTGTGAATACATTCAGAGCCACTGTTTCCGGAGGGAAGGTTATTCACGGTCGGACGTCATTAACTCCCCGGCGAGGAAGTTGGAGCGAGCCTGAATCGGGGAGCGAGCCCGGTGCATCGAGCGCTGCTCACACTAAGGAGGCCGGCGGTTGTACAACGGCTCATCGCAAGCGGCGGGCAGAGGGGGGAGTGACGTCCCCCGGCTGGGCTCCTGTCGGGGGTTCGGGGAGTCCTGGGGGTGGGGGGAGGTGGCCCATTGTTTTAACACCGAGCTGGGAGAACCTTTCCTCCTCCCGGCCCCACAATCAGGGGGAGGCGGGTTCCAGCGATCGCTTGGCCACCATTCAGGCCGCATGTTGACCTGCTCATCCTGGACAGCGCCGCACCCAGGCCTGCTCCACTCTGGGCAAACCCATACCTGGCCTGGGCCCTAAAACAGGCGGTAGGCCCCTTACCAGCCTGGTCCAGGCACTCGCCAGGGACACTTGTACATCGTGATGCTGCTCAGGGAGCGGAGGCCGGACCATTAAATCAGACCTCCTGAAATACAGACACAAGGAGGACTGACTTCACAACATCCCCCCCCCCCACCTCGCCCCCTCCCCCTCCCCCCGCCTCTCCCCCTCCCCCTCTCCCCGCCTCTCAATTCAATTCAAATCGCTTTATTGGCATGACAAGTTACATCTTATGTTGCCAAAGCATCGGAAAACATTCATGTTTGTTCACAAAAATACAGATCTATCCATACAGTGTATAAACAGATATATCCCTGAGTGTATAAATATACTTTCATATAATTTATATATACTCTTATCTTATCTTTAGTGGTTGTCCCTCTGTTTATGGCAAGCTGTAACGTAGTGTGCCGCTAGTGTTATGCAACTTCTCTCTTCCCCTAGTAGGTATGGGAGTTTTTGGTCGTCATTCAATTTTCTGAATTCCGGGCATATTTTTGTAAATTTTGGTTAGAAATTCTCCCTTATGCCCTGATATTTTCTACAAGCTGTGAGGAAGTGCATCTCTGTCTCCACCATTCCCTGACTGCAGTGAGAGCATATCCTGTCCTCCCTTGGTAGCCGGGTCTGCCTGTGTCTACCTTTTTCGATCGCCAGGCTATGTTCACTAAGTCTGTACATTGTCAGGATTTTTCTCAGTTTGTTGTCCAGTCTGTACATTGTCAGGATTTTTCTCAGTTTGCTGTCCTTTACCATGGTCAGTTAATCAGCTATGTTGTATTGTCTGTTTAGGGCCAAGTAGCAATTGAGTTTGCTTTGGGTTTTTGTTGTTTCTGCCCAATATGTCAGATATTTTTCCTTTTGCTTAGCGACGATTGTGTTGGGTCGAATTCTTTGTGTTACGCTGTCACTGTCCTGGGGCTGGTTATTGTTAGTAGTGTTAGTAGTTACTTCACTGAGTCCCAGGACTAGTTGACTGAGGGTATTCTTCTTTATGGTCAGCTCTTGGCATTTCAGGGCGTCGTAGTGATAGCATTGGGGGTTACTCATTTCTAGGTGATTCCAAAATTTGGTGGCTCTTTTTTGGATAGTGATTATTAATGGATATTGGCCTAGTACCGCCCTGCATGCATTGTTTACTGTTTTCCTTTGAGTCCGGAGGATACTTTTACAGAATTCTGCATGTAGGATCTCAATTGGGTGTTTGTCCCATTTTGCAAATTCTTGTTGTGTTAGCGGTTCCCATACCTCACTGCCATAGAGTGCAATTGGTTCAATTACTTATTTGAAAATTTTTAGCCAAATGCTAATTGGGATTTCTATTTGGATTGATTTTTTAATGGCATAGAAAGCCCTTCTTGCTTTCTCTTTCAGTTCATTCACAGCCAGTTTGAAGTTTCCCGTAGAACTGATTTTTAAGCCCAAGTATGTGTAGTTAGTGGTTTGTTCAATTTTGGTTGTTCCTATTGTGAAATTTATTTTGGGTCCCTGAGGTCTGGATCTTTGCTGGAACACAACGACTTTGGTTTTTTGGGGATTTATTGTCAGGGCCCAAGTCTGGCAGTACGACTCCAGCAGATCCAGGTTCTGCTGTAGACCCTCCTTAGTTGGTGACAGCAGAACCAGGTTGTCTGCATAGAGGAGGAATTTAACCTTGGATTCATATAGGGTGAGGCCGGGTGCTGTAGATTGTTCAAGCAGTTTTGCCAATTCATTTATGTAAATATTAAAGAGTGTCGGTGAGATTGGCGAGCCCTGCATCACCCCCTGCCCCTGTGGGAAGTATTTTGTTCGTTTGTCTCCAATTTTAACTGCACATTTGTTGTTTGTATACATTGATTTAATTACATCATATGTTTTTCCCCCCTACCCCGCTTTCGATAAGTTTCAGGAATAAACCGTCATGCCAGATGGAGTCGAAAGCCTTCTGGAAATCTATAAAGCATGTGTAGATTTTGCTTTTGTTATGGTGAACGTGTTTGTCAATTAGGGTCTGTAGGGTGAAGATATGATCTGATGTTCTATAGTTTGGCAGGAATCCAATTTGGCTTTTACTCAAGACATTGTGCTCCTCAAGGAAGTTTATAAGTCTTTTGTTTATGATGTTACAGAATACCTTCCCCAGGTTACTGTTTACACAGATGCCTCGATAGTTATTTGGGTCGACTTTGTCCCCACTTTTGTATATGGGCGTTATGAGTCCTTTGTTCCAGATATCAGGGAAGTAACCGACACTCAGAACCAAGTTGAAGAGTTTTAGGATAGCCAGTTTCATTTTGTCGTCTGTGTGTTTAATCATCTCGCTTAGTATGCCGTCTGTCCCGCAAGCTTTTCCTGGTCGCAGGTCCTTGAGTTTTTCAGAAAGTTCTTTTTCTGTTATTATGGAGTCTAGCGGGTTTTGGTTATCTTTTATGGCCATTTCTAGCTTTTCCAGTTTTTTGCATATTTGGTGTTGCTCTGGCCTTAGTGTGTTTTTCTGGTATAATTTTTCAAAGTGGTTTTCCCATGTGTCTCCGTTTTGAATGGCCAATTCGTCGTGTTGTTTTTTGTGTACTGTATTCCAGTTGTCCCAGAAACAATTGGAATCAATGGATTCCTCAATGGAGCTGAGTGTATTCTTAATATATTGCTCTTTTTTGGTTCTGAGTGTGTTTCTGTATTGTGTTAGTGTCTGACAATAAGTAAGGCGTAATTCCTCGTTTTCTGGATGTCTGTGTTTTTGGTTTGATATTTTTCTAAGTTTTTTCCTCATGTTATGGCAATCTGGGTCAAACCATTTTTCATAGTTTTTTGTTTTGGGTTTGTTCTTGCGAGCTTTCAAGTTTGCACTTGTTGCCAAATTATCGAAAATATTGTTTAGGTTATTTACTGCCCGGTTTATGCCTTCTTTATTGTGAGTGTATATGTTATCCAGAAAGGTGTCCAAGAGAGCTTGAGTTGATGCATTGCTAATTGTTTTCTGGTATTATTCCGTGTCGTTTTTGGCCCATCTGTACGATTTTTTGGTGTTGTACAGTTTACTGGGTTGTGTTTCTATGTTGTTTGTTTCTGTCTTTTTGAGATACATAGTAATTTGACTGTGATCTGACAGTGTTGTTTGTGGTTTGACTGTGAATGCTCTGAAAGAGGATGGGTCCAAATCTGTAATCATATAGTCTACTGTGCTGCAGCCAAGAGGTGAGCAATAGGTCGATCTTCCTAGGAGGTCTCCTATGAACCTACCATTGACAATGTACAGACCCAGGCTTCGACAGAGCTGTAGGAGCTGTTTTCCGTTGGTATTTGTCTGCTTGTCGCAGTTATGCCTGTATGGAAGGGATGGGATATCAAAGTGGTTATTCCCGAATACGTAATTGTTTCCCTGATTATTGGTGAAGTCTGGTTCTTTGCCCGTTCTTGAATTGAGGTCCCCACAGATCAACACGTTCCCCTGGGCCTGGTATTGGATAATTTCCCCCTCTATGTTGGAGAAGGTGTCCTCTTTAAAGTACGGGGAATCCATTGGGGGGATATAAAGTGCGCAAATGTAAACATCTTGGGTGTTAGAGATAATCTCCCTCTCAATTTTGAGCCACATGTGGTTTTCGCCCTTTTTTATAAATTTGATGTAATTCTTAAGTTCTGTTTTAAACCAGATCAGTATGCCTCCAGAGTCTCTGCCTTGGGTTACTCTTGGTAATTTATTGGAGGGGACCACCAGCTCAGTGTACCCTTGGGGACAGCCAGTGTGTCCTTTTCCTTTATACCAAGTTTCCTGTAAAATGATAATATCTAGATCTTTAGTTTCATCTATGAACTCTGGGGTCCTACTCTTCATGTCGAGCACCGAAGAGCGTAGACCTTGGATATTCCCCCTCCCCCTGCCTCTCCCCCTCTCCCCGCCTCTCTCCCTCCCCCGCCTCTCTCCCTCCCCCGCCTCTCTCCCTCCCCCGCCTCTCTCCCTCCCCCCGCCTCTCTCCCTCCCCCGCCTCTCTCCCTCCCCCGCCTCTCTCCCTCCCCCGCCTCTCTCCCTCCCCCCGCCTCTCTCCCTCCCCCCGCCTCTCTCCCTCCCCCGCCTCTCCCCCTCCCCCCGCCTCTCCCCCTCTCCCCGCCTCTCTCCCTCCCCTGCCTCTCTCCCTCCCCCGCCTCTCTCCCTCCCCCCGCCTCTCTCCCTCCCCCGCCTCTCTCCCTCCCCCGCCTCTCTCCCTCCCCCCGCCTCTCTCCCTCCCCCGCCTCTCCCCCTCCCCCCGCCTCTCCCCCTCTCCCCGCCTCTCCCCCTCCCCCCGCCTCTCCCGCTGCTGTCTTTTGTTCCCAAGCAGCAATGTAACAGCCGGTCAGTATTAGCACCAGGAGGTGGGGGCTGGGGGAAAGTGCGACAATCTTTACACTTAAATAAACTCCACCCTCCTTCCTCTCAATTGAAGTATAAAACGGAGGGGAGCTTTGATCAAGTATGTGCTAAGTTTCCAGCACCTTGTTCTCGCTCACCTTAATGCTGGGAATATTGTTGATGAGCTGGATAGTAGACGTATTAATGTCATTTTGCTCGTCCTTTCCATTCTACTCCTTAGAAGATTTCACTTCGAGTTATTTACTCAGCCTTTCAATTCTTTAAAAGACCAAACTGCATTATTTCTATCACAGAGCGACCTAATTGGATTTAAAATCAAGTGTGAGTAATGTCTTTCGGTTTCAACATTTCCACATTTTCTCGATTGTGGGACCAATGACTGAAAACCGTATCACTTCACTACAGAAATGAATATGCGGTGAACCAATTTGGGATTGATTTAACTTTATATAATCGTTACTGTAATCTTTTCAACACCGCACTGCAGTGACTCATGTCAGACATCGAGCTGCTGCATCGAGAATGGAGTCTCTCTGGAACATGGAGAAGCTCCTTTATCGTGTTCTGGATCAGCTCCCCAGCATTGCGGACTGTAGACCTCCTCCCACTGTGGTAAATGTCAACCGTTCCCCCTCTCGCCACAGCTCCAACACAACACGAACCAATATGGCGATGGGTGTGGGTTTCTGACGCTGTCTGGGGTGCGCAAGGTAACCGCTCTAAATTGGACATCTCTGCCCCAGAAATCCCCCCAGAAAAACCGAGAGAAAATCAGGGAGGAAAACTGGTCCTCCAAACAACAGCACACTGGACAGAGGGACAGAGTGAGAGCGGGCAGTTAGATCAGGAGATCAGGAACCCCCTCCCCGACCCTCCACCCCTCCCCGACCCTCCACCCCTCCCCGATCCTCCACCCCCCTCCCCTCCCCCCTCCCTCCACCCCTCCCCCTCCCTCCACCCCTCCATCCCCCCTCCTCCCTCCACCCCTCCCCGACCCTCCACCCCCTCCCTCCTACCTCCACCCCTCCCCGACCCTCCACCCCCTCCCCCCTCCCTCCACCCTCCTCCCTCCACCTCTCCCCGACCCTCCACCCCCTCCCCCCTCCCTCCACCCCTCCATCCCCCCTCCTCCCTCCACCCCTCCCCGACCCTCCACCCCCTCCCCCTCCCTCCACCTCTCCATCCCCCCTCCTCCCTCCACCCCCTCCCCCGACCCTCCACCCCCCTCCCCCCTCCCTCCCCCCTCCTCCCTCCACCCCTCCCCGACCCTCCACCCCCCTCCCTCCACCCCTCCATCCCCCCCTCCTCCCTCCACCCCTCCCCGACCCTCCACCCCCTCCCCCTCCCTCCACCCCTCCATCCCCCCTCCTCCCTCCACCCCTCCCCGACCCTCCACCCCCTCCCCCCTCCCTCCACCCCTCCATCCCCCCTCCTCCCTCCACCCCTCCCCGACCCTCCACCCACTCCCCCTCCCTCCACCCCTCCATCCCCCCTCCTCCCTCCACCCCTCCCCGACCCTCCACCCCCTCCCCTCTCCCTTCCCCCTCCTCCCTCCACCCCCTCCCCCTCCCTCCACCCCTCCATCCCCCCTCCTCCCTCCACCCCTCCCCGACCCTCCACCCCCTCCCCCTCCCTCCACCGCTCCATCCCCCCTCCTCCCTCCACCCTCTCCCCCTCCTTCCACCTCTCCCCCTCCCTCCCTCCACCTCTCCCCCCTCCCTCCACCCCTCCCTCCTCCCTCCACCCCCCTTCGCCGCCCTCCAACCACCCCCCTCCACCCCTCCCCCCTCCCTCCACTGTCAACCATGAGGGATTATGGAGTGTCCTCCTCAAATTCGGCTGCCCTCAAAAGTTTGTCACCATCCTCCGCCTGCTTCATGACGACATGCAAGCCGTGATCCTGACCAACGGTTCCACCACAGACCCAATTCACGTACGGACCGGGGTCAAGCAAGGCTGTGTCATCGCACCAACGCTCTTCTCGATCTTCCTTGCTGCAATGCTCCATCTCACCCTCAGTAAGCTCCCCACTGGAGTGGAGCTAATTTACAGAACAAACGGGAAACTGTTCAACCTCCGTCGCCTCCAGTCCAGATCCAAGGTCGTCCCTTCCTCTGTCGTCGAATTACAGTATGCAGACGACGCTTGCGTCTGCGCTCACTCGGAGGTCGAACTCCAAACCATCGTCAACACCTTCACCGAAGCGTACGAGAGCATGGGCCTTACACTAAACATCCGTAAGACAAAGGTCCTCTACCAACCTGCCCCCGCCACACAGTACTGCCCCCCGGTTATCAAAATCCACGACAAGGTCTTGGACAACGTGGACCACTTTCCATACCTCGGGAGCCTACTGTCAACAAGGGCAGGCGTCGACGACGAAGTCCAACACCGCCTTCAGTGTGCCAGTGCAGCCTTCGGTTGCCTGAGGAAGAGAGTGTTTGAAGACCAGGACCTCAAACCCGGCACTAAGCTCATGGTCTACAGAGCAGCAGTGATACACGCCCTGCTGTATGCCTCAGAGACATGGACCATGTACAGCAGGCACCTCAAAGCACTGGAGAGATACCACCAACGCTGCCTCCGCAAGATCCTGCAAATCCATTGGCAGGATAGGCGCACCAACGTCAGTGTTCTTGCTCAGGCCAACATCCCCAGCATTGAAGCTTTGACCACGCTCAATTAACTCCGACGGACGGGTCACATTGTCCGCATGCCCGATACGAGACTCCCAAAACAAGCGCTCTACTTGGAGCTCCGACACGGCAAGAGAGCCCCAGGTGGGCAGAAGAAACGCTTCAAGGACACCCTCAAAGCCTCCTTGAAAAAGTGTAACATCCCCACCAACACCTGGGAATCCCTGGCCCAAGACCGCACAAAGTGGAGGAGAAGCATCCGGGAAGGCGTCGAACACCTCGAGTCTCTTCGCTGGGAGCAAGCGGGAGCCAAGCGCAGGCAGCGCAAGGAGCGCACATCAACCCAAGCACCCCACCCACCCGCCCCTTCAACCACCGTCTGCCCCACCTGTGACAGAGACTGTAGGTCCTGCATTGGACTCATCAGTCACCTGCGAACTCATTTTTAGTGTGGAAGCAAGTCATCCTCGGTTCCGAGGGACTGCCTGAGAAGAAGAACTATCCTCCTCATTTACTACATGTCCGAGTTTTGTGCCATCTGCAAACTTAGAAATTAAGCCTTGTCCATATCATTAATATATATTAAAAAGAGCATTTTTCTTATATTGACCTCTGCTTCAGTGTTTGCCCTTTAAGGTGTGACGTGGAGTGGGAGTTGGAGCTATTTTGTGGTGGGTGCGGGGAAACACGTAGCCTGCAGTCCTTGGCTCACTTCCTGCACCTTACCCTCTCCCTCTTGTTTTACTGCTTCTCCCTTACTTGCACTGGGGCGGAGCAGAATGGATCTGCTGGTTGTTGTTGTCATTGTATCTTTGCGCTCTACCCTTGGGGAACAGTGTAAAGTAGTGGAAAGATTCGGGGGCTGGTTAACAGTCTGACAGGCTGCGACGTGAACGCTCCTTCCGTGGCTGTAACCAGGTGTGTCCCAGCTGATAGGGGGGTCAGTCCGATATGGCAGGAGGGTTTTATGGGCTCCCACAACCCATACAATGGCAGTGGGGGGGCGGGGGGGTTGCCCACTCCCACCGGACGGGAGATTCCCACTGGATGTCAACCCGGAATTGTGAGTCGGATCTCTGGTCTCCCCTCGCTGGGACTGTCTGGAGTGACGCTCAAACCCTCCACATTGGAGGCAAGAATGCTGCACCTGAGCCAGGGGCGGTGAGGGCAGTGGATACAGGCCTGGGGGGAGGAGAGAAGAGAAGATTCAGGGAGGAGGGAGGCGAGCTGAGTCACTGTGAAGGTGTGAGGTGCTCGGGGTAATTCCCGGCTGGTATGGAGTGGACTAGGGGCTGAGTGGGATGGTTGGTGGAGTAAGGACAGGGAGGGCAACAGGTGAGCCTCAGCTCCACCTCCTCTTCCTATCAGAGCTTTGCTTCGTCTACAGCTTTGAACATTCTGCTCAACCCTTGTGTCCCCTGTCCCTCGCTCCCCCACTGCCTCCTCTCCTCCTTCCTCCACCATCCACCTCTCTCACACCCCATTACACCCTTACCTGCTGCTCTCCCCGAGTACAGGCAGCTAGAGGCAGCCACAGTGTTACTCCCATCACCTCTCGCCTTCCTCCTGCCTCAGCTTGCTTATCCCTTCCCCTCCCCCACACTTGCACCACTTTCGTAATCCCCCTCCGTCCTGTCGTACCTCCCATCACCCCAAGACCCTTCAGCCCCCAATGCCTGCAATGATAGCCCCTCCTATCAGCCCTATTTACTCCCTGTGTGCCCTGTCCCATGTACATAGGCCAGGAGACAACCTCTTCCAACAAAGGACTCTTGAAAAATATTGCAAAACATCTGGCCATGTGCTAAGCCGCTGAAGAAATTGATTGAAACTACATTTCATTGTTTTCCCAGCTCCCAACAACCTTCCTGCAAACTCCGAGACACGGGGGAGGTGCAGGTCCAGAACCAGTGCACTCTGACACTTCGCTCTCTTTCTCATGTGGTCACCCTGTGGGGGACATTTAAACATGGCTGGTGATAATTCATTCTCAGTGGTGATGTTACTGGATGAGCAATCTAGAGAATGGCCCAGAAATTCGGGTCAGGGGCTTCCCGCGGGTGTAAGCCCCTGATCTGCACTTACCTAGCGCGCCGGCCGTTGAGCTGTGGGCCCGCGTGGGATTCCGATCCTGGGCCTCCTCCAACGTATCCCAGGGGCGCAGTTAGTTCGATGCATCCCCTGGGATCACGTGGGCCATGGGGAGCCAATCGGAGCAGGGAATGCTCCATTCATAAGTCTGACAGGAAGACCTGTCAAGACTTATAAATACTACGGCCCCAAAATAGACACTAAACCTTCAAATAATTTTTATTTTAAATCACATTTTTTAAATAAACTATAAATTACATGAAATAACTATTTTAAACAATAATTTAAATTTTTGGAAAAAATAATTTTATATTCTAACGGGGCTAAAAATAAACTTACCTTGCTTTAAAGTGTTTAAAAATAATAAACCTGTGAAAAAATGTTTTAATTTTAACTAATTCACCACTTACCTTGTAAAAAGCCGGCCTTACGCCTGCTTTTTATATTTCTAAATTCTGCAGGCTTACCCTCCCGGGAAAACCTGTAAAAAAAAATTAAGTTTGATGCGCACGCGCAGCCTCTCCTGTGCACGCGTTCAACCTCTGAACCTCTTTGTTCAGAGGAACGGAAGTGTCGGTTTCCCGCGCATGCACAGTGCATGCAGGAAACCGGCACTTCCATTGGGCTTACGGGTGAGTACCCCGTGCGTACTCACCCATGGAGACCCGAATTTCTGGGCCAATGTGTTGAGAATTTGAATTCAGTTTTAAATATCTGGAAATACTAAGCTGGTCTCAGTAAAAGTGACCATGAGGCTGATGGATTGTCGTAAACACCCAACTGGTTCACTGATGTCCCTTTATGGAAGGAAACCCGCCGTCCTTCTCCGCTCTGGGCCTATAGGTGACTCCAGACCCACACCCAACGTGGTTGACTCGTAACTGCCCCCTGAAGTGGCCGAGCGAGACACGCGGTTTGTATCAAACTCACTCCCAGCGGTTCATGAAGAAGGCGGCCCACCCCCACCTTCTCAGGGCAACTAGGGATGGGCAATAAATGCCGGCCTTGCCAGCGACGCCCACATCCATGAACGAATATTACAAAAGAATATGGGGGAAAAATTCGGTTGTTTGCGCCACCCGTTAGCGCCTAAAGAGGCCGACAAGTGGGGCGCTAACCAACTAACGCCCGGGCGCAGCGAACCCTGCACCTCTCCCCATATTGAGCGGACGTTTGCGCAAAACCGTAGCGCCCGCTCGCCGGCACACACAGATCATGACGTCATTTCAGTGTGCAACGCCTTTGGGGTGCCCCGGACCGCAAATTCAGTGGCGCCCCCCTCCGTTCCGCCTGGCACTAATAAGGACAGCTTACCTGGAACGTTTCCCAGTCGCTGTTGGGCTGGGGGGGCGTTCTTTAAAGGGGACTGGTGTGGCTTAAAAGCGGCAGCCATTTTTGGACCACAACTTCCTAGAGAGATACAGAGAGTTGCTCAGCTGCAGACGGAGAGCCATTTCAACATTGAGCCAGCGCTGGCAGAAGAACTTCAGCCTTCTGACCATTACCTTGCTGTTGGTGAGCATCTCAAATGACATAACTTTCTGTGCGCACTTAATATGGGGGCTACATTGGATGGAAACGTCCTGCTTCTGAACCATCTTGACAGGGCACAGAGGCGCAGGGATAGAGAGGCAGGCATGGCCAGACGGAGGAGGGCCAACAGACGTCGCCACACGAGACCTTACGCTGCCAGGGTTTTCTGACAGCAATTTTCATATTTGAACATGTCGGAGGAGCAGTGTTTCCGAAGGCTGCGCTTTAGTAGGGAGGTGGTGACTGAGCTGTGCCACCTGCTTCAGCCAGATCTGCAGCCTCAGCTAAGGTGCAGGACATCTTTGTCGGTGGCTGTGAAGATTACTGTTGCCCTTAACTTCTATGCAAGTGGCTCCTTTCAGGCCGCAACTGGGGACATAGCCAATATCTCGCAGTTCGCAGTGCATTGCTGCATCCGTCAAGTGACTGATGCCCTCTTTAAAAGGAGGCGGCAATACATCTCCTTCCCAATGACCCCGGACAAACAGTGGGAGCGCGCAGAGGGCTTCGCAAGAATAGCGGACTTCCCCATGGTGCAGGGCGCCATTGACTGCACGCACGTGGCTTTGCGGGCGCCTGTAGAGAATGCGGAGGAGTTCCGCAACCGCAAGGGGTTCCATTCATTGAATGCTCAGCTGGTCTGTGACCACTGACAGCTGATCCTCGCAGTGAATGCGCAGTTTCCAGGCAGCAGCCACGACGCCTTCATCTTGCGCCAGGCCTCTGTGGCAGACCTTTTCGAGGCCCCGGCTCACCCAGGATGTTGTGTATGTACCTTTAAGGGAATAACTGGTCTCAGACTGCAGTACCGGCAGTGACCACCCCTGTATAAAAGGCCCTAGCAGGCTTCTGTAGTTTCAGTTTCCAGGTTGTCTCCATTCAGTAAAGACTAGTTATAATCAACTCCTGCAGTCCGTGTCTCAATTATACACGGACATAATACTGGCGACGAGTAAGAAACGAACTTACCTGCAACTCGGCAGCACCTCAGACGACGTTATCGAAGGTCGGAGCCAGAAGAAAGAAAAAAAAAATAATCCAAAGAAACTCGAGAAACGGGCGTCGACCATGGGCAACCGCCCTCCAAATCATCGAATTGAAAAATTGCAGGAGAGACTGTCGAGAGCCAGGCTTTGTTCTCCATGTGGTGTATGTGCCTTTAAGAGCCCCAGGTGTGCTGTAATGCCGGTAATTGCCACTCGGGCTATATAAGCCTGTATATTGTGTATATCCATTAGAACCCCCCCCCCAGACTTGCTTAGTAAATACCTATGAACCAACTCCTGTCTTCAGTGTCTTTATCAACACACGGACACTACAGTGGCGACGAAGTGGAAACGGACTTACCTGCAATTCGGCAGCACCTCAAGGACATCGATTCCTCGGGCGTCCAGAAGACTCAAGGAAGTGAGAGAAGCTGTGGTTTCACCAGCTGACCAAGCTGGTGGCAGGTACTGCGCTAATCCTTCCTGGGCATCAGGCTGGGGCTCCAGTGGCTGGCTCTACAGCTGAGACAGGCAGTGAAATCGGAGGCAAGCAATAACGGACTGGGAGGGAGCACTCGGGAGACGGCCAACGCGGCAAGCAGGTCAGCGTTCAGACCTCGAGAGAAAGTCTGGCGGGAACAAGTCTCCAACGGTAAATTTAAAAAAAAGAGAACGGAAACCGCAGTAAACA
This sequence comes from Somniosus microcephalus, assembly GCF_052327205.1. Lineage (NCBI taxonomy): Eukaryota > Metazoa > Chordata > Chondrichthyes > Squaliformes > Somniosidae > Somniosus > Somniosus microcephalus. The sequence goes on from NC_140987.1 coordinate 461,229,260, forward strand.
GCGTTGTTATCGGCAGCAGCGGCGGGAAAGCGCGGGAAGCGCCATATCTTTTCTGAAATGCCTAAATCTGGTAATATTGATGCTTTTGATAGCGAAATAGAGGATTGGACCACATACGTGGAAAGAGTAGAGGTATATTGCACTGCAAATGGAATAGAAGATGAAAAAAAAGCTTCAGTACTTCTGAACTTAATGGGCGCAAAGACATACGGGCTGTTATGAAACTTAATCACTCCAGCCAAACCAAAGGACAAGAATTTTAAAGAAATTGTTGATACCCTGCAGGAGCACTTAAACCCCACACCGCTGCTGATAGCGGAACGATTCAAGTTCTTCAAGAGAAATCAACACAAGAATGAAACTAACGCTGATTACCTAACCGAATTAAGAAAGCTATCAAAGTCCTGCCAATTCGGGGCAGGACTATCAGATTATCTTCGAGACAAATTCGTTTGCGGTCTCTTAAGTGAAGGAACACAAAAAAGACTGCTTTCTGAAAAAGATTTAACATTGGACAAAGCTTTCAGTATGGCTGTATCATACGAAGCAGCAGCAAAAGGAGCTGCAGAGATACAACAAAAGCCACAGGACTTTGGCACCCATGAAATGACACAGGGTTTCGAAAGATGTTATCGCTGCGGCAGATCCACCCATAACCAGAGGGACTGCTAGTTCAAGGACAAAGCATGCAGGCAATGCGGGAAGATTGGACACATTGCACGGGTATGCCGATCTGGACAAAATAAATCCACTGACAGAAAAAAAAAAATCAATAAAGAAAAGTACAGGAAGGTACAAATGATGACGGACAGTAGCTCCAAAGACCAGAAGAGCGATAGCGACTTCGAAAACAAGAGACTAAGCTGTCTCAAATTAAATAATGTACTTGCCAAAGATGATTACCAAACCATTTGGGTTACCCTCACAATAGCAGGGTCCCCAGTTAAAATGGAGCTAGATACAGGATCAGCTCTAACCGTAATAAATCGACAGGATTACGAGAGGCTATTTTCGCATATACCTCTAAAAGGCACATCCATTATCTTAAAAACATATACGGGGCAGAAAGTATACCCCAAAGGAAAAATAAGGGTGCCTGTTGTATACAACGGCAAAGAAATACAAAAGTTGTATTTATACATTCTACAAGATGGTGGTCCACCGTTGTTGGGATGTGAATGGATCAGGAAGATACGTTTAGACTAGCACTCCATTCAGGCACTGACGGTGACCAATAAGGAAAAAAACAATGATGACATCATACCTGAACGATTAAAAGACATCTTGGCCAACGCCAAAGAAGTGTTTCAAGAGAAACCAGGAACCTTGAAAGGCATCACCGCCTCAATAAAAGTGGAAGATGCAGCAATTCCCAAATTTTTTAAGGCAAGACCGGTGCCATACGCAATATGTCCAGCAGTCGAGGCAGAGCTGCAGAATTTGGAAAAAGCAGGCGTATTATCCAAAATAGATTGGAGCGAATGGGCAACACCCATCATTCCAGTCATGAAAAAAGCATTGAAAAAGATAAATCTGAAGAACAGAGAAAAATTCGCATCTGTGGTGACTTCAAGGTGACTGTAAACCCGGTCCTTCACACAGTACAGTATCCTCTTCCGAGGATAGAAGATATTTTCGCCTCACTATCCGGAGGGAAACGTTTCACCAAAATTGACTTGGCACAGGCATATCTACAGATGGAGGTTGAGGAGGCCTCTAAAAAGTATCTCACGATAAACACACACAAAGGCCTGTACCAATACAATCGACTGGTTTTTGGAGTAGCATCAGCTCCAGCTATCTGGCAAAGAGCTATGGAGCAAGTCCTGCAAGGGATTCCGGGGACTCAATGCTACCTAGACGACATCCTTATAACAGGAGAAAACGACAACGAGCACCTTGCCAAATTGGAGCAGGTGTTCACTAGGCTGAAAGAGCGGGGCCTATGAGCGAATCGCCCCAAGTGCGAATTTTTCCAAAATCAGATATCATATTGTGGCCACATAATTGATAATGAAGGGTTGCATAAGTCACCTGAAAAAATTGAAGCGGCCATAAAAGCCCCAGCACCTGAAAATGTTTCACAATTAAGGTCGTTCCTGGGATTAATAAATTACTATCATAAATTTTTACCGAACTTATCAACTCTTCTACACCCTCTTAATGAACTTCTACAAACAGGAGTGATTTGGAAATGGAACGAAGACTGTAAACGTGCCTTCCATAAATGCAAAGACTTAATCACATCCGAAGAAGTTTTGGCTCATTACAACCCATCACTGCCAATCAGACTGGCGTGCGATGCATCCCCTTACGGCATAGGAGCAGTATTATCCCATAAAGTCCCTGATGGCTCAGAACGGCCGATAGCTTTTGAGTCACGCTCATTAAACTCAGCTGAGCGTAACTATGCCCAAATCGACAGCGAAGCACTCAGCCTGGTGTGGGGAGTGAAGAAATTCAACCATTACCTACACGGACAAAAATTTACCTTGTTGACTGACCATCAACCCCTCATCTCCATATTCAACCCTAAAAAAGGTGTTCCCATTATGACAGCGCAAAGGCTACAGAGGTGGTCCCTTTTTCTAGGGGCACACCAATACAACATAGAATACAAAGGGTCAAAACAGCATGGGAATGCTGACGGTTTATCGCACCTACCGTTGCCAACGGTAGAAGAGGCACCTACAGTAGACCCAGTAGAGATGTTCCACTCTACCATAGTGGAATGTCTACCAGTGACAAATTCTGCCATTGAGAGGGAGACGAGAAATGACCCGACTCTCTCACGGGTCTACGATTTAACAGTGAAGGGATGGCCAGCACATGGCGAACCACTGTTGCCAGCATTCTCGCAAAGAAGAGAACAGCTGTCAGTGTGCCGAGGAACCTTGATGTGTGGATCCAGAGTGGTGATTCCACCCAAACTCCAGGATAAAGTGCTAAAGGAGCTTCACGAGGGGCATCTGGGTGGAGTGAAAATGAAGAACCTAGCTAGGGCGTTTGTATGGTGGCCAGGTATCGATGGAGACATCGAAGAAATAACCAAGAGCTGCCTAGGATGCCAGAAGGTCCAAAACGCTCCACCACAAGCCCCTCTACATCCATGGGAGTGGCCCTCATCTCCATGGCAAAGGGTGCACATTGATTTTGCTGGTCCCTTCATGGACTCGATGTTTTTAATTGCGGTGGATGCACATTCAAAGTGGCCAGAGGTAATAAAAATGTCCTCAACCACCACAGAAAAAACTATTACAGTCTTACGAACCATATTCGCCAGGAATGGGCTGCCTGAACAGATTTGCTCTGACAATGGACCACAGTTTGTTTCTGAAGAGTTCCGGAGATCTTAAAGAACAATGGTGTTAAGCATTACACATCTGCCCCATATCATCCAGCCACTAATGGATTGGCTGAAATGTTTGTCCAGACCTTCAAGAAGGCCATAAAGGCCATGGGTAATGAAGACATAAAACTTCAGCACAAGGTGGATAACTTCTTAATAACAACAGAAAATGCTGGAAAAACTCAGCAGGTCAGGCAACATCCGTGGAGAGAAATTTGAGTTGACGTTTCGGGTTTGACCCTTCTTCAAAACTGGAGAGAAAAGGAACTAGATCGAAGGCAGGGCTGCGATCGGACAAAAGAATAAAAGACCCAAAAGAAGTAAAAGAGATTAGAAGCTAGACGAGATGGTAATATGCTGGGATTAGGTGTAAAGTGTACTGGCAGGGCAAAAGATAGCTGCCAGGTGTGAGAGAGAAACAAAAGGAGAGGGGGGGGGGGAGGAAAGGAGTGGAAAAATATAAGTAAAAATGAAATAGGGGCCGAGGTTATGATCTGAAATTGTTGAACTCGATATTGAGACCGGAAGGCTGCAGAGTGCCTAATCGGAAGACGAGGTGCTGTTCCTCGAGTTTACGTTGAGCTTCCGTGGAACAGTACAAGAGGCCAAGGACGGTGAGGTCCGAGTGGGAATGGAGCGGTGAATTGAAATGACAGGCGACCGGAAGCTCGGGGTCACCCTTACGGACTGAACGGAGGTGTTCCGCAAAGCGGTCACCCAATCACCGCTCCATTCCCACTCGGACCTCACCGTCCTTGGCCTCTTGTACTGTTCCACGGAAGCTCAACGTAAACTCAAGGAACAGCACCTCATCTTCCGATTAGGCACTCTGCAGCCTTCCGGTCTCAATATCGAGTTCAACAATTTCAGATCATAACCTCGGCCCCTATTTCATTTTTACTTATATTTTTCCACTCCTTTCCTCCCCCCCCCCCTCTCCTTTTGTTTCTCTCTCACACCTGGCAGCTATCTTTTGCCCTGCCAGTACACTTTACACCTAATCCCAGCATATTACCATCTCGTCTAGCTTCTAATCTCTTTTACTTCTTTTGGGTCTTTTATTCTTTTGTCCGATCGCAGCCCTGCCTTCGATCTAGTTCCTTTTCTCTCCAGTTTTGAAGAAGGGTCAAACCCGAAACGTCAACTCAAATTTCTCTCCACGGATGTTGCCTGACCTGCTGAGTTTTTCCAGCATTTTCTGTTGTTATTTTGGATTTCCAACATCTGCAGTATTTTGCTATCGTGGATAACTTCTTATTCGCATACAGGAATGCAACACATATGGTTACCAGCCAAACTCCCGCCATGATGTTCTTCAATAGAAACCTAAGATGCCGGCTGGATTTGGTCAAGCCCAACATCAGAAGGGACGTGGAGAACCGACAGTTTCAAGGCATGAATGAAAGGCCAACTAGGGCCTATCAGATAGGTCAACAGGTTTTGGCCCGGGACTACTGTACCGAGAAATGGCAGCCTGGAACTATCTGCACACGACTAGGACCACTGATGTATACCGTGGACATCGGAGAAAGCATAATAAGGCGCCATGCTGACCAAATCATAAAGTCATCCGAAAAGGGACAACCTACACCACCACTCTATACATCTAACGATGAAGTAGAGATACCCATATCTACCTCCGATCCGGTGATACTGGAACCCGATGAACCCGACACTGGCATTCAAGCCGAATCAGCCTTGCCAGAAGAACCTACTACACCACCAGAAACTACTACACCCCCGAGGCATTATCCGGACCGAGTCAGGAAGCCTCCTGAGAGACTAACTTATAATTAATTAACTACAGCAATGTATATTATTTTGCTTATAACATGTAATTAATAATTACTTAAAATATGATGTACTGGTTAGCTAAAAGGGGAGGAATTGTGGTGTATGTGCCTTTAAGAGCCCCAGGTGTGCTGTAATGCCGGTAATTGCCACTCAGGCTATATAAGCCTGTATATTGTGTATATCCGTTAGAACCCCCCCCCCAGACTTTGCTTAGTAAACACCTATGAACCAACTCCTGTCCAGTGTCTTTATCAACATACGGACACTACACTCCAGTCTGTGGTTTCCCAGCTAATCGGGCTGGTGGCAGGTAGTGCACTGATCCTTCCTGGGCTGCGGCGGGCTAGAGCTCGATCGGGTGGCTCTGCAACGGGGCTGGGCAGTGAGTCGGGAAGCAAAGAGAGAGAGAGAGGGTGGAGCACTCAGGGCGCGGCCGGTGCTTCGAAGCCGGGCAGCGTTCGGACCTAAGAAGAGGGAGGGAAGTGTCCCAGAGGGTCCGCTCCACAACGGGAACGGTTCTTCAATTAACGGAGCAAATATTGAAGCGCGATAGAAAAATAAAAATACCGCGGAGAGCGGCGTTGGCAGCAGCGATCGGGGAGGCGCGAAGACCATAGGGCGTCGCCATTACAGGATAGTAAAATAAATATAATCGCCAGCAACAGCGTTGGCAGCAGCGGCGGGAAAGCGCGGGAGGCGCCATCTTAACTCGGCGGGGAAAGAAGGAAAAGCGCGGGAGGCACCATCTTAACTCGGTGGGGAAGAAGGAAAAGCGCGGGAGGCGCCATCTTAGATTTTCAAGATGCCAAAGACTGATGATATCACTGCCTTCGATAATGCAATAGAAGACTGGACCACGTATGTGGAAAGAGTCGAGGTATATTGCGAGGCAAACGAAATAGCCGATGAGAAAAAGGCATTGGTATTGCTAAATTTAATGGGTGCAAGAACGTACGGCCTATTGCGGGACCTGATTAATCCAGCCAAACCGAAGGCGAAGAGTTTTAACGAAATTGTTGCTATCCTACAGGAACACCTAAATCCTACACCGCTGCTGATAGCAGAAAGATTTAAATTCCACAGGAGAAATCAGCATAAAAATGAGAGCAATGCTGAGTACCTTACGGAACTACGCAAGCTATCAAAGCACTGCCAGTTCGGAGCAGGACTGGCAGATACCTTACGGGACAAATTTGTCTGTGGACTCCTGAGTGAAGGAACCCAGAAGAGGTTACTCTCAGAGAAAGAGCTGACGCTAGATAAGGCTTTCAGCGTGGCAGTATCGTATGAAGCAGCAGCAAGGGGAGCTGCAGAAATACAACAAAAGCCACAGGAATACGGCACGCACAAAATGACACGGGGATTGGCAAAATATTATCGCTGCGGCAGAACAAACCATGATCAGAAGGACTGCTGGTCCAAGGACAAAATATGCAGGCAATGCGGAAAGATGGGACACATTGCACGAGTTTGCAGGTCTGGGAAGAAGACCAACGACAACAAAAAGGCTACTAAGGAACTGTACAGGAAAGTACAAAAGATGACGGACAGTAGTTCCGAAGACCAGATGAGCGATAGTGAATCCGGGAACAAGAGACTAAGCTGTCTCAAACTTCACAACGTAATCGCAAAAGAGGATCACCGAACCATTTGGGTCACCCTCACGATAGCAGGGTCCCAAGTCAAAATGGAATTGGATACAGGATCAGCTCTAACCGTCATGAATTGACGAGACTACGAGCGGCTATTCTCACACATACCCTTGAGAGAGACATCCATTGTCTTGAGGACGTATACGGGGCAAAAAGTATACCCCAGAGGAAAAATAAGGGTGCCTGTCGAACACAACGGCAAGAAAATACGGAAATTGTATCTCTACATTCTGCAAGATGGTGGACCACCGTTATTGGGACGTGAATGGATCAGAAGGATAAGTTTAGACTGGCACTCCATTCAGGCACTGACGGTGGTTGTTAAAAAGGATGACGACGTCACTCCTGGACGACTGTCAACAATCTTAGCTGACGCCAAAGAGGTATTTCAACAAGAACTGGGCACTCTTAAAGGCATAACCGCCTCGATAAAAATAGAGGAGAATGCAATTCCCAAGTTTTTCAAAGCAAGACCGGTACCATATACAATTCGCCCAGCCGTCGAGGCAGAGCTGGAGAATCTGGAGAATGCAGGTGTATTATCTAAGGTAGACTGGAGCGAGTGGGCGACACCCATTGTTCCTGTCATGAAAAAAACGTTAAAAAATAAGTCTGAGGAGCCAAGGAAGGTTCGCATCTGTGGGGACTTCAAGGTGACGGTGAACCCAGTCCTTCACACAGTACAATATCCTCTTCCAAGGATAGAAGATATCTTCGCCTCACTATCTGGAGGGAAGCATTTTTCAAAAATTGACCTAACACAAGCATATTTGCAGATGAAGGTTGAAGAATCCTCTAGGAAGTATCTCACGATAAACACTCACAAAGGTCTTTACCAGTATAATCGACTGGTATTCGGAGTAGCATCAGCTCCGGCGATATGGCAAAGAGCGATGGAACAAGTCCTGCAAGGGATTCCGGGGACTCAGTGTTACTTGGACGACATCCTAGTGACAGGTGAAGATGACAGTGAACACCTTGCCAACCTAGAGCAGGTGTTCACTGGACTACGTGAACATGGGCTACGAGCCAATCGCCACAAGTGCGAGTTTTTTAAGAAACAGATATCGTATTCTGGCCACGTGATTGATGAAGAGGGGTTGCATAAGTCCCCTGACAAAATTGAAGCGGTAGTTAAGGCTCCAGCGCCTGAAAATGTGTCGCAACTGAGGTCATTCCTCAGATTGGTGAATTACTACCATAAGTTTTTGCTCAATTTGTCCACAATTCTGCATCCACTGAACGCCCTACTACGAACGGGAGTAGCATGGAAATGGAGCGATGAATGCAAGCGGGCCTTTCAGAAGAGTAAGGACCTAATCACTTCAAGAGAAGTATTGGCTCACTACAACCCATCACTACCGATAAGACTGGCGTGTGATGCGTCTCCCTACGGCATTGGGGCGGTACTGTCACATAAATTCCTTGATGGTTCCGAGAGGCCGATAGCTTTTGCGCCACGCTCGTTAACTTCAGCCGAGCGTAACTACGCCCAGATTGACAGAGAGGCCCTCAGCCTGGTGTGGGGGGTGAAGAAGTTCAATCACTACCTGCACGGTCAGAAATTTACTCTACTAACTGATCATCAACCTCTCGTCTCCATTTTCAACCCTCAGAAGGGCGTACCGATAATGACGGCACAACGGCTACAGAGGTGGTCCCTTTTCCTAGGGGCTCACCAATATGACATCGAGTACAAGGGAACTAAACAGCATGGGAATGCTGATGGATTGTCGCGCCTACCGTTGCCGACGGTGGAAGAAGAACTGGCAGTGAATCCAGTGGAGTTATTCCACTCGACTATAGTCGAATGTCTCCCTGTGACGAATGCAAACATAGAAAAGGAAACACGAAATGACCCGACACTCTCCTGGGTCTATGATTTAACGGTGAAGGGATGGCCAGCACATGGCGAACCACTGCTGCCAGTATTCTCGCCGAGAAGAGAACAGCTGTCAGTGTGCAGAGGAACCTTGATGTGTGGATCCAGAGTAGTAATTCCACCCAAATTGAAGGATAGAGTGCTCAATGAGCTTCATGAGGGTCATCTGGGAGGGGTAAAAATGAAGAACTTAGCCAGAGCATTTGTGTGGTGGCCGGGAATCGATAGAGAAATCGAAGAGATGTCCAAGAGCTGTACAGGGTGCCAGAAGGTCCAAAACGCCCCACCACAAGCCCCTCTACATCCATGGGAGTGGCCCTCATCTCCATGGGAAAGGGTGCACATTGATTTTGCTGGTCCCTTTATGGACTCGATGTTTTTAATTGCGGTGGATGCACTTTCAAAGTGGCCAGAGGTAATAAAAATGTCCTCAGCCACCACAGAAAAAACTATCACAGTCTGACAAACCATATTCGCCAAGAATGGGCTGCCTGAACAGATTTGCTCTGACAATGGACCACAGTTTGTGTCTGAAGAGTTCCGGAGGTTCTTAAAGGACAATGGTGTTAAGCATTACACATCCGCCCCATATCATCCAGCCACTAATGGATTGGCCGAGAGGTTTGTTCAAACATTCAAGAAGGCTATCAAGGCAATGTGTAATGAAGATATACCCCTACAACACAAGGTGGATAACTTCTTGTTTGCCTACCGGAATGCGACACATGCGGTTACCAACTAAACTCCAGCCATGATGTTCTTCAATCGAAGACTACGATGCCGCTTGGATTTGGTTAAGCCAAACGTCAGAAGTGATGTGGAGAACAGGCAGTTTCAGAATATGAATGAAAGGCCCACCAGGAGTTTTAAGATAGGTCAACCAGTTTTGGCCCGGGACTACCGCACAGAGAAATGGCAGCCAGGAACGATCTGTACACGGCAAGGACCTCTAATGTATACCGTGGACGTTGGGGAGAGCATTGTAAGATGCCATGCTGACCAGATTCTAGAGTCACTGGAAAACGTCAACTCCACACCACGATCTGATACACCTGACGATGAAACCGAAGTACCAATTGCATCTACCGCAGAATCGGTGATATTGGAAGCAGACGAACCAAACAACGACATTGATCCCGAATCAACCTTGCCAGAAGAACCTGATATCCCAAAGAGGCGTTATCCAGACAGAATCAGGAAGCCTCCTCATAGACTGAACTTATAATTGCTTAACTTCAACCAATGTATCTAGCAACCGTAATTGTAATTGTAATTAGTTATTATTTAGTTGTGAAATGAATGTTATGTACTGTTTATCTAAAAGGGGAGGAATTGTTGTGTATGTACCTTTAAGGGAATAACTGGTCTCAGACTGCAGTACCGGCAGTGACCACCCCTGTATAAAAGGCCCTAGCAGGTTTCTGTAGTTTCAGTTTCCAGGTTGTCTCCATTCAGTAAAGACTTGTTATAATCAACTCCTGCAGTCCGTGTCTCAATTATTCACGGACATAATACAGGAGGCTGGCTTCTCGGGGACAAGGGCTATGCTCTGTGCCCGTGGCTGATGACCCCGCTCCATTTGCCCAGCACCCCTGCTGAAGAACGCTACAATGCGAGCCATCAAGTGACCAGGAACATTATTGAGCACACAATCGGCGTGCTGAAGCAACGGTTCCATTGTCTAGACCATTCCGGAGGTGCGCTTCAGTACTCACCTGAGCTAGTCTCCCACTTTGTGGTTGTGTGTTGCATGCTACATAATCTCGCCATCCTGAGGACCCAGCCAATGCCACCAGACATTGAAGCACCAGCAGAGGAGGAGAAGGAGGAGGAGGAGGAGGAGGAGGAGGAGGAGGAGGAGGAGGAGGAGGACCAAGACGGGAGGGAGGCAGAAACTGGAAGGGCCGTCCATCAGAGGCTTATCAGAAGTCGATTCTAGGCCACTCTCAGGGAATGCTTGCTGCCATTCCAAGAACAGGAATGGAACCGTTCTGATACCCCAAAGCCTGTGAAGGGCAAAATGTATGTAAAGAGCAGACATGGCTGTAATGATCAATAACATGTCATTCTATAGTGGACACTAGGTGGAGCCGTAGAGCTGTATATAAGACTACACTACCCAGCTGTATATATATTAAGACTACATTACCCATGAGGCACTAGGCTACCCACAAGGCAGCAGTCAAGATGGAAGCCTCTACAGATACAGTACCTAGTCCACATGTGCTCAATAAAGTAACTAGCAAAAGCTAGCTGTGTTCATAATAAGAATGTCTATTTATTAATGAACATAACATGGTACCAGGGTGGTGAAGATCTGCTGAAAATTGTAAAAAGCGACATGGAGAATTTGAAGCCACCAGAGCGTTTGAAACTCACAGAAAAAATCGACTACAATTGGCAGACTTTTAAACAACAATTCGAACTCTACATTGCAGCCATTGGATTCGGTACGAAGCCAGACGCAAGGAAGATAGCGTTGCTGCTCACGGTTGCAGGCCCACAGGCGATAGAGGTATTTAATACATTTGTATTTAATCCAGTGGAGAACAGAGAAAAATTAGAAGATGTGCTAAAAAAATTTGATGCACATTGCTCTCCCAAAAAGAATGAGACCTATGAAAGATACATCTTCTGTTCTCGTACACAGCAGCAAAATGAGACTTTTGATAGCTTTATAACTGATCTGAAACTGAAAGCACAGACATGTAATTTCTCTGAGCTCAAAGCATCCATGATTCGTGACCAGATTGTGTTTGGTATTCATGATAAAAAAGTCAGGGAATGTCTGTTGAGAGAAACTGAACTAAATTTGGAAAATGTGGTGAAAATATGCCAAGCCAGCGAGCTAGCTCGAAAGCACGCGAAGACTTTCAGTGAAATCAATAATGATGCGATTGTAATGAGTGATAATGCTGCTGTCGGTGCTATGTCCTATAAGGGGAAGAAACGTGGGCAGAACAGAAATGAAAAGCAATCGGAGGATGAAATTTTTAATTGTAAATGCTGTGGTTACAAACACCAGTTAAGACAATGCCCAGCGTTTGGAAAAATGTGCACAAAGTGTAATGGAAAGAATCACTTTGCCAAACAATGCTTTTCAAAAGTACAGACTAAGAAAGGGCAATGAGTTAATGTAATTGAGGACACTGATTTAAGTGAGACATTTTTTGTAGGAATGGTGTCATGTGACAATATCAAAAAGGATACAGAAAATGTGCAGCCCTCAGAAATGGACAATGCTGAACATAAAGTTAATGCAGTAAAAGAGGACAAATGGATGATCCCACTGCAGGTAAATGGAGCATTAGTTACCTTGAAACTAGACACTGGGACAAAAGCAAACTTAATCAGTATGAGTGACAATAACAATATGAAAGAAAAGCCCAAAATACAGAAAAAGTCAGTACTACTGAAGGACTATAATGGACAGAAAATAGATAGCTTAGGTGTATGCAGATTTAAAGTGACAGTCAAAGACAAAGTGCATCATCTCGTGTTTTCTGTTGTGGCTGAAAGACTTGATTCACTACTGGGTGACAAAGCTTGTGAGGACTTAGAACTGGTCAAGAGAGTCTACCGTATAAACTGTGCCATAAGCAGACCAGATGACTCGGTGGATTCTGTAGTGAATAATTTCCAGGATGTGTTCAAAGGATTTGGAGTTCTACCATTCACTTACAAGATCCAGCTGAAGCAGGATGCTCAGCCAGTGGTACATGCTCCACGAAGGATTCCAGCACCCCTGCGTGACCGGCTCAAGAATGAACTGGACAGAATGACCACACTAGGAGTCATCAGGAAAGTCGAAGAGCCAACAGACTGGGTTAACTCCATGGTATGTGTAAAGAAAAAGAACAATGACCTAAGAATATGCATGGATCCAAAGGACTTAAATGCAAACATAAAACGTGAACACTACCAAATTCCCAAGCGAGAAGAAATCACCAGTGAAATGTCAGGTGCCAGATACTTTACAAAGCTCGATGCCTCACAAGGATTTTGGCAACTAAAACTGGATGAAGAGAGCACCAAATATTGTACCTTCAACACACCATTTGGCAGGTATTGTTTCCTCAGAATGCCTTTCGGGATAATACCTGCATCTGAAATCTTTCATAGAGCGATGGAACACATAATTGAAGGTCTGGAAGGAGTTCGGGTCTATGTTGATGACATCATCATCTGGGGCTCCACACTGAAAGAACACAATGAGAGACTGACTAAAGTGCTACAGAGCATACGCCGGAATGGACTGAAGCTCAACAAAGCCAAGTGTCAGTTTGGCGTCCAGGAAGTCACTTTCCTAGGAGATAATCTATCTGGTAAAGGAATAGAGCTAGATATGGAAAAAGTAAACGCCATACTCAAAATGCCCCGACCCACTGACAAAAAAGGAGTGCTACGCATCATGGGGTTGATAAACTTCATTGGAAAGTTCATTCCTAACTTGTCAGCCAAGACAGCCTGTCTGCGAGACCTGCTATATAAAACAAATGAGTTCGCATGGACAGAAAGACATGAACAAGAGTGGATAAACCTCAAAACAGTGCTGACAACCACACCTGTACTCACCTTCTTTGACCCAACCAAAAGAATCAAAGTGTCAACGGATGCATCAAAAGATGGCCTAGGTGCGGTCTTGCTACAAGCAGAGGGTGAAGATTGGAAGCCTGTTGCCTATGCCTCCAGGTCTATGACTGATACTGGGTGTCGATAGGCCCAGATTGAAAAGGAATGTCTCGGCTTGGTAGTTGGACTAGAAAAGTTTCATGGCTACATATATGGACTTCCCTCCTTCACAGTTGAGACAGACCACAGCCCTCTGGTTGCCATCATAAAAAAAAACCTGAATGAGATGTCTCCAAGGATTCAACGACTCATGATGAAGCTGCAAAGATATGACTTTGAATTGATCTACACACCAGGCAAATACATAGGGCTGGATTTTGCTACGGGGGCGGGTTGGAGGTGGGAAACCCACATTCGGGCTTGTTGTCCCGCCTCCATGGAGATGTGGCCAACCCACTGGATTTTCCTCTGATTGACCTTGTTGAGCCCGCCCTGTGGGCTCAGCAGGCCAATTAAGGGCCACCCGGCACCAGGTGACGTCAGAGATTGACATTTCATCTGTCAAAAGCTTTTGGCAGATGAAATATCAGTGTTTAACAGCTGTTTGAAGCTGTCAAGCACTGAAAAACTGCTAATTCAGCCTCAGTCCTTTCTCAGGATAACTTTAAAATCATTTTGCTGTAGAAACAAAGAAGCCGATTTTTTTTTTTAAATCGGAGCTTCTGTGGTTCTTTCAGCCGACTCCCGACACCGGAATGCAGGACTCCTGTAAAGGTAAGTAAAAGTAAGTTAAACTTATTTAAACACTTGCAAAACACTTACCTTTGCACTCCTGCACCCCTCACTCACCTGAACACTGGGCATCTCGACCCCTCCAAGACCTCAGACCAACATCCCGCCTCGAAAATTTTTCGTGGTTTGGAGCTGTCGGGAAGCCCACAAACCTGCAATAAAAATCGCGAATAGGCAAAAAACTACCTGTTAACTACCTGTTAACAGGCAGTTTAATTGCCTTTAATCCCTTCCCGCCTCTGGGAGTCGGGTTCCAGCACTTGTCGGGAACCCGACTCCTATGAAATTGACATGGAGGCGGGTTGGAGGCGGGATGGGGTCGGGACCCCCGGATCTCCGATTTTTATCGCCCGCACGCCTCCAACCCGACTCCAGGGGCTTAGGAAAATCCAGCCCATAGTGTTAGCAGATGCACTATCCCGAGCACCCACAATGAGTCATGTGAGCTCTACTGTAGAAGACGTGGATGTTCATGTGAGTATGGTCACTGCTGCGCTGCCCGTGTCAGACACAAAATCAAAGCAAATAGCAGAAGAAACAGTAAAAGATACAGTATTACAAACAGTAATAGAGAACATTCATCATGGTTGGCCAAAAGGTTCCTGTCCAAAATATTTTCACATAAGGTCAGAATTGAGTGTCGCAAGTGGACTATTACTAAAACAGAACAGAATAGTCATTCCACAGGCTCTACGTCAAGACATGCTCAAAAGGATTCATGAGGGACACCTCGGAATTGAAAAATGCAAAAGGAGAGCAAGAGACACTGTTTATTGGCCTGGCATAAATAAGGACATTGAGAACATGATAGGCAAATGTGAGACATGTCAGAAACACCAAAACAAACAAGCAAAGGAACCAATGATAGTAGCTGACATACCAACAGCAGCATGGCAAAAGGTTGGTATGGACCTTTTTCATTTAAATGGTAAAGACTATCTAATAGTGATTGACTACTATTCTAACTATCCTGAGATGGCGCTGCTCTCAAGCACCACAGCAAGCAGTGTCATAATGCATGTGAAATCCATCTTCGCCAGACATGGAATTCCCAGGATTGCCATTAGCGACAATGGTCCGTGCTTCAACTGTAAGGAGTGGCAACAGTTTGCAGCACATTATGACTTTCAGCACATCACATCCAGTCCTTTGTATGCTCAGTCAAATGGTAAGGCAGAGAAAGGCGTTCAAGTTCTCAAGCAGCTACTAAAGAAAGCGACATAAAGCAAGTCTGATCCTTATCTCGCCCTGCTGAGCTACCGAGCCTCATCTTTAGACTGTGGTTCTTCACCTGCTGAACTACTAATGGGTCGCAAGTTGCGCACCACACTACCCTGCTGTGCAAAAGAACAACAAAGTGAGGAACTGAGACAGAGACTTCAACTGTTAAAGCTGAAACAGAAATCATACTATGACAAGTCATCCAAAACTCTAAAACCATTGACAAGGGATGATGTTGTCAGGATTGAGGATCCAGATGCATGGAACAGGAAAGCTACAGTTCTTGAGGAAGTAGGACCAAGGTCATACACTGTTAGAACTGAGGAAGGACAGGTTCTCAGGAGGAACCGCCGTTCCCTCCTAAAAACACAAGAGACTATTCAAGACCAGATTGATGACAATGCCGCAACTGCATCTTGTCATTCACCGCCAGAACAATCTCATGAAGACACAGCAGACTTACCCGTGTTGAGAAGATCCACACGTGAAGTAAAAGAGCCTGATAGACTTAATCTTTGAGTACAATGTACAGCTTTGAAAATGTTTATGTTTATAGAGCACTAACAAAAGTGTTACTGATATTATCTTTATTGTTTTCTTGAAAGTTGATTGATATTGATTTTGTTAAACCTCAAAGAAAGGGGGATGTAATGATCAATAACATGTCATTCTATAGTGGACACTAGGTGGAGCCGTAGAGCTGTGTAGAGCTGTATATAAGACTACACTACCCAGCTGTATATATATTAAGACTACATTACCCATGAGGCACTAGGCTACCCACAAGGCAGCAGTCAAGATGGAAGCCTCTACAGATACAGTACCTAGTCCACATGTGCTCAATAAAGTAACTAGCAAAAGCTAGCTGTGTTCATAATAAGAATGTCTATTTATTAATGAACATAACATGGTACCAGGGTGGTGAAGATCTGCTGAAAATTGTGAAAAGCGACATGGAGAATTTGAAGCCACCAGAGCGTTTGAAACTCACAGAAAAAATCGACTACAATTGGCAGACTTTTAAACAACAATTCGAACTCTACATTGCAGCCATTGGATTCGGTACGAAGCCAGACGCAAGGAAGATAGCGTTGCTGCTCACGGTTGCAGGCCCACAGGCGATAGAGGTATTTAATACATTTGTATTTAATCCAGTGGAGAACAGAGAAAAATTAGAAGATGTGCTAAAAAAATTTGATGCACATTGCTCTCCCAAAAAGAATGAGACCTATGAAAGATACATCTTCTGTTCTCGTACACAGCAGCAAAATGAGACTTTTGATAGCTTTATAACTGATCTGAAACTGAAAGCACAGACATGTAATTTCTCTGAGCTCAAAGCATCCATGATTCGTGACCAGATTGTGTTTGGTATTCATGATAAAAAAGTCAGGGAATGTCTGTTGAGAGAAACTGAACTAAATTTGGAAAATGTGGTGAAAATATGCCAAGCCAGCGAGCTAGCTCGAAAGCACGCGAAGACTTTCAGTGAAATCAATAATGATGCGATTGTAATGAGTGATAATGCTGCTGTCGGTGCTATGTCCTATAAGGGGAAGAAACGTGGGCAGAACAGAAATGAAAAGCAATCGGAGGATGAAATTTTTAATTGTAAATGCTGTGGTTACAAACACCAGTTAAGACAATGCCCAGCGTTTGGAAAAATGTGCACAAAGTGTAATGGAAAGAATCACTTTGCCAAACAATGCTTTTCAAAAGTACAGACTAAGAAAGGGCAATGAGTTAATGTAATTGAGGACACTGATTTAAGTGAGACATTTTTTGTAGGAATGGTGTCATGTGACAATATCAAAAAGGATACAGAAAATGTGCAGCCCTCAGAAATGGACAATGCTGAACATAAAGTTAATGCAGTAAAAGAGGACAAATGGATGATCCCACTGCAGGTAAATGGAGCATTAGTTACCTTGAAACTAGACACTGGGACAAAAGCAAACTTAATCAGTATGAGTGACAATAACAATATGAAAGAAAAGCCCAAAATACAGAAAAAGTCAGTACTACTGAAGGACTATAATGGACAGAAAATAGATAGCTTAGGTGTATGCAGATTTAAAGTGACAGTCAAAGACAAAGTGCATCATCTCGTGTTTTCTGTTGTGGCTGAAAGACTTGATTCACTACTGGGTGACAAAGCTTGTGAGGACTTAGAACTGGTCAAGAGAGTCTACCGTATAAACTGTGCCATAAGCAGACCAGATGACTCGGTGGATTCTGTAGTGAATAATTTCCAGGATGTGTTCAAAGGATTTGGAGTTCTACCATTCACTTACAAGATCCAGCTGAAGCAGGATGCTCAGCCAGTGGTACATGCTCCACGAAGGATTCCAGCACCCCTGCGTGACCGGCTCAAGAATGAACTGGACAGAATGACCACACTAGGAGTCATCAGGAAAGTCGAAGAGCCAACAGACTGGGTTAACTCCATGGTATGTGTAAAGAAAAAGAACAATGACCTAAGAATATGCATGGATCCAAAGGACTTAAATGCAAACATAAAACGTGAACACTACCAAATTCCCAAGCGAGAAGAAATCACCAGTGAAATGTCAGGTGCCAGATACTTTACAAAGCTCGATGCCTCACAAGGATTTTGGCAACTAAAACTGGATGAAGAGAGCACCAAATATTGTACCTTCAACACACCATTTGGCAGGTATTGTTTCCTCAGAATGCCTTTCGGGATAATACCTGCATCTGAAATCTTTCATAGAGCGATGGAACACATAATTGAAGGTCTGGAAGGAGTTCGGGTCTATGTTGATGACATCATCATCTGGGGCTCCACACTGAAAGAACACAATGAGAGACTGACTAAAGTGCTACAGAGCATACGCCGGAATGGACTGAAGCTCAACAAAGCCAAGTGTCAGTTTGGCGTCCAGGAAGTCACTTTCCTAGGAGATAATCTATCTGGTAAAGGAATAGAGCCAGATATGGAAAAAGTAAACGCCATACTCAAAATGCCCCGACCCACTGACAAAAAAGGAGTGCTACGCATCATGGGGTTGATAAACTTCATTGGAAAGTTCATTCCTAACTTGTCAGCCAAGACAGCCTGTCTGCGAGACCTGCTATATAAAACAAATGAGTTTGCATGGACAGAAAGACATGAACAAGAGTGGATAAACCTCAAAACAGTGCTGACAACCACACCTGTACTCACCTTCTTTGACCCAACCAAAAGAATCAAAGTGTCAACGGATGCATCAAAAGATGGCCTAGGTGCGGTCTTGCTACAAGCAGAGGGTGAAGATTGGAAGCCTGTTGCCTATGCCTCCAGGTCTATGACTGATACTGGGTGTCGATAGGCCCAGATTGAAAAGGAATGTCTCGGCTTGGTAGTTGGACTAGAAAAGTTTCATGGCTACATATATGGACTTCCCTCCTTCACAGTTGAGACAGACCACAGCCCTCTGGTTGCCATCATAAAAAAAAACCTGAATGAGATGTCTCCAAGGATTCAACGACTCATGATGAAGCTGCAAAGATATGACTTTGAATTGATCTACACACCAGGCAAATACATAGGGCTGGATTTTGCTACGGGGGCGGGTTGGAGGTGGGAAACCCACATTCGGGCTTGTTGTCCCGCCTCCATGGAGATGTGGCCAACCCACTGGATTTTCCTCTGATTGACCTTGTTGAGCCCGCCCTGTGGGCTCAGCAGGCCAATTAAGGGCCACCCGGCACCAGGTGACGTCAGAGATTGACATTTCATCTGTCAAAAGCTTTTGGCAGATGAAATATCAGTGTTTAACAGCTGTTTGAAGCTGTCAAGCACTGAAAAACTGCTAATTCAGCCTCAGTCCTTTCTCAGGATAACTTTAAAATCATTTTGCTGTAGAAACAAAGAAGCCGATTTTTTTTTTTAAATCGGAGCTTCTGTGGTTCTTTCAGCCGACTCCCGACACCGGAATGCAGGACTCCTGTAAAGGTAAGTAAAAGTAAGTTAAACTTATTTAAACACTTGCAAAACACTTACCTTTGCACTCCTGCACCCCTCACTCACCTGAACACTGGGCATCTCGACCCCTCCAAGACCTCAGACCAACATCCCGCCTCGAAAATTTTTCGTGGTTTGGAGCTGTCGGGAAGCCCACAAACCTGCAATAAAAATCGCGAATAGGCAAAAAACTACCTGTTAACTACCTGTTAACAGGCAGTTTAATTGCCTTTAATCCCTTCCCGCCTCTGGGAGTCGGGTTCCAGCACTTGTCGGGAACCCGACTCCTATGAAATTGACATGGAGGCGGGTTGGAGGCGGGATGGGGTCGGGACCCCCGGATCTCCGATTTTTATCGCCCGCACGCCTCCAACCCGACTCCAGGGGCTTAGGAAAATCCAGCCCATAGTGTTAGCAGATGCACTATCCCGAGCACCCACAATGAGTCATGTGAGCTCTACTGTAGAAGACGTGGATGTTCATGTGAGTATGGTCACTGCTGCGCTGCCCGTGTCAGACACAAAATCAAAGCAAATAGCAGAAGAAACAGTAAAAGATACAGTATTACAAACAGTAATAGAGAACATTCATCATGGTTGGCCAAAAGGTTCCTGTCCAAAATATTTTCACATAAGGTCAGAATTGAGTGTCGCAAGTGGACTATTACTAAAACAGAACAGAATAGTCATTCCACAGGCTCTACGTCAAGACATGCTCAAAAGGATTCATGAGGGACACCTCGGAATTGAAAAATGCAAAAGGAGAGCAAGAGACACTGTTTATTGGCCTGGCATAAATAAGGACATTGAGAACATGATAGGCAAATGTGAGACATGTCAGAAACACCAAAACAAACAAGCAAAGGAACCAATGATAGTAGCTGACATACCAACAGCAGCATGGCAAAAGGTTGGTATGGACCTTTTTCATTTAAATGGTAAAGACTATCTAATAGTGATTGACTACTATTCTAACTATCCTGAGATGGCGCTGCTCTCAAGCACCACAGCAAGCAGTGTCATAATGCATGTGAAATCCATCTTCGCCAGACATGGAATTCCCAGGATTGCCATTAGCGACAATGGTCCGTGCTTCAACTGTAAGGAGTGGCAACAGTTTGCAGCACATTATGACTTTCAGCACATCACATCCAGTCCTTTGTATGCTCAGTCAAATGGTAAGGCAGAGAAAGGCGTTCAAGTTCTCAAGCAGCTACTGAAGAAAGCGACATAAAGCAAGTCTGATCCTTATCTCGCCCTGCTGAGCTACCGAGCCTCATCTTTAGACTGTGGTTCTTCACCTGCTGAACTACTAATGGGTCGCAAGTTGCGCACCACACTACCCTGCTGTGCAAAAGAACAACAAAGTGAGGAACTGAGACAGAGACTTCAACTGTTAAAGCTGAAACAGAAATCATACTATGACAAGTCATCCAAAACTCTAAAACCATTGACAAGGGATGATGTTGTCAGGATTGAGGATCCAGATGCATGGAACAGGAAAGCTACAGTTCTTGAGGAAGTAGGACCAAGGTCATACACTGTTAGAACTGAGGAAGGACAGGTTCTCAGGAGGAACCGCCGTTCCCTCCTAAAAACACAAGAGACTATTCAAGACCAGATTGATGACAATGCCGCAACTGCATCTTGTCATTCACCGCCAGAACAATCTCATGAAGACACAGCAGACTTACCCGTGTTGAGAAGATCCACACGTGAAGTAAAAGAGCCTGATAGACTTAATCTTTGAGTACAATGTACAGCTTTGAAAATGTTTATGTTTATAGAGCACTAACAAAAGTGTTACTGATATTATCTTTATTGTTTTCTTGAAAGTTGATTGATATTGATTTTGTTAAACCTCAAAGAAAGGGGGATGTAATGATCAATAACATGTCATTCTATAGTGGACACTAGGTGGAGCCGTAGAGCTGTGTAGAGCTGTATATAAGACTACACTACCCAGCTGTATATATATTAAGACTACATTACCCATGAGGCACTAGGCTACCCACAAGGCAGCAGTCAAGATGGAAGCCTCTACAGATACAGTACCTAGTCCACATGTGCTCAATAAAGTAACTAGCAAAAGCTAGCTGTGTTCATAATAAGAATGTCTATTTATTAATGAACATAAGAATGGCCATTGTAAATAAAGAAATTTGTTTATTTAACAAAATGTGCTTCCTTCCCACATGACAAAGCAATGGCAACAAAATGCTAAACAAACAGACTGCCACATAAGTGCCTCGCACACCCGGGACTGTCGGAGGGGCAGTACTGAGGGAGCACCGCACTGTCGGGGGGCAGTACTGAGGGAGTGCCGCACTGTCGGAGGGACAGTACTGAGGGAACGCTGCACTGTCGGAGGGGCAGTACTGAGGGAGGGCTGCACTGTCGGAGGAGCAGTACTGAGGGAGTGCTGCACTGTCAGAGGGGCAGTACTGAGGGAGTGCTGCACTGTCGGAGGGGCAGTACTGATGGAGCACTGCACTGTCGGTGGGGCAGTACTGAGGGAGCGCTGCACTGTTGGAGGGGCAGTACTGAGGGAATGCTGCACTGTCAGAGGGGCAGTTCTGAGGGAGCGCTGCACTGTCGGAGGGGCAGCACTGAGGGAGGGCTGCACTGTCGGAGGAGCAGTACTGAGGGAGTGCCGCACTGTCAGAGGGGCAGTACTGAGGGAGTGCTGCACTGTCAGAGGGGCAGTACTGATGGAGCACTGCACTGTCGGAGGGGCAGTACTGAGGGAGCGCTGCACTGTTGGAGGGGCAGTACTGAGGGAACGCTGCACTGTCAGAGGGGCAGTTCTGAGGGAACGCTGCACTGTCAGAGGGGCAGTTCTGAGGGAGCGCCGCAGTGTTGGAGGGGCAGTACTGAGGGAGTGCTGCACTGTCGGGATGGCAGTACCGAGGGAGCGCCGCACTGTCGGAGGGTCAGTACTGAGGGAGCGCCGCACTGTCGGAGGGTCAGTACTGAGGGAGCGCCGCACTGTTGGAGGGTCAGTACTGAGGGAGCGCCGCACTGTCGGAGGGTCAGTACTGAGGGAGTGCTGCACTGTCAGAGGTGCCGTCTTTCAGAGACATTAAACTGAGTCCCCATCTGCTCTCTCAGGTGGATGTAAAAGATCCCACGGCACTATTCCGAAGAAGAGCAGGGGAGTTATCCCCGGTGTCCTGGGGCCAATATTTATCCCTCAATCAGCATCACTATAACAGATGATCTGGTCATTAGCACATTCCTGTTTGTGGGAGCTTGCTGTGCACAAATTGGCTGCTGTGTTTCACACATTACAACAGTGACTACACTTCAAAGGTACTTCATTGGCTGTAAAGCGCTTTGGGATATCCTGAGGTCATGAAAGGCGCTATAGAAATGTGAGTCTTCCTTTCTTTTTACTCTATGGATACAACTGCAAGTTTTATGTGAATGGTACCAAGGAGTCCTCGGAAACTGAGCTCAGTGGGGGTCAAGAGGTTAACCCTCTAGTGGCTGAAGACATATCTGACCCAAGGGAAGAGGGTCACGGTTGCTGCAGGCCAATCATCACATCCCCTGGACAGCGCTGCACGAGTACGGCTATCACGGGATATGGAGCAAAAGCGGGTAAATTGAGTTCAGATACAGATCAGCAATGATCTAACTGAATGGTGGAACAGGCTCGAGGGGCTGAATGGCCTCCTCCTATGCTCCTAGAATTTCATCCAGGCAATACCCTTGACCCATCATCAACTGCTTCATCAATGACCTTCCCTCCATTAAGAGCGTGGCTGGTCTCTGATGATTCCGCAGTGTTCCGCTCCATTCACAACTGCTCCGATGATAATGCAGCCGGTGCCAGCCTGCAGCAGGAACTCGACAACATCCAGGCTTGTGCTGACGAATGACGAGTAACCTTTGTATCACACAAGAAACAAACAATGAACATCTCCAACAAGGAAACGTCCAACTACCTCCTCCCACTTTCAACGGTACCACCATTGCTGAGACCCCACCTCCCTCCCATCATCAACATCTTGGGGGTCATCATTGACCAGAACCTAAACCTGAGCAGCAGGATAGAGGCTGGCGACTCTGCAAATAGTGACTCACCTCCTGACCCCTCAAAGCCTCTCTACCACCTGCAAGGCTCAAGTCAGGAGTGTGCTGGAATTCTCACCAGTTGCCTGGATGGTGTGCAGCTCAAGAAACTTCACACCATCCAGGACAGAGGAGTCTGCTTGATTGACATTCCGGCCACTGGACTCAATATTCACTCCCTCCACCACCGGCGAACTGTGGCTGCAGTGTGTCGCATCTACAGGATGCACTGCAACAAGCCTCATTCGACAGCACCTCCCTTCATTGCGACCTCTGCCACTGAACAGGACGAGAGCAGCAATGTCATGGGAACACCACCAGCTCCAAGTTCCCCTCCAAGTCACACACCATCCTGACTTGGAAATATATCGCCGTTCCTTCGTCGTCGCTGGGTCAAAATCCTGGAACTCCCTCCCGAACAGCACTGTGGGAGTACCTTCACCACACGGACTGCAGCGGTTCAAGAAGGCGGCTCACCGCCACCTTCTCAAGGGCAACTAGGGATGGGCAATAAATACTGGCCTTGCCAGTGAAGCCCACATCCCATGAACAGGTTTTTTTAAAGTTATGTCATGTGTCGATGCAACGCAGTTTCAGTTTGACATTACATGAAATGTGTAACGTTATTAGTTTCAATAAAAGAATAGGGGCTAGATTTTCAGTTGCTTGCGCCAGCAGTTAGCGCCTTAAGAGAAGTGATTTCCGGGCGCTATGCGTGTAGCGCCCGGGCGCAGCGCAGTTAGCGCCCCGCCCCAAATTAAGTTGCCCGTTAGCGCCGGCGCAAAGTTTAGCGCCCGCCCGGATGCGCGCGCAGAAAATGACGTCACATCCTCGTGCAACGCCCTTTGGCCGCCCCGATTGCAAACTTCAGTCGGACCGCCCCATTGTGCGGCGGGCGGCCGGAGCGTTTGGAAAAAGGAACGCAACACAACCAGCGCGGGCCCCGGGGGGCGCTAATTAAAGGGAACGTCCTCTCCAGTATAAAGGCCATCCATTATTTCAGAAAACAGTCTTGTGCAACGCATTTCTGGAGACACAACAAGGAGGATAGCTAACTGGTTTCAAGCAGCAAGAGCCAGGTATTTTTGGACTCAGGCAACAGCGCTGCAAGTGGCCATTTGGAAATTAGAGTGTTTGCCAGGATTTGATGGGGGTTGCATGGGGTGCCAACGCGGAGCTGCAGCTCCATGTCCGTAGGGCTCGCAGACGTATTGTGAGAGGGGCAGCCCTGGCTAGAGGCAGAGGGGGCTACAGGCGTCGGCCACGTAGGCCTTACCCAGTCAGGCTATACCGCCAGCAGCGCTCCTACCTAAACATGAGTGCCGCGCGATGTGTTAAAAGGCTCCGATTCCGGAAGGGGGTGATTGCAGAGATCTGCCACCTGCTTCGCCGAGATCTGCGGCCAAAGCTCAGGTGCAGGACGTCTCTGTCGGTGGAAGTGAAGGTGACGGTGGCATTGAACTTCTATGCCACCGGCTCCTTCCAATACGCTGCTGGGGACATAGCAAACATCTCCCAGTACGGCGCGCATCGCTGCATCCGCCAGGTGACCGAAGCACTGTTCAGAAGGAGAAGCCAATTCATCTCCTTCCCCATGGCCCTGGAGAGCCAGCATCAGCGCGCATTGGGATTTTCCAGACTCGGGGAATTCCCCTTGGTGCAGGGCGCCATTGACTGTACGCATGTGGCTTTGCGGGCCCCTCTGGAGCATGGCGAGCAGTATCGCAACAGGAAGGGCTACCATTCTCTGAATGTGCAGCTGGTCTGTGACCACAAGCAGCGCATCATGGCAGTCAATGCCAGCTTCCCAGGCAGCAGCCACGATGCCTTTATCCTGCGGCAGAGTACTGTGCATGACATGTTCCAGGCACAGCCTCCCCCAAGAGGATGGCTACTCGGGGACAAAGGCTATCCTTTGTGCACCTGGCTCATGACCCCGCTCCGCGCGCCCAGGACCGCTGCTGAAGAGGCCTACAACGAGAGCCATCAAACCACCCGCAACATCATCGAGCTAACTATTGGGGTCCTCAAGCAGCGGTTCCGCTGCCTTGATCGCTCCGGAGGAGCTCTCCAGTATTCGCCGGACCGGGTCTCCCAATTTGTGGTGGTTTGCTGCATGCTACACAACCTGGCTATCCGCAGGACTCAGGCACTGCCACCTGACGTTGGACCAGCACCTCAGGAGGAGGAGCAGGAGGAGCATGAGGAGGAGGAGGAGGAGGAGGAGGAGGAGCAGGAGTACGTTCCCAGGAGGGAGCGACCAGGGCCAAGGGCCGCACGACGCCACCTTATTACACGGTACTTCTAAGCCCCCTGTCAGGGAATGGCCAGGGGCCATGAGGGAAGATGAATGCAGCCGCTCCGCAAGCCCTCAGCCGGCGAAGCCAACAAACACTAAGAAGAACAACCATGGAGACTGCATGAATAAAGATAATTTTTTATTAAACAAAAATGAAAAGCCCTTCCCACATGAATCCCCAAAAACAATAAACGGGCCCCACAAAAAGCCCAACAAACGACTCACTCCCACAAACTGGGGAGGAGCCACTCCACCTTTATTGAAACCGGGCCTCAACGTCGGCCTAACGCAAAAAAAAAGCCCTCCAAAAGCACAACCATGGGCAAAATAAAGATGGCCACCGCCATATTAAAGGAAAGCTGGCCACACCCTCTACTGAGTGGCCCGCGAGGGCGAGACCTTGGCCAGCATTTTGCCTCCCCTGCCCTGCCTGCTGCTCCTTCGCAAGCTCTGCCCAGTGGCTGCTGCGAGGCTGGGGGAAGGCGCCTGAGGCTCAGATGCCCTTCCGCCAGATGCCACTGGGGGGCGGCCTACACGGCGTTTGGGCCTCGAGGGGCCGTCTCCTGAGTGGCGCGCCTGAGCCTGGCCACCATCAGCTGCAGCCGCTTGCCCTTGACGCCCCAGAGGGGGAATGGCGGCGACGGATGGTGCAATGTGGGCCAGCTGGCGTCTGGGATGCGCTGGCTGGTGCTGTGGCGCGGTGGCACTCGGCCGGGCCCGCACTGCAGGATCCGCAGCAATCAGCCGACGGCCGGCTTGCTGGGATGGTCCAGCGCGGCGCCTGCCCTGGCGATGCCTGCCTGAGACAGCGCGTGTGGCAGCAGTGAGTGGCCCTGTGGTCCTGGTGTGCGCGCGCATCACATCCGCCAGGGTCTTGACGGCATCAGTTAGCATGCGGCCAGTCGCGGCAGTTGCTGCCCCGAACTCGCGCACACTGGTCGCCAGCGACTCGATGGCCTCAGGCATGCGCCCCACCACGCTCATGAGCTCCGTGTGGCGCCGGTCCGAGTCGTCGGCCATCTGATCGAGCTTCCGCACCTCCTCCGAAGTGAAGGTGTCCGGACTGGAGTCGCGACTCTCCCGCTGGGGAGGAGGGGGCCGAACTAGGGGACCCTTGCCGCGTTGGTGACGGCGAGTTTGCCGAGCAGCAGCACTCCCCTCTGATCCTTCCCCCCTTTGGGGGGAAGGCCGCGGGCCACGCGCACGGCTGCTGGGTGGCTGGACGCCACTGGTCCCAGAAGCTGCATTGCCCTGCGACAGTTCCTCCAGGCACTCGTCCAGTGAGGAGGTGTCGAGCATTTCCTCCTCTCCTGCGGGACGTGACTGTTCCCCCGAAGGTCCGGCTTGCTCCTCCTCCTCCTCCTGGTTGGAGGTGCTGTCACTGGCAGCCTCAGGGTCCTGGTCGTCACCAGCTGAAAGCAGGAATGCACAAGAGTAGCTTCAGAGTGAGGAGACGGCGTCAGCGAGGGAGTTAGGACTGGTGGGATTCAGCGCATTGGTGGGACAGTGGCAAAGGAGGTAGCTCGGATGGGCCAGTGCGACGCGAGAGGGCCAAAAGGCGAGGTCCTTACCATTGCCGGGCAGTGGAGGGTCGGATACACCGCACGCTGTGGGGACAATCACACGTGCTCCCATGAGCACACACACGCGCTCCTCCAGCCGAGTGAGCTTCTGCAGCTTGGCGCGGCCACCCCTGGCACGGGCCTGGCGATTAAACGCTACTTTAGCCTGCAAGAGAAAGGACGGGCTGTAAGGGCGCAGTGAAGCCCTGATGTAGTGTGCACTGCCTCCCATGGTGGAATAGCTTGGCCAGAGTGAAGCCCTGATGTAGTGTGCACTGCCTCCCATGGTGGAATAGCTTGGCCAGAGTGAAGCCCTGATGTAGTGTGCACTGCCTCCCATGGTGGAATAGCTTGGACAGAGTGAAGCCCTGATGTAGTGTGCACTGCCTCCCATGGTGGAATAGCTTGGACAGAGTGAAGCCCTGATGTAGTGTGCACTGCCTCCCATGGTGGAATAGCTTGGACAGAGTGAAGCCCTGATGTAGTGTGCACTGCCTCCCATGGTGGAATAGCTTGGCCAAAGTGTAGAGTGCCGAATGGCCATTTGATGCTCATGACTGTCCCAATGCTGCTGGCTGAGGGCTGGCCAAAAGGACTTTCAGGTCCCTTTGCCCATCATGTCAGGTGTACATGCAAGAATGAGGAGGAGACTGGAAAGGCTACTCACCCTCACAATCCTGGTCAGATCGTTGTACTTCTTACGGCATTGTGTGTGGGTCCTGGGGGCCTCGCCGGTGAATGTCACCCTCTGGGCGATCTGCTTCCAGGCTTTGGTGTAGTCGTGGTGGGTTGGATTCCTCCCACTGTCTGGAAACAAGATCTTGCGCCTCACCTCCAGAGCTGTGAGCATGATGTCCAGATCACCCTCTGAGAAGCGCAGGGCACGCTGACGGGCCTTCTCTGGCGTTGCCATGACTCCCTGGGGCTGAGCAGTAGTGTTGAGGCCTCTTTGCAAGGCTGCAGTGTGCAGGGCGTGGCAGCAGACTAATTCGTCCCTTCCCCCTTTAAGAGCTGGTCGGCACCACGGGGTCTGCTGTCAGTGCAAAAATGACCGCACCCGTGCTGCGCCCCGCCTGGGCGCTATCCCTCTGGACCGCCGGCTTAGCGCCTAAAGAGAGTAGTGGAACGCCTCTTTTAGCGCTCCACCAACCTCTTAGGGCGAAGCCACTGAATTCCCGGCAACGGGGCGCTACTTTGGGGCGGGCGCTAACTTCGGGCGGGCGCTAAAGCTAGCGCCCCAAAACTGCCTAAACTGAAAATCTAGCCCTAGATCTTTTGACAATAAGTCCAAAAATATTTTTTTATGACACTTTACAAGGGGCGATTGTTTATGCGATGTATTTATTTATCTGATCTTTTCACTGATCCATTTGCTTGTGGACCAGATGCTGTAATAATAATTAATCGTAACCGTTAGTGTTCCACAAACTGGTGGCATTTGGAGGTTATATATTAATTGAGGCTTGTGGTTTAGTTATTTGTAGGTTTGCTCAGAGAGATGTGTGAACATCCTTTTGTGAACTTCTGTCTATATGGCGGTGCGATGTGTTGGCATTTATAAATGAGTTGATGTGATAGGTTTCCTACTGTATCTGAAGATAGGTGTGAAATGCTGGTGGTGGCTTAGAATAGAATAAGCATTGATGCTATACAAGTCCATATTATTTTTAGACTTTGGGTCAGTGGCGTTCCCACGTCGATTAATCCTGGAATAATTGCACGAATTTTTAAGCAAAAGGGTGTTTTGGAGGAAAATGCAGCCAACATTTTTCACTCAATTTTCCAGCAGGGCTCTGAGCTCTTCATCAGTGGAAAATGAAGTCACCGTTCAGTTGGGCTCATTCAAATCAAACGCTTGAACTATCTGAGGCCCTCCCTTCGATCCCCCAGGAATGGGTTTTTACACACATTGCATTGATGACAAACGCAGCTCAGGACTACAGGAAGGTTCCGACACAAGTCCTCAGTTAATAGGGATTGGAGGCCATTCAGCCCACTCTGCTCTGCTGGCCCTTCCGAAGAGCTATCCAATTTTATTTATTCATTCACGTGATGTGGGCAGCGCTGGCAAGGCCGGCATTTATTGACCATTCCTAGTTGCCCTTCAGAATCAGAGAATCATAGAATCATAGAAAGTTACAGCACGGAAGGAGGCCATTTCGGCCCATCGTGTCCGCGCCGGCCAACAAAGAGTTATCCAGCCTAATCCCACTTCCCAGCTCTTGGTCCGTAGCCCTGCAGGTTGGAGCATCCCAAGTGCACATCCAAGTACTTTTTAAATGTGGTTAGGGTTTCTGCCTCTACCACCCTTTCAGGCAGTGAGTTCCAGACCCCCACAACCCTCTGGGTGAAGAAATTTCCCCTCAAATCCCCTCTAAACCTTCCCCCAATTACTTTAAATCTGTGCCCCCTGGTTTTTGACCCCTCTGCTAAGGGAAATAGGTCCTTTCTATCCACTTTATCTATGCCCCTCATAATTTTATACACCTCAATAAGATCTCCCCTCAGCCTCCTCTGTTCCAAGGAAAACAGACCCAGCCTACCCAGTCTATCCTCATAGCTAAGATTCTCTACTTCCGGCAACACCCTTGTAAATCTCCTCTGTACCCTCTCTAGTGCAATCACATCTTTCCTGTAATGTGGTGACCAGAACTGCACGCAGTACTCTAGCTGCGGCCTAACTAGTGTTTTATACAGTTGAAGCATAACCCCCCGCTCTTGTATTCTATGCCACGGCTAATAAAGGCAAGCATTCCGTATGCCTTCTTAACCACCTTATCTACCTGGCCTGCTACCGTCAGGGATCTGTGGACATGCACTCCAAGGTCCCTTTGTTCCTCTACACTACTCAGTGTCCTACCATTTAATGTGTATTCCCTTTCCTTGTTAGCCCTCCCCAAATGCATTACCTCACACTTCTCCGGATTGAATTCCATTTGCCACTGTTCTACCCACCTGACCAATTTATTGATATCTTCCTGCAGTCTACAGCTTCCTTCTTCAGTATCAACCACACAGCCGATTTTAGTATCATCTGCAAACTTCTTAATCATACCCCCTATATTCAAGTCTAGATCATTAATATATACCACAAAAAGAAAGGGACCTAGTACTGAGCCCTGCGGAACCCCACTGGAAACAGCCTTCCAGTCACAAAATCATCCATCACCCATTACCCTCTGCTTCCTGTCTCCGAGACAGTTTTGAATCCAACTTGACACTTTGCCCTGGATCCCATGGGCTTTTAACTTTGTGACCAGTCTGTCATGTGGAACCTTATCAAAAGCCTTGCTAAAGTCCATATACACTACATCAGATGCACTACCCTCATCTACCCTCCTTGTTACCGCCTCAAAAAATTCAATCAAGTTTGTCAGACACAACCTTCTCTTAACAAATCCATGCTGACTATCCTTGATTAATCCGTGTCTTTCTAAATGAAGATTTATCCTGTCCTTCAGAATTCTTTCCAATAATTTTCCCACCACCGAGGTTAGGCTGACTGTCCTGTAATTACTCGGTCTATCCTTTTCTCCCTTTTTAAACAAGGGTAGCATATTACAGGAAACTTTGTGATATCCGGCACCGACGGGACCGAGCTGTTGCCGTCCCATCAAAACTGCCGGACAAACCAGCGTTAATGTTGAAGCATACGGAGGTTTTCATCTCCGTATCTGACAACAAACACTGTTGCTTAGCAACAGCTTCTAAACAGTCGGCCCGTACCTTGGAAGCATCTCTGTAGCTTAGCAACAGCTTCAGAGAGACTTTCCAGAGCCTGACTGTTGGAAAAAAAAGCCACGAGAAGAAAAAAACCTAACAGAACGGCTCCTGATTTCTGATGGTAGATCGAGGCTTCCGGACATACAACCTCCGGATAAACCAAAGTCTCCTGTAACAGTCCTCCAGTCCTCCAGCACCACACCTGAAGCCAGAGAGGATTGGGAAATGATGGTCAGGGCCTCTGCTATTTCCACTTTTGCTTCGCTTAACAGCCTGGGATACATTTCATCCGGGCCTGGGGATTTATCCACTTTTAAAGCTGCTAAACCCCTTAATACTTCCTCTCTCATTATGTTTATTTCATTTAATATTTCCCACTCCTCCCCCCGGATAGCAATGTCTGCTTCGCCCCTCTACTTTGTGAAAACAGACGCAAATTATTCATTAAGAACCCTACCAACATCTCCTGCCCCCACACACAGATTACCCTCATGATCTCTAATAGGTCCTACCCTTTCTTCAGTTATCCTCTTACTCTTAATATATTTATAAAACATCTTTGGGTTTTCCTTGATTTTACTTGCCAAGAATTTTTCACGCTCTCTCTTTGCTTTCCTAATATCCTTTTTAATTGCACCCCTGCACTTTCTGTACTCTAAAGATTCTGGAGTATATAGCCCTCGGTATCTGTCATACGCCTCCCTTGGTGGTGAGCCGCCTTCTTGAACCACTGCAGTCCGTGTGGTGAAGGTGCTCCCACAGTGCTGTTCGGGAGGGAGTTCCAGGATTTTGACCCAGCGACGATGAAGGGACGGCCAATATATTTCCAAGTCAGGATGGTGTGTGACTTGGAGGGGAACTTGGAGGTGGTGGTGTTTCCATGCACCTGCAGCCCTTGTCCTTCTAGGTGGAAGAGGTCACGGGTTTGGGAGGTGTTGTCGAAGAAGCCTTGGCGAGTTGCTGCAGTGCATCTTATAGATGGTACACACTGCAGCCATGGTGCGCCGGTGGTGGAGGGAGTGAATGTTTAATGTTGTAGAGGGGGTGCCAATCAAGCGGTCTGCTTTGTCCTGGATGGTGTCGAGCTTCTTGAGTGTTGTTGGAGCTGCACTCATCCAGGCAAGTGGAGAGTATTCCATCATACTCCTGACTTGTTGCTTGTAGATGGTGGAAAGGTTTTGGGGAGTCAGGAGGTGAGACACTCGCCGCAGAATACCCAGCCTCTGACCTGCTCTTGTTGCCATAATATTTAAGTGGCTGGTCCAGTTAAGTTTCTGGTCAATGGTGACCCCCAGGATGTTGGTGATGGTGGATTTGGTGATGGTAATGCCGTTGAATGTCAAGGGGTGGTGGTTAGACTCTCGCTTGTTGGAGATAGTCATTGCCTGGCACTTCTGTGGCGCGAATGTTACCTGCCACTTATCAGCCCAAGCCTGAACGTCGTCCAGGTCTTGCTGCATGTGGGCATGGATGGCTTCATTATCTGAGGAACTGAACACTGTACAATCATCAGCGAACATCCCCACTTCTGACCTTATGATGAAGAGAAGGTCATTGATGAAGCAGCTGAAGATGGTTGGGCCTCGGACACTGCCCTGAGGAACTCCTATAGTGATGTCCTGGGACTGTGATGATTGACCTCCAACCACCACAACCATCTTCCTTTGTGCTAGGTATGACTCCAGCCAGTGGAGAGTTTTCCCCCCGATTCCCATTGACTTCAGTTTTACTAGGGCTCCTTGATGCCACACTGTCGATGACACCTTCCATCACTTTGCTGATGATTGAGAGTAGACTGATGGGGTGGTAATTAGCCGGATTGGATTTGTCCTGCTTTTTGTGGACAGGATATACCTGGGCAGTTTTCCACATTGTCAGATAGATGCCAGTGTTGTAGCTGTACTGGAACAGCTTGGCTAGAGGCGCGGCTAGTTCTGGAGCACAAGTCTTCAGCACGATAGCCGGGATGTTGTCGGGGCCCATAGCCTTTGATGTATCCAGTGCGCTCAGCCGTTTCTTGATATCACGTGGAGTGAATCGAATTGGCTGAAGACTGGCTTCTGTGATGGGAACCTCAGGAGGAGGCCGATAGGATCATCCACTCAGCACTTCTGGCCGAAAATGGTTGCAAACGCTTCAGCCTTGTCTTGTGCACTTGCGTGCTGTTCTCCACCATCATCGAGGATGGGGATGGGGTTAATACTCACCACTTCAACCAAATTATTGGTCACCCCTCCAATCGCTCTTTCCTAGCTCATTGTTCATCTTCCATGTGCCTAAATTACCTGCCTTTGGATGAACTTTACATTAAAGGAGCTAAATAAATTCTATTAGTAATTGTTGTGGTCCAACTAATCAGAGAGTCATAGAATGATAGAATCTCACAGCACAGAAGGAGGCCATTCGGCCCATCGTGCCTGTGCCAGCTCTTTGAAAGAGCTCTCCAATTAGTCCCACTCCCCCCCTGCTCTTTCCCCACAGCCCTGCAAATTTCTCCTTTTCAAGTATTTCTCCAATTCCCTTTTGAAAGTCACTATTGAATCTGCTTCCACCGCCCTTTCAGGCAGCGCGTTCCAGATTACAACAACTCGCTGCGTAAAAACATTCTCATCTCCCCTCTGGTTCTTTTGCCAATTATCTTCAATCTGTGTCCTCTGGTTACCGACCCTCCCGCCACTGGAAACAGTTTCTCCTTATTTACTCCATCAAAACCCTTCGTTATTTTGAACACCTCTATCAAATCTCCCCTTAACCTTCTCTGCTCCAAGGAGAACAATCCCAGCTTCTCCAGTCTCTCCCTGTAACTGAAGTCCCTCATCCCTGGGACCATTCTGGTAAATCTCCTCTGCACCCTCTCCAAGGCCTTGACATCCTTCCTAAAGTGTGGTGCCCAGGATTGGCCACAATACTCCAGCTGGGGCCTCACCAGTGATTTATAAAGGTTTAGCATAACTTCCTGGCTTTTGTTGCCAAAATCAGTT
This sequence comes from Somniosus microcephalus, assembly GCF_052327205.1. Lineage (NCBI taxonomy): Eukaryota > Metazoa > Chordata > Chondrichthyes > Squaliformes > Somniosidae > Somniosus > Somniosus microcephalus. The sequence continues at coordinate 461,263,130 of NC_140987.1, forward strand.
CCTTATAGCTCTCCAAACGGTTCTTCCACATCTAAGTCCTTCAGGTCAACACAACCAGAGATGATCATCATTTTTGAGGAGGAAGAGATGTCTGATAAACTGGATGAAAAAGATTGGAAAAAATGGGTCATTTTTTGTCAGAACAACACAGCTTACGGGGCGATATAATAGAAGTGTTTAAAATTATGAAAGGATGAGACAAGGTAGATAGAAGCAGACTCAAAGCCATAGACACAAGATTAAATGTAAGAGATTTAGAACAGAGGGCAGGACAAACTCCTTCACACAGAGAGTTGTGCGGCTGTGGGATTCACTCCCAGGGTTAGTGGCTGAGGCAGAAGCTGAGAACGCTCAGGATTAGATTGGAGAGGAGGGTGAAGGAAAAGGGGCTGCAGGGAGATGGGAACAGGGCGGGTAAACGTGATTAGAACTATTTGCTCCTGTGGAGGGTACTCTGGATGGGCCGAATGGCCTGTTTCCATGTTGTAACCGTTCTGTGTTTCTGAGTGTGAAGGCGCTGCTGTTACAAGAGGCAACTACACACAGAGCTTCCAGCCACGCCCATTTGAGAGACATATGGGGAAAAATTCGGTATCGCCCCGTTTCGGGCGCTAGTACTGGCGATGCACAAAGTTTAGCGCCAGGCGCGATTGATCACCACCTCGAGCGATATTGGGTTGCAGCGCCCCTGAAGGTGATTGCGGCGCTAAATCAGGCGCTGCACGGTAGTCTTAAGGTGCTAACCCGGCGGCGCAACGCAATTTCCCCGCGGGCGGGCACAGCGCAGGTGCTGTCAATAATCGATTGGACCTAGACACGCTGGCGCCGGTCAGCCCTTAAAGGGGCGGATCGATTCTCATCTGCAGCCACACTCTGCGCCTTGTAGGCCTCAAACTCGACGGCAACCTACCTGTGGCGGCCAAAACTTCAAGGACATGGAGAGGGTCAGGGAGAGATTGCAGCGCTTCAGTGAGGGGGCATTGGATGCTCTGGTTGGCACGGTGGAGCGCCGGCGAGGTGTGCTGTACCTGGAGAATGGCAGGAGGCCTAATCAGACTGAATACCGCAGAGCTTGGAGGGAGGTTTCCCAAAGAGTCACCTCCAGCAGCATGGTGCCCAGGACTCCTGTGCAATGCAGGAAGAAGTTCAACGACCTCACTCGGGTCGTTAGGGTGAGTGCCTTTTTCAGAATCATCTTCATCCCTCCACTTGCACCTCACTTTATGGCCAGAGGGTGCGCGAAGCCCCAATGGCCAGCTATCATCCAGCACCCATGGCCCTTTCTGGAAACACACACGCATATTCAGCTCAGTGCATATTGTAAGGGCTATTCTACCATGGGAGGCGTGTGATGTCAACTCAGTGCATAATGTAAGGGCTATTCTACCATGGGAGGCGTGTGATGTCAGCTCAGGGCAGCATAATGTAAGGGCTATTCTACCATGGGAGGCGTGTGATGTCAGCTCAGGGCAGCATAATGTAAGGGCTATTCTACCATGGAGGCATGTGATGTCAGCTCAGGGCAGCATAATGTAAAGGCTATTCTACCATGGGAGGCATGTGATGTCAGCTCAGGGCAGCATAATGTAAGGGCTATTTTACCATGGGAGGCATGAGATGTCAGCTCAGGGCAACATGTTTCATCACGCCCTGTCCTTTCTCTTGCAAGCCAAGCTGGCGAGTAACCGCAGGCAACAGCTTCGTACCGGAGGAGGCCGGCCTCACCTGCAGACCCTTACAGACCTCGAGGAGCGAGTCCGCCAGATCGTTGCAAGCCGAATGAGTGGTCCCGTTGCCTCTGGAGCTGCCGACCCCATTGTGCACAGCGATGGTAAGGTCATCACCTTTTTGAACTCTCTCCTTCCACTTGTTCCCCCCACCAGCATGCTTTTTCACTCTGGGCCCAAGTCAGAGCCTTGCCGCAATCTGGCATCCCTTGCTGCCACCCTGTCCTTTCGCTAAAGCCACTCTTCAACCTCCCTGCTTTCAGAAGCTTCATCACCAGCTCGGGAGCCGGGCCCTCAAGCTGCCACTGCCACTGACTCGGGAGGCGACGAGCAGGAGGAAGCCGGACTATCCGTACCACCCTCAGGCGAGCCAGCCCATCTGCAGACTGGGGAGACTACTTCCCTGGAGGGGAGCGGGGGGGGGGAATGCTCTGAGGAGGATCCAGCTCCAGTAACCAGCGGGGGTAGGGAAGCTCAGGGGCTGTCTCCCCGGAGGGCGAGTCGGGCCCGAATGCTGCTGCGCAGAGCGCAGAAGAGGTGCGTGCCCTTGCAGAAATGAGCACCCAGGCTGGGCTGAGACACACTGAGCTCATGGCTGCAGTGGCAAGGATGCCTGAATCCATCGAGACATTGGCAAGGAGTGTCCAAGACTTCGGCGCAGCACAGACCAGGAGTGCGCAGGACTTCGGGACAGCACAGGCCAGGAGTGCACAGGACTTCGGGACAGCACAGGCCAGGAGTGCGCAGGACTTCGGGACAGCACTGGCAAGGAGTGCGCAGGACTTCGGGACAGCACGGGCAAGGAGTGCGCAGAACTTCGGGACAGCACAGGCCAGGAGTGCGCAGGACTTCGGGACAGCACTGGCAAGGAGTGCGCAGGACTTCGGGACAGCACGGGCAAGGAGTGCGCAGGACTTCGGGACAGCACAGGCCAGGAGTGCGCAGGATTTCGGAACAGCACAGGCCAGGAGTGCGCAGGACTTCGGGACAGCACAGGCCAGGAGTGTCCAAGACTTCGGGACAGCACAGGCCAGGAGTGTCCAAGACTTCGGGACAGCACTGGAAAGGACTGCCCAGGGCTTCACCGAAGCACTGGCACCTGCCACGCAAGTGCTGAGTGCTGCCACACAGTCACTCGCTGGCCTCATGCAGACGCAGATTGAGGCCACGCGAGCATTGACTGCTGCCACCCTCGCTGGATCGGGCAGGATTACCCGGGGCCCTTGCAGCACCACAGCAGGCCAGCAATCTGTGGACCAGCTGATTGCTGCGCATGCTGCGGTGCTGCCCCGTCAGAGTGCCAGTGTGTCGGCCGACCAGGGAGCTGCTGTCCGCTCTCTGGATGACAGCATTCCTGATGCCACCACTGGCATGTCTCCACTGCAGCTGCCCTTGGAGTGTCAGCCTGGATTATGTGCTCCAGTCTCTGTTTGCAATCAGCACATGTCTGTCACATTCTGGAGGGTGTGTCGATTTTGTTTGGTGTGCACTGGGCGGCAGTCGGTGGTGTGATCTAAATGATTGCCTGATGGCCCCAGTCAGAGGCCCAATCCCTTTTGATGCTCGGGTCTCATTTGCATTCAGCTGACGAGCTCCCAAGATGTTCCGAGGCAGCGCACCATTTTGGAGGTAGGGGGCCGGGGGGAGCAGGAAATCTGACATGCAAATGCAGAGCACGAGCCTATGGAAACGGGCTGGGCTGATCCGCTGAGCTGATGAACAGCAATCATAGAATCATTGAATAGTTACAGCACACAAGGAGGCCATTCGGCCCGTCGAGCCCGTGCCGGCTCTCTATAAGAGCACTTCAGCTAGTCCCACTCAATTTACAATTTACAATTTAAATCGCTTTATTGGCATGATAAGTCACATCTTATGTTGCCAAAGCATCAAAATACATTTATGGTTTAGCACATAAACGCAGTTCTATTCATACAGTGTATAAACAGGTATATCCCTGAGTGTATAAACATACATTCGCATTGTCTATATATATTTTTTTCTTAGTTTACTGGTTGTCCCTCTGTTCATGGCAAGCTGTAACATAGTGCGCCGCCAGTGTTATACAGCTTCTCTCCTCTCCCAGTAGGAATGGGAGTTTTTGGTTGTCATTCAGATTTCTGAAATCAGGGCATATTTGTGAGAATTTTTGGTAGAAATTCTCCCTGATGCCCTGATATTTTCCACAAGCTGTGAGGAAGTGCATCTCTGTCTCCACCACTCCCTGACTGCAGTGAGAGCATATCCTGTCCTCTCTTGGCAGCCTGGTCTGCCTGTGTCTGCCTTTTTCGATCGCTAGGCTATGTTCGCTAAGTCTGTACCTTGTCAAGGTTCTTCTCAGTTTGTTATCCTTTACCATGGTCAGGTAATCAGCTATGTTGTATTGTCTGTTTAGGGCCAAGTAGCAATTGAGTTTGCTTTGGGTTTTTGTTGTTTCTGCCCAATATGTCAGATATTTTTCCTTTTGCTTAGCGACGATTGTGTTGGGTCGAATTCTTTGTGTTACCCTGTCACTGTCCTGGGGCTGGTTATTGTTAGTATTGTTAGTAGTTACTTCACTGAGTCCCAGGACTAATTGACTGAGGGTATTCTTCTTTATGGTCAGCTCTTGGCATTTCAGGGCGTCGTAGTGATAGCATTGGGGATTGCTCATTTGTAGGTGATTCCAAAATTTGGTGGCTCTTTTTTGGATAGTGATTATTAATGGATATTGGCCTAGTTCCGCCCTGCATGCATTGTTTACTGTTTTCCTTTGAGTCCGGAGGATACTTTTACAGAATTCTGCATGTAGGATCTCAATTGGGTGTTTGTCCTATTTTGCAAATTCTTGTTGAGTTAGCGGTCCCCATACCTCACTGCCATAGAGTGCAATTGGTTCAATTACTGATTTGAAAATTTTGAGCCAAATGCTAATTGGGATTTCTATTTGGATTGATTTTTTGATGGCATAGAAAGCCCTTCTTGCTTTCTCTTTCAGTTCATTCACAGCCAGTTTGAAGTTTCCCGTAGAACTGATTTTTAAGCCCAAGTATGTGTAGTTAGTGGTTTGTTCAATTTTGGTTGTTCCTACTGTGAAATTTATTTTGGGTCCCTGATGTTTGGATCTTTGCTGGAACACAAGGACTTTGGTTTTTTGGGGATTTATTGTCAGGGCCCAAGTCTGGCAGTACGACTCCAGCAGGTCCAGGTTTTGCTGTAGCCCCTCTTTAGTAGGTGACAGCAGAACCAGGTCGTCTGCATAGAGGAGGAATTTAACCTTGGATTCATATAGGGTGAGGCCGTGTGCTGTAGATTGTTCAAGTAGTTTTGCCAATCCATTTATGTAAATATTAAAGAGTGTCAGTGAGATTGGCGAGCCCTGCGTCACCCCCCGCCCCTGTGGGAAGTATTTTGTTTGTTTGTCTCCAATTTTAACTGCACATTTGTTGTTTGTATACATTGATTTAATTACATCATATGTTTTCCCTCCTACCCCACTTTCGATAAGTTTCAGGAATAAACCATCATGCCAGATGGAGTCGAAAGCCTTCTGGAAATCTACAAAGCATGCGTAGATTTTGCTTTTGTTATTGTGAACGTGTTTGTCAATTAGGGTCTGTAGGGTGAAGATATGATCGGATGTTCTATAGTTTGGCAGGAATCCAATTTGGCTTTTACTCAAGACATTGTGCTCCTCAAGGAAGTTTATAAGTCTTTTGTTTATGATGCTACAGAATACCTTCCCCAGGTTACTGTTTACACAGATGCCTCGATAGTTGTTTGGGTCGATTTTGTCCCCACTTTTGTATATGGGCGTTATGAGTCCTTTGTTCCAGATATCAGGGAAATAACCGACACTCAGAACCAAGTTGAAGAGTTTTAGGATAGCCAGTTTCATTTTGTTGTCTGTGTGTTTAATCATCTCGTTTAGTATGCCATCTGTCCCGCAGGCTTTTCCTGGTCGCAGGTCCTTGAGTTTTTCAAGAAGTTCTTTTTCTGTTATTATGGCGTCCAGCGGGTTTTGGTTATCTTTTATGGCCATTTCTAGCTTTTCCAGTTTTTTGCATATTTGGTGTTGCTCTGGTCTTAGTGTTTTTTTCTGGTATAATTTTTCAAAGTGGTTTACCCATGTGTCCCCATTTTGAATGGCCAAATCGTCGTGTTGTTTTTTGTGTAGTGTTTTCAAGTTTTCCCAGAAACAATTGGAATCAATGGATTCCTCCATGGAGCTGAGTGTATTCTTAATATATTGCTCTTTTTTGGTTCTGAGTGTGTTTCTGTATTGTGTTAGTGTCTGACAATAAGTAAGGCGTAGTTCCTCGTTTTCTGGATGTCTGTGTTTTTGGTTTGATATTTTTCTAAGTTTTTTCCTCATGTTATGGCAATCTCGGTCAAACCATTTTTCATAGTTTTTTGTTTTGGGTTTGTTCTTGCGAGCTTTCAAGTTTGCATTTGTTGCCAAATTATCAAAAATATTGTTTAGTTTACTAACTGCCCGGTTTACGCCTTCTTTATTGTGAGTGTATATGTTATCCAGAAAGGTGTCTAAGAGAGCTTGAGTTGATGCATTGCTAATTGTTTTCTGGTATTTTTCCGTGTCGTTTTTGGCCCATCTGTACGATTTTTTGGTGTTGTACAGTTTACTGGGTTGTGTTTCTATGTTGTTTGTTTCTGTCTTTTTGAGGAACATAGTAATTTGACTGTGATCTGACAGCCCTTTCCCCGTAGCTCTGCAAATTGTTTCCCTTCAGGTACTTATCCAATTCCCTTTTGAAAGCCACGATTGAATCTGCCTCCACCACCCGCTCAGGCAGCGCATTCCAGATCCTAACCACTCGCTGCGTAAAGAAGTTTTTTCTTACATCGCCTTTGGTTCTTCTGCCAATCACCTTAAATCTGTGTCCTCTGGTTCTCGACCCTTCCGCCAATGGGAACAGTTTCTCTCTATCTACTCTGTCTAGACCCCTCATGATTTTGAACACCTCGATCAAATCTCCTCTCAATTCTCTGCTCCAAGGAGAACAACCCCAGCTTCTCCAGTCACTCCACGTAACTGAAGTCCCTCATCCCTGGAACCATTCTTGTAAATCGTTTCTGCACCCTCTCTAAGGCCTTCACATCCTTCCTAAAGTGCGGTGCCCAGAATTGGACACAATACTCCAGTTGGGGCTGAACCAGTGTTTTATAAAGGTTCATCATAACTTCCACACTTTTGTACTCTGGGGGGGAGACATTTGGTTGCTTTGTGCCTCCCGTTTGCGCCCTAAGCAAATTGACCAGACATTTTGTGGCGGCGCTAAACACTACCGCCATGATCTCCTGCGCTGGCAGATCGCGACGTCAGTCGAGTGCACAACGCCCCGGTAGTGCCCCGGACTGGATATTGAGTGGCGCCCCCTGCCTTACCGCCTGCCGCTAGCAATGACAGGTTGAGGGAAGCGTTTTGCAGTCGGGAAGGGACTGGGGGAGCGCTATTTAAAGGCAGCCGCTTCCTGCCTTTTTTTGTCGGCGACATTTTTGCACCACGCATTCTGAGTGAGAGAGAGACTTCTGGAGAGATTCAACGCTGTGTGAAGGAGTTTTGGGTACTGAGCAGCACTTTGCAGGTTCATTTTGATTTGACCTTGTATCGATTTAGAAGAGACTATGGGGGCTGCACTCTGAGCTCTTTCCCTGGGCCTCTCCATTGTTCTTTCCAGCAGATTTGATGTACAGGTCTCTCCAGGCTGAGATTCAAGGCTGCAATGAGCAGGATGTGGATGGAGAGCAAGATCGACCCTCCCCTTTAAGAACTGGCCGGCGCCAGTGTGTCTGTTCCATTGCTGACTGGCATCACATGAGCTTCGCCAGCGCTCTGAGGTAACATCTCGCTCCTCGGCGTTAGCGCCTTAAGAACATAAGAACATAAGAAATAGGAGCAGGAATAGGCCATTTGGCCCCTCGAGCCTGCTCTGCCATTCAATAATATCATGGCTGATCTTGGGCTCAAAGCCACTTCCCCGCCCACTCCCCATAACCCTTCACTCCCTTATCTTGCAAAAATCTGTCTATCTCCACCTTAAATGTATTTAATGACCCAGCCTCCACAGCTCTCTGGTACAGAGAATCCCACAAATTTATGACCCTCTGAGAGAAGAAATTCCTCTTCATCTCAGTTTTAAAAGGGCGACCCTTTATTCTGAAACTGTGCCCCCGAGTTCTAGATTTCCCCACGAGGGGAATCATCCTCTCTGTATCTACCTTGTCGAGCCCCCTCAGTATCTTATATGTTTCAAGAGAGGTGTGTAGTGCCTGATTTAGCGCTCCAATCACCTCCAGGGGCGATAGAAGCCAAGTTTGCAGTCGGAAGCGATAATTAGCACCAGGCGCTAAAGTTGGTGCCTGGCCGAAAATTGCCCCCCAAACGGGGCGATACCGAATTTCTCCCCCTATATCTTTATTGATGAAGCCCAGGATCCCGTAAGATTTTTAACTGCTTTCTCAGCCTTCAATGATTTGTGCACATATACCCCCAGGTCTCTCTGTTCGAGCACTCACATCAGGATTATACCATTTACAGGAAACTCTTCCGTATCCGGCTCCGACGGGACCGGGATGGTGCCGGTTGATTAAAAATTCCGGATAACAGAGAGGTAGGCAATTTTTAACACAAAAAAAAACAGTGACTAACTCGGTCAACCCGGGAAACTCGGACTCGGAAAAACGAAAAATGGATGGATTCGGCAAGATTACCGGCTATAGATTTTGGCGGTTATTAAAGAATTCCGGTTGATTAGGTGCCGTTTAAACAAGAGTTTACTGTAGTTTATATTTCCTCTCCTCATTCCCTCTACCAATATGTTTCACTTCACATTTTCTGCGTTAAATTTCATCTGCCACGTGTCCGCCCATTCCACCAGCCTGTCTATGTCTTCCTGAAGTCTATCATTATCCTCCTCACTGTTCACTGTACTTCCAAGTTTTGTGTCATCTGCAAATTTTGAAATTGTGCCCTGTGCACCCACGTCCAAGTCATTAATATATATCAAGAAAAGCAGTGGTCCTAGTACCGATCCCTGGGGAACACCACTGTATACCTTCCTCCAGTCCAAAAACAACCGTTCACCACTACTCTCTGTTTCCTGTCACTTAGCCAATTCCGTATCCATGCTGCCACTGTCCCTTTTATTCCATGGGCTTCAACTTTGCTGGCAAGCCTATTATGTGGCACTTTGTCGAACACCTTTTGGAAATCCATGTACACCACATCAACCGCATTACCCTCATCAACCCTCTCTGTTACTTCATCAAAAAACTCGATCAAATTAGTTAAACATGATTTACCTTTAACAAATCCGTGCTGGTTTTCCTTAATTAATCCACACTTGTCCAAGTTACTGTTAATTTTGTCCCTGATTACTGTTTCTAAAAGCTTCCCCACTACCGAGGTTAAACTGACTGGCCTGTAGTTGCTGGGTTTAACTTTACAATGGTGTAACATTTGCAATTCTCCTGTCCTCTGGCACCACCCCTGTATCTAAGGAGGATTGGAAGATTATGGCCAGTACCTCCGCGATTTCTGCCCTCAATTCCCTCAGCATTCTAGGATGCATCCCATCTGCTCCTGGTGACTTATCTACTTTAAGTACAGCCAGCCTTTCTAATACCTCCTTTTAATCAATTTTATTCCATCCAGTATATCCACTACCTCCTCCTTCACTGTCTATGGCAGCATCCTCTTCCTTGGTGAAGACAGATGCAAGGTACTCATTTAGTACCTCAGCCATGCCCTCTGCCTCCATGAATAAAAATCAACTTTTATTGTCATTGTTAGTGCACAAGTGCAGTACAACGAAATGTAGGCTTGCGGCTCCCGAGAGTGTACATTTGGATTAAGACATTTAAACATTCAACATACATTTGGCTTGTAATACATTAACATAAATATAACCATAATAAAGTGCATTGGCAGATGTGCAGGCTTTAGAGTTTATTTGTGGAGTTCAGTAGGATGACAGCCCTGGGAAAGAAGCTGTTCCTAAATCTGGTCGTACGGGTGCGAATGCATCTGTAGCGTCTCCCAGATGGCAGGAGGGCGAACAGACTGTGGCTGGGGTGGGTAGGGTCTTTGATGATGGTCCGTGACCTCCGTAAACAGCGGTTCTGGTATATGTGCTCTATGGTCGGTAGCCGGGTGCCGGTAATGCGTTGGGCAGTTTTGACTACCCGCTGCAGGGCTTTCCGGTCATAGTAGCTACAGCTGCCATACCATACTGTGATACAGTTCGTCAGGATGCTCTCTATTGTGCAGCGGTAAAAGTTAGAGAGGATCAGGGGTGACAGGTTACATCCCTTCAGCCTCCTTAGGAAATATAGGCGCTGCTGGGCCTTCTTCACCAGAGAGGAGGTATTGAGGGACCAGGAGAGGTCTTCCGTGATGTGGACTCCGAGGAACTTAAAGCTGTCCACCCTTTCCACCACAGACCCATCGATGTGGATGGGGGTGTGACTTCCTCCTTTTTGGTCCCTAATCGGCCCGACCCCTCCTCTTATTACCCTTTTACTATTTATATGACTATTGAAGACTTTTGGATTACCTTTTATGTTGGCTGCCATTCTATTCTCATACCCTCTCTTTGCCCCTCTTATTTTCTTTTTCACTTCTCCTCTGACCTTTCTATATTTAGCCTGATTCTCAGATGTATCCTCCACCTGACATCTGTCATTCCCGCTCTTTTTCTGCTTCATCTTACTCTCTATCTTTCATCATCCAGAGAGCCCTGACTTTAGTTGCCCTGCCTTTCCCCCGTAGTGGGAATGTTCCTCAACTGTACCTGAACTATTTCCTCTTTAAAGGCAGCCCATTGTTCCATTAGAGGTTTTTCTGCCAATCTTTGAGTCCAGTTTACCCAGGCCAGATCCGTTCTCATCCCACTGAAATTGTCCTTCCTCCAATTAAACATTTTTACTCTAGATTGCTCCCGTCCTTTTCCATAGCTAATCTAAACCTGATGATACTGTAGTGTATGTAACCTGTACCACCTTAAGAGACTACCTTAAGGTGATGGACTACTTTCTGATGGCTCCTGTATATTGTAGTACCGGTGGTGACCACACCGGTATATAAACCCTGTGGAGCAAATTGTATTTCAGTTCAGCCCTGACCCTCAGTTACTAAAGACCTGTTTAAGTATTCTGTTGTCTGTGTCCAGTTATTCAGCATAACTACATTTGGAAAACACAGACTCAACAGTGGCGACGAGTCTGATCGTACCTAGCGGCAGCTTTGCATCCAAGGAAGCTTCGTCCTCAGAACGGGCGTCGAAAAGGGGCATCCGCCCTCAACATCCTGCTGAGCACTGCATCGCACGGGAGGCCATCGGGAACCCGGGTTGGTTTGCTGGCCACAAAGTCCACCATCAGCAACAGGCAGTGATCATCCCTTCTACGACAGCGGCGGGTAAGCCCGATCGAGCGGCACGGAGGGGAAGTCGGCAAAGTTGTCAGTGGGAGAAGGGGAGGGAAAACGAAGAAAAGGGCGGAGAACACGACCGCAGCCGGTGTCAGGGGCCGGACTGCAATCGGGGCAGAGACGCGCAGCAGCCAGAAAAGCGTTAATGTCCACGAGGACCGCGGGAGCGGCGGGGAACAAGAGCAGCAGCGTCGGGGGACATAAAGGACCGCTGGCAGGCGAGAACGACAACAGCGCGGTAATCGCCATTTTGGTCGGCGGGGGAAGAAGACAAGCGCGGGAAAAGCCGCCAAGCGCTGGAAGCCGCCATTTTGAAAAATAAAATAAAATAAAGGAAACTCAACAAGGATGCCAAAAACGGGTAACATCACTGCTTTTGATAGCGATGTAGAAGATTGGGCCACTTATGTGGAACGCGTTGAAGTTTACTGTACAGCGAATGAGGTACCGGCGGATAAGAAAGCACTAACCCTATTAAACTCGATGGGTGCGAAGACGTAAGGGTTATTAAGGCACCTTGTAACACCAGATAAACCGGTAGGAAAGAGTTTCGCGGATATTGTTACTATCCTGCAAGAGCATTTAAACCCCACGTTGCTGCTGATAACGGAACAATTTAAATTTTACAAAAGAATTCAGCTTAAAGAGGAAAGCAACGCTGAATTCTTAATCGAACTGCGCAAGTTATCAAAGTACTGTCAGTTCGGTACAGGACTAGCAGATGCTCTGAGAGATAAGTTCGTGTGTGGGCTACTAAAGGAAGGAACCCAGAAGCGACTGCTAGAGGAAAAGGATCTTACGCTGGACAAAGCTTTCAGCATTGCAGCATCGCACGAGGCAGCAGCATGAGGCACTGCAGAAATGCAGCAAAGGCCATTGGAATTCAGCACCAATGAAATGGCATTGGGCGCAGTAAAGTGCTATCGTTGCGGAAGGACAACGCATGATCAGAACCAGTGCTGGTTCAAAGATAAAGAATGCAGGCAATGTGGCAAACTTGGTCACATAGCGAGAGTATGCCGGTCAGGAAAGAAGACCAGCAACAAAAAGTCGCCGCAGGCGAAGTACAAAAAAGTACACAAGGTGACAGAGAACAGTTCGGATGAACAGAAGACGGATTCAGACTCCAGCAGTAAGGAACTGGGTTGTCTAAAAATACATAATGTGGGTAACACAGCAGACCACCAAACTATCTGGGTCATGCTTCGGATAGCAGGAGTCCAAGTGAAGATGGAATTGGACACTGGATCGGCATTGACGGTCATGAATAAGCAAGATTACAAAAGGTTATTCTCACACATTCCCCTGAGGGATACGGAGATTGTATTGAAAACATACACGGGGCAAAGAGTATACCTCATCGGAAAGATAAAGGTAAAGGTGGTCCACAATGGTAAAGAAAGTCAGGGAATGGACTTGTATGTGTTACCTGAAGGAGGTCCGCCACTACTGGGACGGGAATGGATCCGGAGAATAAATATGGACTGGCATTCCTTACAAGCACTAACTGTAGATTCCTGTAAAGAGGACGACGTCAAACCTAAACGACTGTCCAAAATATTGGACGATGCTAAGGAGGTGTTCCAACAGGGACTGGGAACACTGAAAGGAATTACGGCAAACATCAAGGTTGAAGAACATGCAAACCCAAAATTTTTCAAAGCCAGACCGGTACCTTATGCGATACGACCTGCTGTGGAAGCAGAGCTGGAAGGGCTAGAACGTTCAGGAGTACTGTCAAAGGTGGACTGGAGCGAATGGGCCACACCCATTGTTCCCGTCATGAAGCGTTCGTTGAGCAACAAGCCGGGGGAACCTGGGAAGGTTCGCATCTGTGGCGATTTCAAGATCACTGTTAATCCGGTTCTTCACACGGTGCAATATCCGCTTCCGCGGATTGAGGATATCTTCGCTTCGCTGTCTGGCGGAAAACACTTCACCAAGATAGACCTGGCGCAGGCGTACCTACAGATGGAAGTTGAAGAAGCGTCACGCCAGTATCTCACGATCAACACACATAAGGGCTTATATCAGTATAATAGACTGGTTTTTGGAGTGGCATCGGCTCCAGCGATTTGGCAAAGGGCCATGGAGCAGGTATTACAGGGAATTCCAGGCACACAATGCTACCTGGACGACATTCTGATTACAGGAGGTGATGATAAGGAACACCTCGCGAATTTGGAGCAGGTGCTCACCAGATTGAAAGAATATGGACTCAGAGTTAATCGCCAGAAATGTGAGTTCTTTCAGAAGCGAATCTCGTACTGCGGTCACGTCATTGACCAGGAGGGGCTTCATAAGTCACCTGACAAGATCGAAGCTGTTGTGAAAGCTCCCGCTCCGGAAAATGTATCCCAGTTGAGGTCGTTCCTTGGGTTGATTAACTATTACCACAAGTTTCTTCCAAATTTATCCACGGTGTTACACCCGCTGAACACTCTTTTGCAAATGGGAGTACCATGGAAGTGGAGCGAGGACTGTAAGTGGGCTTTTCAAAAAAGCAAGGCACTGATCACCTCTAAGGAAGTGTTGGCTCACTTCAACCCAACGCTGCCTATTTGTTTAGCTTGTGATGCTTCTCCATATGGTATTGGGGCAGTGCTCTCACATAAGTTGCCAAATGGCTTGGAAAGGCCAGTCGCGTTCGCATCCAGATCATTGACCTCCGCAGAGCGCAACTATGCTCAGATAGATAGGGAGGCTCTCAGCCTCGTGTGGGGAGTTAAGAAATTTAACCATTACCTGCAAGGCCAAAGGTTTACGCTGCTGACAGATCACCAGCCGTTGGTTTCCATTTTTAACCCTAAGAAGGGTGTTCCGGTTATGACGGCGCAGAGGCTTCAGAGATGGTCCCTTTTCCTAGGGGCACATCAATATGATATCGAATTCAAAGGTACAAAGCAACATGGTAATGCTGATGGGCTGTCGCGCCTGCCACTACCTCCAGCGGAAGAGGCACCGGCAGTTGACCCTGTCGAGATATTTCACTCGACCATCATCGAATGCTTACCAGTCACCAATGCGAGTATTGAGAGAGAGACCCGAAACGACCCGACACTGTCTCGGGTCTACGATTTGACAGTGAAGGGATGGCCAGCACATGGCGAACCACTGTTACCTGCATTCTCAGCCAGACGAGAACAGCTGTCCGTCTGTCAAGGAACATTGATGTATGGAACAAGGGTGATTATTCCTCCTAAATTAAGGGAGAGAGTTCTGAAGGAATTGCATGAAGGTCACCTGGGGGGAGGCAAGATGAAAAGCCTTGCTAGGGCTTATGTGTGGTGGCCAGGTATCGACAAACAAATAGAGGATCTGACTAAAAGCTGCTCAGGGTGCCAAAAAGTTCAAAACGCACCTCCAATTGCACCGCTGCATCCGTGGGAATGGCCTTCAACCCCATGGCAACGTGTGCATATCGACTTTGCAGGTCCATTCATGGATTCCATGTTTTTGATAGCGGTAGACGCACATTCTAAATGGCCAGAAGTGATTAAGATGTCGACCACTACCTCTGAAAAGACGATCGCAGTTCTAAGAACCATATTTGCAAGGAATGGGTTGCCGGAACAAATATGTTCAGACAACGGACCACAGTTTGTGTCTGAAGAATTCCAGAAATTCATGAAAAAGAATGGGGTGAAACACTATACATCTGCCCCATATCATCCGGCTACCAATGGGTTGGCCGAGAGATTTGTACAAACGTTCAAAAAGGTGATAAAGGCCATGAGCAAAGACCATATTCCACTACAACACAAGGTGGACAATTTCCTGATGGCATATCGAAATGCCACACATGCAGTGACAAATCAAAGCCCTGCCATAATGTTCTATAACAGGAGGTTGCGGTCCCGGTTGGATTTGTTAAAACCCAATGTGCGTAGGGAAGTCGAAAACAAACAATTCCAGCACGTAAATAACAAGGCCACTCGGAGTTTCGAAATAGGACAACCAGTGTTGGCCAGGGACTATAGGAATGATAAATGGCAATCCGGAACAATTCGTGCCCGACAAGGACCCTTGATGTACACGGTAGACGTTGGTAAGAACGTAATACGACGTCATGCTGACCAACTTGTGGAATCGAGAACAAGGGTCGACCCCATGTCTACGACAGAGACACCAGTTGAAGAAGTTATTGAGCCTGTAGCATCTACCTCAGACTCGAACGTACATGATGATGTTCAATCCATAAGAGATCAAATGGATGAGTCACCCCAGCAACGAGAACCAGAGACCCCTGAAAGGCGTTATCCGGCCCGGATCAGGAGGCCTCCTCAGAGACTGAATCTTTGAACAGTTTTGTATGAAAGTTGTATATATGTTATCCATGTTATGTTTAAATTGGGGTGTACACTGTTAAGCTAAAAGGGGAGGAATTGTAGTGTATGTAACCTGTACCACCTTAAGAGACTACCTTAAGGTGATGGACTACTTTCTGATGGCTCCTGTATATTGTAGTACCGGTGGTGACCACACCGGTATATAAACCCTGTGGAGCAAATTGTATTTCAGTTCAGCCCTGACCCTCAGTTACTAAAGACCTGTTTAAGTATTCTGTTGTCTGTGTCCAGTTATTCAGCATAACTACATTTGGAAAACACAGACTCAACAGATATTGTGATCACTGTTCCCTAAATGTTCCCCTACTGACACTTGCTCCACTTGACCCACCTCCTTCCCCAGAACCAGATCCAGCAATGCCTCCTTCCTCATTGGGCTGGAAACATACTGATCAAGAAAGTTCTCCTGAGCACACCTCAGAAATTCTTCCCCCTCCCTGCCCTTTACACTATTACTATCCCAGTCTATATTAGGATAGTTGAAGTCCTCCATTATCACTGCTCTATAGTTCTTGCACCTCTCTGTAATTACTCTGCAAATTCACTCTTCCGTATCTTTCCCACTATTTGGTGGTCTATAGAATACACCCAGTAATGTAATGGCATCTCTATTGTTTCTTCACTCTAACCATATAGATTCTGTCCTTGACCCCTCCAGGATATCCTCTCTCTCCAGCACTGTAACATTCTCCTTGACCAATACTGCCACACCACCTCCTATCTTTCCTGAACACTTTATAACCAGGAATATTTAATACCCACTCCTGCCCTTTTTTGAGCCAGGTCTCAGTTATTGCCACAACATCATATTCCCATGTGGTTATTTGTGCCTGCAGCTGACCGACCTTGTTTATTACGCTCCATGCGTTCACAGACATACAATGTAAACCCATCTTAGACCATCCTGTGTTCTCTCTTAGTTTGACCCCACCTAATACCTTACTATTTCTTACTCTAGTGCTCTCTGCCTCTCCCAATCCTTTGAGAACTTTATTTCTCCTTTCTAATGTTACATCCTGGTGCCCATCCCCCTGCCAAATTAGTTTAAACCCTCCCCAACTGCACGAGCAAACCCCCCCATGAGGATATTAGTTCTGGCCCTGTTGAGGTGCAACCCGTCCGGCCTGTACAGGTCCACCTCCCCCAGAACCAGTCCCAATGCCCCAGGAATCTAAAGCCCTCCCTCCTGCACCATCTCTCCAGCCACGCATTCATCTGCTCTATCCTCCTATTTCTATACTCACTAGCACGCGGCACCGGGAGTAATCCGGAGATTACTACCTTTGAGGTCCTGCTTTTTAATCTCTTTCCTAGCTCCCGATAGTCTGCCTGGGGGACCTCATCCCTCTTTCTGCCTATGTCGTTGGTACCGATATGGACAACAACCTCTGGCTGTTCACCCTCCCCCCTCAGAGTGTCCTGTAGCCGCTCAGTGACATCCTTGACCCTGGCACCAGGGAGGCAACATACCATCCTGGAGTCACGTCTACGGCCGCAGAAATGACTGTCTGCTCCCCTATCGATCGAGTATTATTGAATAGGAGAGGATTAGCTCGAGATGTGGGTGTCGTTGGCAAGGCCAGCATTTATTGCCCATCCCTAGTTGCCCTTGAGAAGGTGGTGGTGAGCCGCCTTCTTGAACCGCTGCAGTCCGTGTGGTGAAGGTACTCCCACAGTGCTGTTAGGGAGGGAGTTCCAGGACTTTGACCCAGCGAGTATGCTGTTTTGTATCACCAGGAATGTTTTATCATGTAATGCACAATGTATTATTCTACTGCCGTACTCAATCTGGCCTGTGCATTTACAGTCACAGAATCTGATTGATATAAATAGGACAGCCTGAGGTCATGTAGAGGTCAATTGCTCTCTGTTTGCAGATTCAAAAATGCTCCTTGCACCCGGTCAGGAGAATCAGTATTAAATGACTGGCTTTCTTTAGCCTTGTTTTTTAAAAAACTTTTTATATATTTAAGAAACAGTTCAATAATAATCCATTACACATCAGAGCGAAATCAGAAAGGAAATTGTTCTGTGTGTTTCCAAGCATCAGGAACAATGACAGGGAGATGATCATCAATGAGTAATGGTATTTTTTTGAAATCAAATCATGTTTACCTGTTGACATGGCAACAGCCAGCAAGTCGATTCCTATACCGTGGGGGAAGCACTTTCCGTTCATGAAACACATGCTATTTAGACTTGCCGTTAGCAATGCAGACTATCGACACACGATTACACTCTGACGCTGCACTTTCCTCTGTGTAACATTCAAAAATTAAACTGTTGGTGGTTTGTAAAAACAGTTTAGCAAATATCCCAACTTTACTGAATGTATATTAGGTGGAGTGTTCGGGGGCTTAATGGAATGGAATCTTCAACTGATCGCATATAAAGTTGTGAGTGCGAGTGCGCAAGTCTATGTGTGTGTGTGTGTGTGTGAGTGTGTGTGTCGGTCAGTCAGTCTGTGTGTGTGTGTGTGTGTGTGTGTGTGTGTGTGTCGGTCAGTCAGTCTGTATGTGTGTGTGAGTGTGAGTGTGTCAGTCTGTGTGTGTGTGTGCCCCGTGTGTCTGTGTGTCTGTCTGTGTGTGTGAGTGTGTGAGTGTGTGTGAGTGTGTGTGTGAGTGTGAGTGTTGGTGTGTGTGTGTGACTGTGTGACTGTGTGTGTGTATCTGTATGTGAGTGTGTGTGTGAGTGTGTGTTTGTGAGAGTGGGTGTGTGAGTGTGAGTGTGTGTCAGTGTGTGTGTGTGAATGTGCGTGTGAAAGAGTGTGTGTTTGTGAGTGTGTGTGTGAGTGTGTGTGTGAGTGTGTGTGAGTGTGTGTTTGTGAGTGTGTGTGTGAGTGTGTGTGTGAGTGTATGTGTGAGTGTGTGTTTGTGAGTGTGTGTGTGAGTGTGTGTGTGAGTGTGTGTGAGAAACATAGAAACATAGAAACATAGAAGATAGGAGCAGGTGTAGGCCATTCGGCCCCTCGAGCCTGCTCTGCCATTCAATGAGATCATGGCTGATCATCCAAATTCAGTACCCTGTCCCTGCCTTCTCCCCATACACCTTGATCCCTTTAGCCTTAAGAAATATATGCAACTTCTTCTTGAATATATTTAATGAATTGGCCTCTACTGCCTTCTGTGGTAGAGAATTCCACAGGTTCACCACTCTCTGGGTGAAGAAATTCCTCCTCATTTCTGTCCTAAATGGCCTACCCCTTATCCTTAGACTGTGACCCCTGGTTCAGGACTCCCCGACCATCGGGAACATCCTTCCTGCATCTAGTCTGTCCAGTCCTGCCAGAATTTTATAAGTTTCAATGAGATCCCCTCTCATTCTTCTAAACTCCAGCGAGTACAAACCCAATCGACCCAATCTCTCCTCATACGTCATTCCTGCCATCCCAGGTATCAGCCTGGTGAATCGTCGCTGAACTCCTTCCATGGCAAGAACATCCTTTCAGATAAGGCGACCAAAACTGCACACAATACTCAAGATGTGGTCTCACCAAGGCCCTGTATAACTGCAGCAAGACATCCTTGTTCCTGTACTCGAATCCTCTCGCTACGAAGGCCAAAATGCCATTTGCCTTCTTAACCGCCTGCTGCACCTGCATGCTTACCTTCAGCGACTGGTGCACAAGGACACCCAGGTCTCGTTGCACTTCCCCTTCTCCCAATCTATTGCCATTCAGATAATAATCTGCCTTCCTGTTTTTGCCACCAAAGTGGATAACCTCACATTTATCCACGTTATATTGCATCTGCCCAACCACCCAACCTGTCCAAATCATCCTGGAGTTTCTCGGCATCCTTCTCACAGAACACACGCCCACCCAGCTTTGTGTCATCTGCAAATTTGGAGATATTACATCTAGTTCCCTTGTCCAGATCATTAATATATATT